>NW_028288552.1:1071500-1379500 GCF_059628265.1 Tinamus guttatus | reverse complement strand
CACAACCTACATTAAAATATTAATCATTCCAAGCATATTGATACAAATTCCAACAGTGAACTGAAAAAAAAAAAGCAAAGAAACAAACAACAAACATGTAAAATGTAGAACTTACTTTTTATGTGCAAGTACTAGGGGCATATTAGAAAACAGGTCTGACTATACCCTTATTCCAAGAGGCTCCAGGACACACTATGACAGAGCCCATCCAGACAATTTCCCTACCACCTAATACCTCCGGCACTCTAATCAACAAGCATCTTTGTTCTTATTTGGAAATCTTTAACACTTGTCAGGGAGTTTATGTCCTCACCTTGGCTGTGAGCTCTCCCACAAGAAACAGAGGCTTTAGGGGCTGAAGACTGTTTGGGGGGAGGAAAAAAAAAAAGACTACTTGAAATGAACCATTTCTTCCTGGAAAGAACACAGAGATGGATAACGTTTACTCTGTGTTGCTACGTCATAAATTAAAAACTTGTCATTCTTCTAAGATGTCTGAAATACAAGTATATCCAACAGTGGAACTCAGGAAAAAAAAAATGAAGCTGAAACTAAAAAGTTTTTGGAAGACGAGATTTTCTGTATTATCCATTATCCAGGTCAAACTCTCCAAAAATACTCACAGAATAATGCTTTAGCTTTCCTGCAAGGAAAACAAGAAAGCAAGAAAGTATTTTGTTCCCCATTTATCCCATCATCAACTGTGCTGATTAAAGCAATGATCTCAAAATTTAGGCTTTGCAATCTAGATTTACTTAGTTGTGGTTTAAGCAAAATGCTTCTTCTGTTTTATGGGTTTGGCTATTTTAAATTTCGCTGTACCTTCTGATGCTCTTCTGATTTAGCTTCTAGAGATCAGGTCTGAAACAAGGGCAGAGTGCTAATACACAAACAGTTAATTAAACTGTAGCCCTGTCACTTTGGTTCAGGAGAACAACACTGTAATAAACAGACTTAATCAAGCTGGGAAGACCAATTCTGAAAAGGAACACAAAAGCTTTAAATTGTATTGTTATCAACAATAAAGGAGTAAGACGTATTTCAAAGGGCTCAATCCCTTCTCTAAACTTGCACTGTAATCCTGACCAATGGCAATAAATAACTTCCCTGCTAGTCATGTTTCTATTACAGGGAAATGTCTCCCTTTGTTATTATTTTATATGCTTTTTTATGGTTTATAAACATAGGAAAAACTGTTTAGAGACTTCACCAATTGTAACCTTAGCAAGTTGTTCCATTAGCCAGATAGCCTAGGGAATACTGTATGACGACATTTCTCATAATTACCGCAGTGCCACACAGTAAGGCTCCACAACTCCGAACTGTCTAGCAGTAGCACTGTAGGTGCACACTACTGAGAAGGGTCCCCAAATTCACTATTCTGTAGGTGTGTATGTATATATATATTTTTGGCGACAGGTGCCACATCAGCTACATTTAATGGGAAGTAATACTCTGATTGGGTTGGGGATGGCATGAACTAAATGATGTCTGGAAAGTCTTCTTTCACTGTGTTTCCTGTGATATTAATTTCTCACTGATTTTTCCATAGGCATCTATTTAGCCAAACCAATTGCCTGGAAACAATAATCACACCAACAGTACTGCTAAATAAACACGGGCATGAGCTTAATATCTAATAATTATTTTGCCCATAATGCTTTGAGGAGATTTGCTCATTCTGCACTAGTTGCACTTTTTCAGGTCGCTTAATTTGTTTTTAAAAGGCTACTTGGATATCGATCTTGGATACCGATCTACCTTGTGTCCTCTGTGCACCAAAGCTAGCTACCGTTAGCCTGATATTGCTGCCATTTATGCCAACGCTGCCATAACCTTTAGAACAGCAACACCACAGCAATTTGCGGTGTACGAAATGCTCCAGGCTCACAAATTATTTGCTCCAAGCTAACCCTGGAAGCCACAGCTTTGCAGTTTACATAGCGGTGCGCTTGGCATTTGCCCGGAGGGACCCAGAGCGCCCGCTGCGCCCGACCCGACGCCACCGGCCCGCCTCGCCTCCGAGCAGGGCCAGGGGCTGCCGGGCCCCTCGCGGCTGCGGGCGCTCGCACGCTGCTGGGTACGAGCACGGCCAGGCCCAGGCTTGAGGGCAGCGCCGAGCCGGCGGGAGGACACCCGCATCCAGCCGCGCTGCCTAGGGAGGCAGGAAAGAGAAACCCGCCATGGAGGATTTGCAACGTGCCCCCTGCGCACGGGGAGCCGCGGGGCGCGGGCGGGCAGAGAGCAGAGCGGGGCAGCGCGGAGCGGTGTCGCCGCTCTGCTCTGCTCTGTCCTCTGCCCGCCCGCGCCCCGCCCCCTTCGCCCCGCCCCCCGTTGCGAGGCCGCGGGGGCGGGGCGGTTCTGCTCGCGACCGTTGCGCCTGTTGCGCATGTGCGCAGGAGTTCGCGGCGCCGCCGGTGCTGCCGGAGTGGCGGTTGGCGCGTCCCGGCGCGGGGGCTCCGAGCCCGCGACCCCCGCTCCCGCAGCCCGCCGGGGCTCAGCCCCGCCGCAGCTGTCCCGGGCCGCGGCCCCTGCTCGGGGCTCGGCTCCTATGCCCTCCCCATCATGAAGCGGTTCTTCGGCTTCAGGAAGAAGAGGAAGAGGCCGCCCGGCGGCGCCTCCCCGCCCGGCAATTCTGGTGCCTACGAGCTCCGCGAGAAGGAGCTGGGCAAGTTGCACCGCGCGGCCGCCAGCGGCGACCTGGCTGCGGTGCGACAGGCGCTGAAGAAGCACGGCCTCGACGAGCCGGACAAGGCGCAGCGGTGAGGAGGAGGGGGACTCGCCGCCGCGGCGCAGAGGGAGGCTCCACAGCGGGGCCCGGCTGGGCAGGGTCTGGCAGTCCCTTGGTAGCGTGTGGCCGTGCGCCAGCGGGAGCCCCGAGTGCTGCCGTGAGTGTGAGAGTTGTCCCAGTCCTCTGCTAGCGGGGGATGGAGCCTCCTCGCCAGCCCCCTCCAGTAGCGCCTTGAGGTCCAGCCGTGCCCCTCGGCGCCTCTCCGAAGGCGTGGGGTGCAGGTTTGGTAGCTGAGCCGAGTGGCTGCAGGGCCTCCGCAGAGAATAGCCTGAGGAGAGGAAAGCGTTGCAGCTGGGAAGGAGTTATAGTGCAGAATAACCATGCTGTGTATCGAAGCTTCAGGCAGAGCTGCCTCATGGTTTTTGTGATTGTGATCCCAAAGCTGACAACCTGTCTTGGGGTGGCAGTTACCCATTTTTTTGCACTGAGGCTTTGTTACACCTGATCAATACCTGATTTGACTATTTAGGCAGTAACCCACAAAAGATCCCATTGCTTCTGACAGGTGCTATGATGTTGGTGTTTGAAACAAGCAGAGAAACTATTTGGTAATTATGTCTCAAATAAAAACTTGTGTTGCAATATAGGTCCAACTGATACATCATAAGCATAATGCAATCAGCCTCACATTGAAACTTTTGGATCTTGTGTGTTAATAGAAACCAATAATGCTTTCTATGGAATCAGAGAGTCAAAATGTTCATGCAAAAATGCTTTTCTTATTGGAGTCGTTTGGCATAAGAAGACACATCAGTCCCATCACTACTCAACTGTCAAGTTAACTCGAGTTTGTAAACAGCCTCATGAAGTAAACAGGCTTAGTTTTGAAACTTAGTTTTGAGAAAAAAAATGGCATAGCTCCTTTGCTTGAAAGCATAGGATATCTTTTTCTGTGTGGGATCAGTCTTATTCTGTGGAGCTTGAGAAAAACATTTTGTGCTCTTGTGTGCAGCAGTTGTGCCTTCCCACTGCTTCACGTGTTGCTCCCAGCCTGCCGGTCGCGCAGAGGTGAGTGGCTGGTTGTGTGAGCGTGACATCCCAGCTTAAAATCCCTTGTGTGGCTGGGAGCCCCTCTTCCATTCAGGCAGTCAGTGCTGCAGGGCCAGCACTCAGCAGCTACCCAGTGCCCCTTTTCTGAGAAGTGCCTTCTCCTCTGTACTTGATACTGTGCCTAATCAGGATCATCTAATCTAGCATAAGCTGAGCAAAGCCCCTTCCAGACAGGACACACATAAGAGCTCCTGGTAGTGGATTTGGCATATGTGCCACTGTGTGGTAGTGGAGAAAGGCATGGGAATGAAAGTATTTTCTGCTGGTGATATGACAGTAAGTGCGTTTGTGTCAGCTCATTGGGTATTCTGCAACAAAGTGCTGCCTGGAGGCTAGCACCAAACCTGGTTATGAGTCGAGTGCCTGCAAGAAGAAAAGGTAAGAGATTAGAGAGGACACACAAGAGGAAGTTTTAGCACCCAAGATTCATGCTTAATTCAGGAGTTTGGCTGATCCCTAGATTGTCTGTCATAAAGACTAGTCTTTTGTCAGTTAGTTAATCTCTTGCCCTGAAACACCTAGATTTCCAGCAGATGTAAGGAAGAGCATTGAAACACACAGATCTTTGCAGTGGGTTTGTCACTGAGTGTTGCCAGCCAGTATTTATTTGATAAGTGATGTTATGTAAGGTGGATTTGGCACATGGCTTTTGCCTGCTTTACCTGAGTGTACCATTCATCCTGTCACGTGCCAGATGGCATTTGTAGAAAATAGGTACTGATTTTTTTTCTTCTAGCTATCTGTTCTTTCACAATGCCTGACTCAGTCATCAGGACTAAAGTTTATACTTCGATAGTTTTAGCATTTTCAGTTGATCTTTGGTAGAAAGCTTTGCTTCTGGAAAAAAAAAAATCCGTTTTGTGTATCATGCTATAGTCAGTTTTATAACCGGGCAAATAAAGTGATACTGCGTAAAGGCCAAGAAAACAATAAGTGGAATGGAGCAATGTGATGCTTTTAAAAAGCATAAAATTACTGGTGCTTGAAAGCTGTAAAACAGAAAGATCTTGGGAGTGGTTCCGTGGACAGTCCTGTCTGCTGCAGCAACTTACGAATATTATGAAAGTTTTAGATCCACTTATTCCCTATTAGTTAGTTGTTGGCACAATATGTATTCTAAGTGACCACCCAAGGAAATTGTTATATTCTATATTTCAGAATTTCATCCCGTTCTCTAGGGACAGGAATCATTCACAGCACTGGAAATTGTTGTGAAGAATAGGAAACATGGGTAGTAAAAGTAGAAATACATGATTCTTCATGTAAAAAATCATTTTGCTGCTCAGTGCTTCCAGAACCAATATGCTATACCATGTCTGGCTTTCCTTGGATATGCAACTGAAGGCTCTGATGCTCCCTGCCAAATTGTTCTTTGTAGTGAATCTTCTGTGAAGCTCTAGCAGGCCCTTGCTCCAAACAGAGAGGTCTCCTTTTCTGTTGACTGGAAGGCTTGGTTGAAGAGGGCCGATGTAAAAGAATGAAAATCAAATGAGATTGATGTTATTGAGAGTTTTCTGTTTGTAACGCGGACAGTGGCTTTCTCAGGAGCATTGCGCTGGCAGAAGCAGTTTTCAGAAGATCACGTATTCCTCCACAGTTGCATTGGCTGTCTAGTTGCATCAGCTGCACTGGTTACCATTCGCCCATGTGAACTGCTAGCACGCTGTGCTGGTTAGCTTACACCTAATCACAGCCTGATATTTACTCAGAGGTGAGGGGTGCTCTAAATTCACAAGGGGATTTCTAGGTAAGTGGTTGTAGCCACTCTTGAGTGACCTTGTCTCGGGTGATGCTGTTGGTTCCCTGTCTCTAGCAAGATATCGTAGATTTTGTGCATTTTGCTTGTCTCTATCTTTGTTCCCCTGTTGAAGGAGAGCCAAAAGGAGGCTCTTCAGCTGCCAGAAAATATCCCCATTGCAAAAGTCTGAATTTTTGCATTACATGTCACTGTTTTTGTGCATCTCCCTTTCCATTCTCACCTAATCAGTGAGTCTTTGTAGCCATGCCTCTAGGCAGGACACAGAAATAATTATGAGATTAGTTGAGTTTTCCTAAACTGAAAGAAGTTACTGATCTGCAGCAGTGCAATCCCAAAATTATACTCTTGGCCCCTGGAGAACTATGGGATTATTATCAAGTGGCTGTCAAGGGTGTCTTGCCTGTTGTCTAGTGTATTTTCTGCCCTGCTGGGACAGGGGTGCCACCGAGGAGTAGGCATCGTGCCTTGTGCACAGAGCCCAGCATGTGGTGCCCTCTGTCCGCAATGGCAGATGAAACGTGTGCAGGGTGGCAGGACTTGCTGGGTGACTGTTTCTTTCAGTGCAAGCAGGCTGGATAATTGCCACCGAAACTAAGATATTTAGCAGTCTGAAGGACCACCTTTCTTCCAGGCAAGATTTTGACTTGAAGAAAAAATTCAGTGCCGTTTCCTTCTACTGATGGTAGCTGGTGTAAAGGCAGCCCTGCTACCTTGGAGAAGGCTTCCTCCCTGGGGACTTTGGCTGAGAAGTGTGAGCGAGACAGAGCGCTCCTCTGTCTACAACTGTGAGCAAGACAGAGTGCTCCTCTGTTGCTGTCAGCATGACAGTGTTGAGGGGGAAGGTTTCTCCTGTCAGGTTTGCTGAGTGTTAGTGAGGACCCTTTGGAGGGAGCAGGTACTCGAGTCTGCTGCAGGAGGAAGCTCAGGCGAAGTGCAAAAATTCCCCCCCAAGCACCGCCCGAGGCTGCTGTGCTGCTCTTGGAAAGCCCGTGTCCCCGGCGTGCGGCACTCTGTTGCCACGCAAGCGGTGCTGGCGCAAGCCAGAGAGTCCCTTGGCGAAGGCTGGAGGTGGCCAAGCCAAGCCTGGGTGGTCCTTGCTGGGCAGCGTGGGTGGTGCTGTTGGAGGCAGTGACCAGTCACCCGAGCACAAGAATCTGCACAGATTGACCTCTGCAGCTGTGGAAGTGTATTCTTAACATAGGTATGTTCTTGAGGGATTTTAAAGGTCAGTCTTGGGCTTCAGGTATGAAACTGCTATAATGGGTAATGTATTAAGAAATCTTCGGGTTTATTTTTTCAAAGCAAAAATTAGGGCCCTTTTATATAACCTAGACAGAAACGATCTCTTCAATTATGTGTCATGTTAATGTAGTGTATTTAATTTTTAGGACAGCTCTGCATCTTGCTTCCGCTAATGGACATTCGGAGGTTGTTTCATACTTAGTAGAAAACAAGTGCAAGCTAAATCTTTGTGACAGTGATGACAGAACACCTTTGATGAAGGTATGAGATAACTTATCCCGTTGTACTCAATGCTTACCAATCACTGACTGAATGCATGATTCGTTACCTCTTGCATGATTCGTTACCTAGATATGTGTAATGATTGTTTTGTGATCAGACGTTGAATAGACGTGTATTTCCTAATATTTGAACACATTGTTATTCTCCTAACACTGTCAAAATGTGGGAATTCTGTCAGAGAGGAAATTTAATTGTTGAAAAAAACATTTCCTCTTTTCCTGTGTTGCTTGCAGGCAGTGCAGTGCCAGCAAAAAGAATGTGTTGCTATTCTGCTGGCGCACGGTGCCAGCCCTGATATTGCCGATGCTACTGGTAACACTGCGCTTCACCTGGCTGCCCTTGCTCCAAACACATCTCTAGCAGGGCAGCTACTGGAGCATAGTGCCCTTATTGATGCAAGAAATGAGGTACGTTTTGAGAATTATTCAGGATAATTTATCAAAAATATGTGCTTTGTTTTTTACATCCGAGTTATTTGTTCTTTCAGGAGGGATGCACACCCCTTTCTCTTGCTGTGTCTGAGCATCAGGAAGAGATGGTGGAGTTTCTCCTTAAAAAAGGAGCTGATGTGCATGCTGGAGATAAGTGTGCAAGGTGAAGGGCTTGTCCAAAGAGGGCTTGGATCTCCTGGGTCTTCTTCAAGTTTGACTTGAAGATGGAGAGGGGTGGGCCTGAGTCTCTAAAAGGCCTAAGTAGGCCCACAGAAGCAGTCGTTTTTTTGACTTTTGAAAAGTAATGTGCTGTAGTGCCTCCCTGGATGGCTTCTGCCTTCAGGACCACCAGGAAGGCTTGTGTGTGGTGGCCACAAGGCAGGGAAGCCGCCGTTAGTCCTGCAACATTGGTGTTTAGGCTGGAGTGGGTTTTTAGAACCCAAGTGTTGTTTTGATGTAAGTAACTTCATCCAAAAACTGCATATTTAATTGTTTTGACTCCCTCTTCTCTCTTAATGTTCGTGATTTTAGCACTCAATAAAGTTATTTTTCTTTCCTTCATTTTAGCATTAAAAGGATTAACAGCATTAACTGTTTTGAGAGCAAGTAGGGATGAAAATAATGCCAGAAATATCTGTTTCAAATGATACATTTCCTGTCATCTTTGGGATGCTTTAGGACTCCCCTTATGACAGCTGCTTCTGGTGGGAAGTTGAATTTAATAAAACTTCTTCTTCGATATGGTGCTGATGTATCCCGTAAGGACATAAATGGATGGACAGCTGAGGACTATGCTGTTATTCATGGATATTCTAGGTAAATTTTTAATTTTCTTCTTAGAGTTGCTAATTTGTCCAGTATGAATGGCTCTGAGTAGGTGTGTGATAGAGAATAAATTGCTGTTAGTATTGTAGTAAGTGATGTGTAAAGGATGTTGTTTCTAGTGACACTGTTTCCTTTCTTCCTGCATATAGTGTTGTCGAACACCTGGCAGATAGCGCAGATGTCGAAAACGCAGAAGCTTCTGCAGGAGGTACAAAAGGCTTGTCCATGCTTAGCACTCCTCGCAAGGCAGGAGCTGCTGACTTTGTCTTGGGAGCACCTGCTCTGGACAGAGGAGGTAGGAGGCTTAACCGTGGAGAAGCTGAGGAGGAAAATTCCTACAGCCTTTTCTTCTGGTGGCTTGTGTTCTTGAAGGTCATCGTGTTCACCACTGACTTTAGTGGAGGCTTCAGATGGAATAGCATGCAAAGTTTGTAACTGCACTTCAGTGGTGCCAATGGGACACTTGTCTTCCAAGGCTTCTAATTAATTTGTCAGCCGTCCACCTGGAGGGTTGTTGCCTTCTGCCCGTTAGATTCCCAATGTCTATAGGTTTTCTTCTCTGACTCCGCACTGGGGAAAAAGGAGGAGTGGGACAGGGAACAACCCAGAGTCTATAGTATTTTTGTTTTCAGGTGTGTACTTTAACTTACTGTTGCTCAGATTATGAAAATCCAGTTACAAAAGCTTTGTATTTGTCTTTGATAGTTAGGTTTTGTCTTTCTGATGTAGTTCCCTGGTGTAGTTCCCTGGTGTAGTTCAACAGGCAAGTTTCCATGGAGATGCTTTAAAAAGTAAACTTTAAAAATCCATATAATCATTTGATCTGGAAGAATTAAATTGCCGTGTGATTAAAGAATGAACTCCTTCAATGGGTTTGGAAGAAGGAAAAAAATGCAAGTCTGTGCTCTCAAGTAGCCCGGAAAGTACAATAAAAATTACTATTACAGAATACACCTTTTTTTTTCATTACATTTTATGTCCTACAGGAGGTTTTATTCTGTTTGTATTGTTAAGGATGTTACATTGTCATTATGTGGCATCTTTACATCAGACAGGCTTTTAACAAAATTTATTAAAATGTATCAAGTAAAAGGAAAGATATTTTTCCCCACCTTGACTTTTCCCAGCTGTGAGAATCTAATCTAAAGATGAACTTTATCCTTGAATTTGGACTTGGAGCTTTGATCTAGTCAGAGTTTTCTGAACTTTCCCAGTAGAAGATTTTGTAGAGGGCTTAGTACAGAGAGTTTAATCGTCAAAATGTTGCTTCTGGCTAAAAAATGTTCCCTGCTACTGCATTCTGTGCAGGTTGATATAATCACTGTGGTAATGCATTTTAGTGTTGCTTGACAGGTGTTGTTCAAACATATAGATTTCAGCAGGCGTTGCTTTTGAAATACAGGTGAGAGCTCCCATCCAACCAGGACCAGGAAAAGATGTTCTGTTTTCCCTTTTAAGAAAACTGAGAAATGGAGGAGAAGGGATTAGAAAACATCTGTAGCCCTTTCTTAACTATTTTGTAAATGTCTGTTGTTGATAGCAAGAGTCCTTCTGCTGAATTGATTCCGTGTGTTTGTGGTAAAATCCGTGTAAGCATAACTGCTTTCTGTTCCAACTGAGACAGAAGTTAAGGCCCTGTCAGGGAGGAATTTGGTGTGGAGCAGCTGCAGCTATAACTACACCCCACGATAAGATATAAAATATATTAACTGAGTGGGCTGATAGAGCAGATTTTCTGTTATAGATTATTTCTATCCCAGTCTACTAAGATGTCTACCCTGTCACACACATCCACGCCTGTTCCTTTCTGATCCACTTGGGACCTGCACCACAACTTTGTGTGAACAGGGCATTCTGGCTGGCTGGTCACTGTGTCCTGATCCCTGGTCACAAATTCTGGCTAGCAGCATAGTTCTTTTTTTGGATAGCTCAACATGGTAAAATACAAGCAGGACTTTCCTATGGCAAACCAAGATAGGTAGGGCCTATGTTTGTGTCATATACTGGCTGAGACCACATTTTAAACCCTGCTGGTTTAAACAAACAGCTTTATTGGTGAGAATGAGAATCATACTTGAAACTGTATCACTTGAAATTGGTTGACTATAAATAGCATAGCTCTGCAGTCTGTGTTCTGCAACCAGATTTCTGGACAGGATTATCTTGAGGGTTTTCTTTTTGCCATCTAAAACACTTTCAGGATGCTCAGAGGGAGGGATACTGTGTGTTCTGTAGAGTTCTAAATATGAAGGAATTGCATTTATTTTGATGGATGAGGCCTAATCAAGCTGAGAGAAGCAAGAAGTAGAGATTAGAGTTGGTAGTAAATATCTGATAATCTGTTTCAGTTTTTCAAAATATGATATATAGGTAAATTAGACTGAACAAATAAATTAAAAATTAAGCTGTTTGACATTTTTCCTTGAAAGTAGAATTCTGTGGATTATGATTCTTCTTGTATCTAGCACGTTTCTGACTGTGGACTAATAGTCATAATACATTATCCCACTGCTATAGCTTTGTCCCTGGTTTTTTTTATGTTTTTCCAAATCTCTGATTTCAAATTTATTCTGATGTTATTGTTTTGTCTGTCCTTTCCATGCCTTTTCCTAAATGGATATAGGAATGCAACACTCTCCCAACCAGACAACAAGAACAAGAGAAACAGGGAAAGGTATTCTGTACAATAGCCTTTCAGAGATGAAACATATAATACAATGTACAAACCTTTATGTTTTGTATTATTTTGGAGTCCCTCTTTTGATTTGGGTTTATAAATTATATTTTTGTGTGTGTGTGTGCTGCTGGTGGTGAAGTATTAATTTGCATGTTTTACATGAGTCCTGTATTACTGTATTCAATTTTTACTCTGTGTTTTCTCACTAGTAAAAGTGCCTTTTTAAAAATCTAGCCCTCTCCATGATTTACTCTTTTAGATTACATCTTTTATTGTGGGACATCAAGGCTATGGTTTTATTCTGATTAATGTCTGTCACAAACTTCTCTTCCTGTCTTCTGAAAATGGAAATGCAACCTGATTTTGGTCATAGCCTAGAATTTTACATATCTAGAAGTGAAAGTTCAGATAACTTAGAATTAATTGAAACAGCTGACCAGTTGAAGATATTACTGAAAACCCCTGTCAGCAGGTTGTAAGTGTTCTAACATAACTGCCCATTTCTAAGAGACAGGTTTCTACTTGGGAAGGTTAGCAGGTAAATTAGACTGCTGACCCTGAATATTTAGTTTTATACACAGCACTTCTGTATAGCAACAGAATACTGCAATGTTTCTATAATTAGCAAACATCAAAATAAAAGTGTGCCTGCATTTTTTTTTTTTTTTTTTTTAGCTTCTTATCTCCTGGGAAGTTCCAGCCTTTAGGTTTTGTATGAGACATGTGCGCTACATTTTGTTGTCTAAAAGCCCTGTTCAGACCAGGAGGCATAATCATCAAGGTTCTCACATAAGACCTGTGTTCATGGAAGACATAACTTCCATGTTCATTTAGGTTTTGCTGTTTGTACAGGAGATGTGTATCTACAAGTGATTATGTATCTTTGGATTTATTTTTCCTTAAATGTTTTATCTGTTTATTTTTTGTCTTTGAAAGTCTCCAGGGTAACAACTTCGTTTGGACATACTAGTTAGCTTTTACAAATCAAGAATTTCAGAAACCCTGAAATAGCTTCTATATGTAGGGTATATTTGTTTTCTGTGTCTTTGTTTTGTTTTTCACCCCTCAATCTTGGGAATCGAAGAACCCTTTTATTTCATCTTAGTTGTTGATAGGTGAGATGTTTTAGTAGTTTGTGGAGGAGGAGGGCCTCGTAAGGTCCGTTTTCACATCTCCCATTTTGACATCTTATGACCCTGTGTGCAAGTTACCTTCATCCAACTACATAAAACTTGGGGTGTGGTAGAGCATGGGATGGTTACATCTCTCTTGTCTGCTCAGTGCCCCTCTTTGGCACTGTGCAGAGAACTGCTGGTGATTCCTCTACATAGGAATAGCCTTCAGTTTTCGATTATGCATTTCAATATTTCTGGAGATTTACAGGATAATTACTGGGTAATATGTAATTATATGTAATATAATATGTGGTGTTTAATAAAATCTTGGCAAATGACGTGTACTTAGGTGTACTATGTGTGGTATGAATACTTCAGTGGTTCATTTACTTATTGAAGTGTTAAGCTGCCACCATTTTAAAATTGTCTACTAACATAACATATTTATATTATGCATTTTTTTTTTATTTTAGAAATGCTTCCTAAATTTGTAGATATAAGAGACCTAAGGAAATATAGTTGTTAGTGTTTTGTTTTGTTTTTTATAATTTGAAAAATCAGTTGTTTGGGAAATATTTTCATTCATGATGTCTTGGATTGGTTAATTATCTCAAGTTTCATTCCAACTTGTAGAATTATCCATGTTAAATGTTTGAGTGTATTGTTGAAATTAGAAGATTTGGCATGCTAAAAATTAATCATGTTGATTAATATTTGAACAGGAATAGATGACTTTTCCCATGGAGACTCGATAAGGTGAGCTTGGAACAATGCCTAACACTTACCTGAACATTGATTTGAGAGAGACAGTACTTACTTTGCTTTCTTTTTAAGAAGTTCTGAGAAAGAAGATAGTTATGACACTTGGCCTACTTCTGAAGAAGAAGAACTTGATTTTACTCCCAAGGTATAGTGCCTTTATAGGAAAAATTTCCCATGAAATGACTTATTTAAAGGCAGATTTTCTATGGGATTGAGCAAAACTGTATTTACAGGCAGGGTTGTTTCCTCCTGCGTAGTGGTCTCTTGTCTGCCACCCTTTTTGCTGCTGTGAACTTTCTCCTCAAAAACTTGTAGCTGTAGCAGAGCACGCAGCAGTCTTGTGGGTGGTTGTGAAAGAGCACTAGGTGCCGTTGAGAGGATTGACATTATCTTAAGTCTGGTTATTTGAGTCAGATTTCTAGATCATAAAAGTTGGGCAACTCCTAGATTGCCCCTTTTTTTTTTTGTCCTCCAAACCTTGCTCTTTGTCTCAGGTAGCTTTAATGATAGAATTTTGACTGATACGGAAAAAGGGCATTTATTGATCAAAATCTGCTGAAATGCTTCATCCCCTGGCTCTCCTGTGCTCCTTGTCAGATTTCTCAGAAGTGCTTGAGGGGAGACAGTTGCTCAAGCAGGTCTCTCTCCTGTATGTTGGCATCCTGTGCTTGGAAGTGATCTAACCCTGCATGTGACATGGTATTCCTTCTGGCACCTGTGTGCTCTCACACACTTTCTACTGATGTTCAGAGGGGGAGGTCTGGTGTATTGGGATTACGTTGTGATGAAGAATTTGAGTGTGTGGTGGTGGATCCCACACTGTAATGCTGTAATTTAATTAAAATATTTATTTATAGTGGTTAAAATGGAAATGATTCTTGTTTCTACCATCACACTGAAACATCCAGGGAAGTCAATTTAACAGTTTAGCCATGTAACAGTTACTTGGGTCACTTGTAAATGTTTAAAAATAAGCATCCTGCAAATGCAACCCTAAACACAGTTGAATTTTAGTCAGTTATTACAGGTAAAAACAGATGAATTTTAATTAATAATTGCAAATATAATTCAAAACCAGATTTTATAGAATTGTGATGCATGTAGACATAATTTTAGAAATTATTTGGAAACAAAAGGATAGCCTTCTCATATTTACTGTTCAAGATTTGGTACAAATGATTTGTTATTTTCTCTTTTTAAATAAACAGATAATCCTGCTTAAAGCTGTTTTTATTTACAGAAGCCACAGAAGCCAAACTTGGCACTGCTAATGAATGCTTCCCAACAGCTGAGGAAAAACCGTGAGTTTCTTGGAAAAATTTTATGATATACTACACAAATGTAGACATGCTAAGTGTTGTGTTTGTGTTTTGTTTTGTTTTTGGCTATAGTAAAAGAGAAAGTAGCATTATGAGAAAAGAACATGTAGTCATTTCAGAGAAAAAAAAGTCAGATTGTGAAGATGAAGATATTGAATCCCCTTCTAAGCCTTTGTCCCTGGTCAAGTCCTTCCCCCAACCTGCCCATCCCTCACCTGGCTTCTTTTCCAGACATTCCCAAATGACTCATCTCCTGTACTTTAAGCAGTAACATGCCCATTATCATTTTATAACTCATTCTGTTTTTTTACATATATTTTTTCCTTTCCTCATGCTTTAAGATGGTGATGGTTCTAGAATTGAAAGTCCTAAATCACCAAAGGAGAACCTCAAACAAGTAACACCATCAGACACAAACCTCAGCAAAGGAGTATGTGAAGAACTGAATCAAGATGTTTCACATGCAAGCAACCTGGAGGAGGAAGAGTCAGAGCAAGAGGAGGAGGGGGAAGAGGAGGAAGAAGATGAAAATGATGATGGTGAGAATGTTGAAGATGATGAAGAGGATGAGGAGGAAGATCTTACTCCAGATGAAAATGAGGAGGAAGATCTGGAAGATGAAGAAGAAACTCAATCTAATGACATAGAAGAGGAGCAGGGGAAAAAAACAGAAGCTAAGGGGGAAATAAATAATGAATTGGGGCATTTCAGTAGTCTTCATGAAGAGGAGGCTCAGTTTGGAATGGGAAATGTCTGTGATGAAGAATTTGATGAGAAAATGGAGGAACTGGACACTCCCGTGTCTTTTATAGATGGCTGTTTTGAAAATGCACAAGAAAGTGTAATGATTCTGTCTCCTCCATTAATGAATAATGAGATATGTTGCAAGTCAGTACCAAAAGAAGCACTGCTCCAGAATCTAAATAATTCGCAGAATGGAGAAGAAAGCTCGAAAATTAAATGTGTGATTCAGGAAGATTTTCCTAAAAATACTGACTTGTGCTTTGCAGATTCTGAAATGACAGATCACAAAAAAGAGACAGCTTTGCCTCTCTCAGAGAGGTCTGGTCTTGGAATCGGTGATGTCTTTGAACGTAGTAATAACTCTTGTGCAGAAGCAGAAAACCCAAGACTTGAAAGTACAAGGGAGAATTCTGTGGTTCTTGAATGCATGGATGCTAAAGAGGAGCAATGTGAAGTAGATGATAAAGTCTGTGAAGCACTGAAACGAGAAAGTGAAAGCTTTAGCTTAAATAGCTGTGAAGAAAAACTAAGATCAGCATTTTCCTCGAGCACCAAAGTAAGTATGCAAGGAAATTCAATCACAAGAGTATTCTCTAAAGGTCTAATAAGAAACAGGTGGCAAACTTGATTTTGTTAATATGTGTTCTTTACCTATATTCTTTTTTTGGGTCATCTTTTTCTGGTATTAGAAAATGTCTCACTAAAAACATACTCCTAGACAAAGTAATTTATTTGGTTAAAGATATTATCAGATAGTATTTTTATTTTATTTTTATATGTGGTTACAGTGGTGTTGGTAGGGGAAGAATAGACAATAGACATTTTTTTTCTGTAGTCGATAAAATTTCTCTCAGACAGGAGAATGTACAAATATTGGTACAGTTACTGCAGTCCAGTAAAGTTGTGCCATGAAGAGTGAGGAAGCAAAATTGGTTTTCTTGAGATGGTTTGAGAGTGAGGGAACTGGTGATTTTAGTTAGAGCAAAGAAGGGAGCCAGGGGGAGCTATGCTCCTGAATACTGTAATCTAGGTGAAATTAGACCCACTAGATGACCCATGAAATGTTGAAAATGGAGCTGGCCGAGCACTACCAGGTGCAGCTCTGGGCCCTGGGTGGAGGGGTTCCCCTCTGCCCTACTTGAGGCAGCCTTCACTACTTGTGAGACAGACACCAGACTCTCAGTTCACTTGTGGTGTTGCTTCACAAAATGTATTTTTTATGTATTGATTACATGTCTGTTTTGGGTGAATTTAGGAAGAATCGTCTGAATGGGAAGAAAAGGAAGAGGAGGATGGTGAAGAGGACCTGCAAGGTGCCAGTGCTGAAGGTGTGAAAAATTTTGTTACTAATGACAGTCCTCAAGTCCTGAATCCTTCAGAAGACCATACTGCTGTGAGAAGTAAGCTAATATTGATCCAATTCATTTCTCTGTGATATTTGCCCACTCTAAATGAATATTAATCAACATCTGAGTTATTATCTGTTTTTCCACTGGCTTGCACCCTAACAAGGAGAAAGAAAGCTTTTTTCTTTCTTTTTGATCTTGGAGATCTAAAACTGTGATGTTAGATTCCAAATTAGGATATATGAAACAAGTACCAGCCTTGCTCTTCTTGCCACATTTTCTATGAACAAGGCTATTGGATGGAGGAGAGAGGGGCCTGTAGGGTCTGGGGTGTGATAATAGTAACTGCCTTCTTGACCATATTGTCAGGTTCAAAAGCTGTAAATAGTCTTGGCTGAGGGCTCAGAAAGACTTTTGAGTGAGGCTGAGAGGAAATGATCCCAATCCAGTTCCTTGGCTTGTTCAGGTTTAAGATACAGAATGTCTTTAACACTCATGAGTGTTTGGACCTTGCCAGAGTTGAGTAGTTTGGTACTCACCTGAAATCCAACGCAGGAACAGAAACCACCATAATCATTGCCTGTCTTCTGGAAGACTCATGATGCAGTGTTACCAGAGCCTGTGTAGCTGATGAAATGGCACACAGAATAGGCAGCCTCAGCTGCTGTGCTCCAGGTGGTGTGTGTATATGTGCTTTTCTGTCGTGAAACATTTTAACTTCAGCGTGCATTTGGTGAAGTGTAAGCAGTCAGAGCAAAGGCTGAAACTAATGGTTCTCCTTTTTGGGTGTGAGTACTTCTTTACCCTGAGGCTCTTCCCTGCTTTTCTGTGTGCCTGTCTCTGAGTGATTCTTGAGGCTTTTACAGAATGAGTTAGCTTAAAACAGCTATCCTATAAGATACTCTACTCTGGCCAAGTAGCCTGGTGAGACTGGGCTCAACACAAGGTAGTGATAACACCATGATCTATACCTGGGGATTAAGATATCCTTTAATGAAATTGCTTTGTTTTTTCCTACGTAGAAATCTCTGTAGTAGAATCATTATGTCTTGTCTGCAAGGCTTGGCTGATGGAAGAGAGCAGCGGAGTAAAAGAAGGACTCATGGTTTGCCATTTCTTGTTTCCCTTGTAGATGTTACATTGCCAGAAGGAGCAGAGCAGGAGGAAGATAGTGACTCTCCCTGGGATTCTGAGCTGCTTTCGGTGAGGGACACAGTGGGGTCCCTGTGGGGGGGATCCTCCTGGGAGATTGTTTTGGGCCCAGTACTGAGGAGGCTTAGCAACTTCTTTGACTACTTCTGCCTAGTTCCTGTGAACTAGGGTTATCAGGGTGAGATGTTGGGTTAGTTTAGATGATTAACATCTGAGTTAAGATTTTTTGAAAATATCCATGCTATGGCCAATATGCTATGCACTCAAATGTTCGTGACAGAGGTTTGTTGTTGTTGTTTTTTAATGGAAAATGAGTTTGTATCAGTTTTCACATTGCATCTTTTTAAATTGAACAGCCTGAATCCGAAAGTCCATCAGCCAGTGTGCTGCTTCTGCCTGCAGAAAGCCATGGAACATCCTTGCAGAGTATTTCAAAGGAGCAAGACAATGGTAATTTCCTGCCTGAGCAACAGTTTACACCACTGTAACCTTTTATAGAATCAGCTTAACAGTTATTGATGTATTGATTGGAAGTGCTGCTACCCTGTGGGTGTGCTCAATAGCAATGGACAAGTACTTGGTAAATGTTAATTAACTTCAGGTAGGACAGCATTTGCTGCCCTGTTTGCTTAGCTAAGGACATTGTTCTGCACCAATTATACGTGTTTCTTAAGAGTGATAATGTGCATGGTTTAGAATTGACCCATTCTAAACATTGATAATAAGTCATTTTGGTCCACTGTGGCAGGAGAGGAAAAGCTTTGGTTTGGCCGTGGTTTTTTTTTTCTTTTTTTTTTTTTTTCCCCTCTTCTTTCTCCTAGCTGAGTTTTGGGTAGGTTTCTCTTGTGCTTTGCTGCTACAGTAGGGTTTCTGCCTGCTGCTTTGTACGCATTTCTTTAGTAGGAAGGCAAAGAAGTTTTGCAGCTAGGGTAGTACTCTCTTTGGAGTAATTTCTCCTTTAAAGAGTGATTTGTCACTCCTGCTTGGAATGTGGATATTAACCGTGTAGCTAAAGAAGCCCACTCAGTCTTGTTTGATTAGGCTAGAAGCAACATTTTCCAAGTACCAGAGGGCTTAAAATCAGCTTACTGAATTGTCATGGAAGGAATTTGGTTTGCATGCTTCTGGATAAGTGGAAAAATAGACTGAAAAGGTTGTAAAAGATGATGATGGTCATCTTCCTCAGATATTTCCATATTGTTGGATCACCAAGTTGCTGGGATCAAAAACCTTTTGTTTTGTTTTAGTAATTCTATTTGTGTGGAGCTCTTGGTAACATTTTTCATACCTCTTTTGTGAGAGAAACTATGAGATGTCTGGAGAATTCAAGAAATTAAGGCAAGTCAGGAGGTTTTGTACATGTGGGAATGACTTAATTTAGGACAAAATATTTTTTAAAAACACACTATTGTTTGGAATTAAGCTGTAAATGGATATTACAGTCAAATGGTGTTTGCTTCTGTAGGTTTCTTGAAAGCTAAACCAAAATTATCTGTTCAGAAGCAGATTGATATTATGTCTTTGAATGGTGAAACCAGAGACACCTTAACCCATATGTTTGCTCTTTCATATACATTGTCTTCTGCTGTCCCATCAATGGAAGGGAAAATACAATCAGTGTTCAGGCACTTGCATGATAATCATAGTCATGGTGCTGTTTGTGATCATTCAGTGCAGCAGACTGACCTTATTTTTCAAGTGGCCCATTGGCACAGCAGAATCCTACCTCCAAAAGGGCTAAAGGTTTTGTTCTTGCTGTTCATGACCGTGACCTTACTGCTTCACATGAATTGGTCTAGTTCTCTGGGGTTTTGGTTTGTTTGTTTTAATCCAAATGCATGATAGGAGCATGTATTCTGCATTTTCTTTATACTAATAAAAATGCTGCATTATAAGGTAATAATTGGATGTTAGTATCTTTCAATGAAATAATACTTGCAATTAGTACTTGGCTGTAGAAACTATTGATGTTGCATGAAGTAGAAGATAAATTGCATTAAATATAATAATATTTTCTTAAACAATTTTCATCTCCAGGTTTGTCAGAGAAGTCCACTGAATCCCAGGTAAATATTTGTTCATGTCAGACTATTTGTCGTGCTTGTTAAATAGTATGTAGCTGCTTTTTTAAAATCTGTATTTAATGGATTGTGTCTTTCACAGCAGAACATCTCCGAATCAATTCTAGAAACAACTGAAATCTTTCCTAGAAGCGGAAGGCAGAAATTAGGTAATGTTCAGCTCATATGTTAGTAGGATAAGCTCCATAATTTTCCCAGATAGCAATGCTGAATAAGCATCTGGCTTGTTTAGTTTGTAGGTCTATTGGGGGAATTTGGTTTAGGTTATGCAGAGGATATTGAAGATATTTGTAACATTCTTTTTGTCATGCTTTTGTTATTGTTTTATTATATTTTGTAGATTAATACATTGAAAAAATATACACACATGCCTAATTTTCTGGTTTTATGGTATTTTATTAACAGAGAAATTGTACTTGCTAATTCTTTCCTAACATTAAAGCAAGGACTCTAGCAAGGTGTTCCATGAGCAGATGAACTACAGAAATAGACCTCTGTCCTGTGTATGCTCTGTCTGCTAGTCTGCCATTTGCTGTTGCAGATGCCTTCCATGATGCAGGCTCCCTCCACCACACCTGCTGTCACATTTCCTCATGTTTGCTTTCCTTTCAGTTTCTCAAAATGTCCTTTCTGGTATTCCTAGCTGTCTTCTGAGTTTACCAATTCCCAGAGGGGCAATAAGGAGCCTGTACTGTGGGTGTTCTAGCTAAAATGCCTGGGAGCAGCTGGCGAGAGAGAAGGGGTAATTTCTTGGGCTCATGCTATAGCTGCTCTTAGCAGGAGCCTACATGACTTGCTTTTCTCTTACTATCTGCCGATTGTTTTACAACATGTATCAGGAAATACATTCCTCTGAAGCCTTCCACTGTTGTGTTAGCTTGAATCTGTCTGACAGGTTCAGAGCGAGAGGAAGGAAACAGAGAAGAAAGGTAGGGTAGAAGAAAATGATGGGATGTCAGGCTTACAAGTAAAGCTTTTAGCTGGACCACTATATCTTAGAGAGGAGACATGTGACCTTAATGGTTCTCCATAATTGTAACTTGCAAGTATAATATCCAAATATTTTCAAGTTGTTCTTCATCCTTCTCATTTAGGAAAAATATACTGTTTTGGTTGACGCTAAAAGAGGTTAAACTTAACAGAGGTTAAGCTTCTCTCCAGGAACCATGTGTGTATTCACAGCATGTAAGCCACAGGAACCCTTCTCTTGCACTTTATTTTGCAGTGATGGTGTGTTCTGTCAGAAGCATAAAGGGTAATGAAAGCTGCTTAATGAGAACACAAAAGTTGTTTTTATCTGTATTACAGGGTAGTATAAAATGGAGCTCAAATAATGGACCAGTACTTTATAGTGCTGCGAACACAGAAAGGAAAGATAGTATTGTCATAGCTCATTTCATATTACCTGTTTACTTTACAACTTATGGAAAAAAAAAAACAAAAACACACATGAAATGCTTTTCCCTCATGTGAAAATTTCTCTCAAACTTCTCAATTTGGAGTTGGTGTGCAGTATGACTATGCTAATATATGTATATTTTCATATATCATCATATAATAGAGAGATAGTTTTTAGGATTTTGTGAGTTTGCGGGGATATATTGGTTTATGTTCAGGTTTTTCCAATAAATATGATGATTCAGGACACATTCTAGGCATAAATAAACTGTATTAACTCATGTTTATTATTTTTAAAAATGTGTTTTTTACTGTAGATGAGTACTCAGAACCTACCTTTCATGTGTCATTCTCAGCTGAAAAAAGGGAAGCCATCCTGGATCCTATCAAAAACTATGAAAGGCAGGTATGTAAAAACAAATATTTTAAATTAGGGTTTGAGTTGAACAATCTTAATAAACATTATGGCAAAGGAAAACTTACCAGTCCATGAAAAAATGAGGAAGAACCGTACAGATGAAAGTTTATTATAATCTGAAGCCAAATTGGCTGCAATCTTGGTGTGCTTGTATAAAATGCTTACTATTATGATGGATACATACCATTATACTATTCTGTTTCCAGCTGATTTGCCTAATTTTTGGTCAACGTTTTTCTTTAAGTGTGCAGTGCTGAGGAACACCACAGCTGAATATAATGCATTTTTCATGCAAAGTGCACAGTTGAACGTTTGTGAGATTTTTCCATCTTTTATCATCTGCTGATCTTTCAGATAAAAATTCTCTGGACCTTCTTGTTTGTATGAGGAGAAGTTAAACAAAAACTTTGAAATTTGGTGACCAATGGGATACTTTCTCTGCCTCCAAATGTACCCTCCTTTGCCCAATTTAAATGTTGCAAAAGAGATTATTTTCAAGGTGCCATATTCCCTGGGGTCTGAGGCAGGCCTTCTGCTTTCACTAGGCATAATCGCCAGGTCTGGGTAGAGGGGAGGTCTTCAGTGAGTGTTTGGAGTCTTCTGTAACACCTGAATGGACAGTGCAACAAGCAATCTCTGCCCCATACTTGGGCACCATAAAGGACCAGGGAGCTTAGTTTTAAAGGACGTGGTGATTAAGTCAGTCTAAGTAGTGGTGACAGTTGGACAAAGAGATTGGGAAAGGCTGAGAGAGACTGTTACTGGCTGAGATGTTGCTGCCCCATTGCGAAAGGAGGAATTGTTGTGAAGTTAAAATGTGGAGGGAGAAAAGAGCCTGGCAAATCAGAAAGTAGAGAAGGAGTTGGGAGATTTTGGGACACCAGGGTTGCAGGCCCTGTTTCCAAAGGGAAGTTAGAGCTGAGGAAGCATATGGGGTCAGAGCACTTGAGGGGATAGTGACAGAGGACATGAGAAACCAGAACTATTGAGCAATGTAGCATGGGGTGAGAGAGAAGTGAGGAGACTGGGGAGTAGAGCTGGTGGATGGAGATGAAACCTGGTATGGTTTTAAGAAGCTTGGGCCTCTGATTTTGTGATGGGTGAGGGAATGGACAGGTTTGCCCAATAAATGTTTTTCTTTGGAGCTTGGAATGGAGTTAAGTTTTCTGAGTGAAAACTTAACTGTGATGAAAAAAAATCCAGTTCGGCCAGTTCCCCCTTTGGTGGACTTTCAAAAAAAAAAAAAAAAAAAAAAAAAAAGGTTATTTTTGGTACGTTAGTTCAGCAGTCCAGGATCAGTATAATGAGAACAAGGGAGAGAGAAGGTGGGAAAACCTAAGCAGTTGTAAGGAATAATTGTATTGTATCAGTGAAACATGAATAAAACAAGTGTTCACAGTGCTGTGAAGATAAAAGTAACCCTCATGTCCAGACAAATCTAATTCAAGGAAGACTGATGTCTCTAAGTGGTTGTTTTGGGTTTTATTTGTTTGTTTATTTTGAGAAAATGATGGTTCAGTGAAGCTTTAATTTACTTTTCTGTGTTTTGAATATAAACAATTGTTTTCAGCATCTTTGAATATGGTGAGTTTGCAACACAAATTATTTAGATTGATTGTAACTTCCTTTCTCTTGGTATTTTTTTTATCTGTACCTACTTAAGGATAAATATATTTTAGAAACTATCAACTTGATAGAGAAAACAACAAATGGAAATCAGACTGGCAAAGCAGAAATTTCATATCAGGAAATCCTATCACAAAATAAGGATTTGCACAATACTGACAAGCAGTTAAGTCCAGAACCTTGGGAAGAAAGATACGAAAGAATATGGGTTGAAAATGAGAAAAGGGAATTGAAAATGAGTTTTAAAAACATTACAGCAGAGCTGAAGCAGATATTCGGTGAAGTTAATGAAACTGATAAAACTACTTCATGTGTGGGAGAAATGTCTGAGGATGACTCCACTGAAGAATTGAAGAGTTTTCATGCGGTTTCACCTTGTGTGTCAGAAACATGTAGTAAGATAGAAAGTAAACATGAATTTGGAGATAGGAAACTTGTGCTAGACCTAAAACAGCCCAAAATCGGCATCCCAGTTCAAAGTCCTGGTGTTCTTCCTGATGAAAGTAACTTGAAAACAAACATGGGAGATACCTGCAGTAAAAATGAAGAAGATTGCAGTAATGGTACAGATAATATTGAAGTACCTATGGCAAAAGGAGAGGGAAAGCAAATACCTGCTGTGAAGATGAAAGAGATTGAGAATGGAAGCAGTAGAAATGTAAAAGCAAGTCCTGAATACTCTCTGGGACGTTACTTAAAAACATGCATTTTGGATGATGTTAGTAGTGTTTTTCGTAAGGCAAGAACTGTTTCTACAAATGATGAAAATTCACGTTGTATTGTAACAGAAAGGCAATTTAGAAAAGACTCCTGTGTTAATGATGTTGTTTCCAGAGACTACCTTCTCAATAATCCTAAAATAGCAGAAACAGAAATTGAACATCTTTTTGAAAATACTCAGCAGTCTTGTGGCATACTGGAAAGGAATCTGGATAAAGAACTAGAGCAAGATATGGAAAGATTTAAGAGTAAGGTAGGAATGCTGCAAATAGTATTCCTGGCTTTGGAGAAAGAGAAGGTACAGCTGCAAAAAGAGGTAGAAGTTCACCTGCTCCTCCTCATTCTTTAATCTTTCTCCATACCAATGGTCCTGTTCACTTTAGCTATCATCATTAAGGAAAGCTGCTTTGTGCAAATTGGGTTTTGGTTCAATGTAGGTACATTATAAGAGGAGAGACAGAGGTGGAGAGTTGTCCTCTTTCTCGTTGTGTAACTAGAAAGTTCTGAGAAAATCTAGAACATAATATTGTTCTAGTTTAACAAAAGGTGGCATTCAGTTCCAGTGTAAGTAGTTAGTAGTTCATTGCCATAAAAAGGAATGCACACAGTAACACTAGTTCTTATTCTGCATTAAAGAATGAAAATGGCTTCTGAACAGGGTCTTGATTCATCTCTGCATTTGCTATGAACTGTGTGTGGAGTGCCTTCATTGAAGTTCTTGTTTGCTGTGAAACCATTTCTGCTTGGGGATTTTTTGGTGTTTTATTGCTTTTATTGTTTTGCTTTGTTCTCCATTAAGGAAGTAATAGCCCAGCACGCTTTGCCTCTTTTCTCCTGTATTTTTACAACTAACACTGTGTGTTCCTCCTAACCTTCTATCCATCAGTAATGCCTTCACTTTTCCATTGTTCATGTTCAAGATGCACTATTGTTTCCTTTCTAAGGGCATGTAAATCCCAAGTACTTCCATTGAATCAATGTATTTTGTAGTATAATTTTATGAAAGTACATCTCTAAAATGAAAATGTTTCAATTCACATTACATGGCTTTAGAAATAAAGACTGAATTATTCAGTTTTGGGTATGATATTTTTCCTCTTAGTAAAAAGCAGAAATATGTAAAGCTTAACTTTTCTTTTTGTAGGTTGAGGAGGAAAAAAGAAAGCAAGGATGTTTTGAAAAGCAGATGGTGGCAAAAGAAGACCACCTTGGGAAATTAAACATATTGCCAGGCAATGTTACTAATCAGCAAATGAAACAAAGGCTTCCTCCAGAAGAGGACAGTCTTAGAACAGAGAATGAAGAAATGGAAGAAATAAAACCCAAAAAGATTTTTTCAACCAAGAAGAGATCAAAATTAATTGAAATGCCATTGAAGAGGTAAACTAATAATCTCTAATTCTTACTTGTAAAATTAATTATCTTTTTTTTTTTAACTTGCTTTCCAAAGTAGTTTCCTAAATACAGAAGGCCCTACAGACATTGCTTCCCAAACATTTGAGGAAATAATACTGTTTTTAGGAAGAACTAAGTTCAGAATAGACACTCAAATTTATTGTTTTCTTTGTCAATACTGAGGATAAACATATCTTCAAAGCTGGAGAGAAGAAAAACACAGCTGTTTTATGAGAAATAGCTATCCTGGGAAAAAAAGAGATAGAGGCTTGCAGTTTGCTTTCTCCCTTTTTTAGGTGACTTTAATGATCTCCATGCAACCTGTGTTTTCTTTAAGTTTAGGACCCACTTTGTCCTGTGAAAAGGGAAAGATCATATTACCAAATTAATCCCAAAGGCTTGAAGAAAGCACAAATGGAACCTTTGCTCTCTCATCTACTTTATACAGAAATTTGAAAGATCAAGATATAGTGTCCTCATAAGCAGATAGCTAGTTCAAGAAAACAGGGCTGGTCATCCATGCAAATTCACTTACTGTAGCTACGACATTTCTGTATTCACGGCCAACATCAAAATCCTCCCTCCCAAAAAAGACTCATTAGGAAAGTCCTGAAATAATAAATTGGCAGTGCTTAGAATTGCCTCAGCAATAAATTGAACTTTTGTGGAACTTAAGTCTGTAACTCTGAGCTTCAGCCAAGCATTTGGGCCTTTATTTCATGCATCATAATGGGACTTAAATGAGAATATTTGTGGGGGCTCCTGCCCCCCTTTTTTTTTTTTTTTTAATATCTCTTGGGCTCTGACAATCAGCTCTGGTGGTTCAAGCCAGATGTGCTCTGAGGAGAAAGTCAAGTGTCTGTGAGAAAAACATGAAACCTTGTAGTACAGAAGTACCTCTGTAACCTCCACAAACTTAATTACATAATTACAGATATAATTGCCTATACAGAAGTGTTGGTTTACTTTTTTTTTTGGGTATGGCGATGTTCAATTTATACAATAATTCCAAATGTTCCCCGGTTCCTAGAAAGGACTAATTTTACCCAGTTCCTCAGCTCTGAAACATGAGATGATGGAAAGATAATCCTGATGTGCAGGAACATCACCATCTGAGCTCAGTCTCACTGATGCAAGCCTACTTTCTGTTTCCTCCTTTCCTCCTGTCTCCTGATTCTACCTTTCCCCTCTATTTCTAGAATGAGGAGTTTTAATAGCTGGTATCCTCACCATCTTTGGAGTCAAGTCTGTATTTTATCACAGACATAATTCTAAGTAGTTTCTGAGCATCATCCAAAGTGTGTCTGTTTCATAGAAATGTGTTACTCAAACAGCATTTTTTTTTCCTTCCTGTTTAATGTAGTGAATCTGGCCAGGCAACAAAAGGAGCAAAGAAAAATGGGAGCAAAAAACAGACTTCAAAGCAAAAGGCTAATCAGCAGATGAGTTCTTCCAGTGGAATTCATTTTCAAGAATCAGATAATAGCACTTTCAGTGAAATATCCCAAGATGAAGAAAGGTATTGAATATAAGGAATTCTAGAAATAAAAAATAGTTTAAAATTGACTTGAAAACTAAAGGAAAAAAATTGCTACAATGATACTTGTTCTTTCATGTGACCAGTGTTATCCGATGCCTTTTGTGTTGCAAAATGTTCTTTTTGTTTAGGATGTTTCAAACGTGCTAGTCAGATTAATGATAAGGATGAATGTACACACTGCTAAATTACCTGAATGTGTCTATATATGTACATGCATTTATATATATGTGTGCATGTTTATATATATTCCCTATTTAAAGGGGCATGGGAGGTGCACGAGATGCATGAAAATGCAAATATTCTTCATTGCAGACCTCTACTTTTTTATTTAATCCTTTTATTTATTCATATATTCATTTATTCTCATATTCCTTATTCTAAGACTGAGGGAGAAGGTTAACTAACTCCTTTATGATGCAACTATAAGATAGCTGTCTACTCTTTGGAACTTGTATCTCTATAATTGACTGTGCATACTATAAAAAGAACAACTTTCTTTGAATTAGCTCAGGGTCCTCTAACTTACATGCTACACACAACACAATGCTAAGATACATGAAGTGGCAAGAAGGAAAAACGCAGGTTAAAGGCAGTTACTTATTGCTGAGAAGATGAGAAGAGTCTGAAGACTCTTCAGTCTGACCCTGAAGAGGAGGTCTCTTTTTCTTTTTTTTTTTTAAGCTGTTACGTTTTGCTTGCCTGAAACTAGCTCAAATGGAGCAGTGAACTTGGTAGGTCTTCCATGTGGAGAGAATCGAAATGGTTGCATAAATAAACTACACTGGTCAGTCATAAAGCTGACAGTGATGCTGTCCCTACTACAGAACCCAAAATTACAAAGCTTTGACTTGTTAGGCAAGAATTCTCAATGTTGAAAACAAAGCTAAAGCTCTAGTTTTAAACAAGCATTATGGATAATTCACTGGTCTGTGTGGCTGTGTGATTCCTATCATTTAGAACAAAGGGCAGTTTTCAGTCATGGTTATTTCAACTTTTTGCTTAAGATTTTGTGATTAAAGTATCCTCCGCTGTGAGTAGTAAGATTGTTTCAGTCTTCAGCTATATATAACAAAATTCTTCTATTAAATTTCAGTTTAATTCACTTATAAAATGAAGCTGTCAGAGCAATTTTAGATATTATTCATAATGCAATATGAGCATTCTACTACCAAAATCTTTTTCTGTTTTCTAGATCTGCAACAAAAAGAGGGAATAAAAGGAACAAGGTACTGTAAAAGAACTTTCTTGATTTAAGGGGCTAAAAAGCTAGTAAAAAAAATGAATAGGAATAGCATTTGTATAGAAGTTCATCTGATGCATAAATTGCTGTTTGTGTACAACTTAATCATATTTGAGCCAAGTCTACGGGAAGTGGATGAAAGAACAAATCATTCTTGCAGTTGTAATAATCCATAGTTCTATACTGTTATATACATAATATCCTGTATTGTTTGTAGATCAGCATACAAATGGATGTCACTGACCTTGATTTAACTCAGTCATCTGACACAACTACAGAGGATGCTGAATTGCCAACGTCAGCCTACCAAGAAGCTATGTTGCTGATAAAACAGCTGAATGTAAATCACGCAGGTAAGTTTTCAAATCATTTTGTCTGTTTTTTTTTTCCCCTTTCTGTACAGCCCAAGCATTTTAGTTTTCTGTTTAGACCTAGTGTTTTTCTTTTTCCATGATCAGAGGTGCCCAGAAAGTGCAGACTTCTGTACTTGATGTGGAATTCATCTCACCAACCTTATGTGTTTGTCTGTGTTATTGTCAGACATATCTTAATTACTTATCATTGGTTCTCTCTGGTCGGAACTAAAGTAGTAGGTGCTTGTAAGCTGCAGCTCAGCTCATTCAGCTCACTCAACTCATTCTCATGTAGTCATCGAAAGTTAGCAAGATAGATCATCTTTCCCCCCCCCCCCCCCATACCCCAATAGGTATTAAAAACTAGCAAAGTATAGGCTTCACTAAAAATATATATAGAGAAAATCTATTGCATGCATATACACAGCCTTATATACACATAATCATCATGTATTATTATTTCTAATAATATAATTAATAATTTTCTATGTTAACAGTGGCAAATTAGGAAATTAAGAATTTGTGTATTGGAAAGTGTGCATATGTGCGGTTTTCTACAGTTTTTAAATCTCTAGGTTCTGCTAGTTTGTTGAAAATTCAAAACATACTACTTGAATATGAGCGGACAATAGAACATGAAAAAAATCGATATGCTGCACTCTGGAGAGAAGTAAAAAAAATGGAAAGTGAAAAGGAGGAGTCACAATTAAAAGCGGAAGAGACTCAAGATTTGAAATCCATATTGGCTCATCAAGAAGTGGAATGGAAAAATGATATCCAAAGCCTTAAGTATGTAATCTTGCATTCTCATAACCTATGTTATCCTTTCAGTATTTATTTGCAGAAGATGCTGATGGTATAGTTGAGAGGATGAAAACTTTCTAGTCTTGTAAGACTAACATAAACTGCTACCATAGAAAAGGGAAGCAGTCTGTATTTGCTGAAGAGTGAGGTCAGTGATGGAAAATAGGCTTAGAAACGCATGGTGTTTAAGCTTAATAACATTAAGAAATGTGTTTTTAAAAAACTCAATGAATCTATATGTGGAAGAAACAATAGCAGCTTAAAGGTGAAGCAAATTGATAATGAGAACCTTAGGAAGATATTATTTATTTATTTATTTATTTATTTTACTAAGAGCTATAAGCAGTTAAAATTATTGCAAGTGTAAAGCTCATTCTATTTTGACAATTTATTTAGAAAAAAATATATATTACATTTTTATTATTGACAGCTAGATAAGTGGTATGCTGTTTTATTAATATTTCTTGCAGTCATTGTGAATCTGTATTTTGTAGGAGACGCTCAACATATTAAGAAAATGTAGATTGTTCAGAGTAGAAGTTTATAATGCTTTGATCTAGTAACACATACATTTGATTATAGTAAATTGTCATGTTTCTGTGTATTTATACTTGCAGGGAAATTCTAGTGGGAGGTGAGAGTAGAAGGCAGTACTCTTTCTTTTGCCCCTTACGATCCACCTGTCAAGCTGTGGTCTTTTGTTTTGAGCCCAAGTACGGGATTTGGTAGCGGGTGTATTCAGAGTACAGATGATCTGCTTTTGCATGAAGTATGCGTTTATAGAAGTATGTGTACTTATATGCATGTGTATATCTAAATTTGAGTGCATGATTTTGTATGCAACTTAATCTGTGTGCAAAATAATGGATTATATCTGTATCTTGTGTAACTGATGCAACTAATTGAATGAAGTCAAAATTGTTGTCAAAAAAAAATACCATAAAAGTAAACTGAAAGGATGTAACATTTTTGTTTGAGTTTTCTCTGAAAGTACACAGTATGGAATATTCACTTTTTTGAGGTCAGTGCTTTACTGATTTGGATACACAAATAAGTTTGAGGATGCTTCATCAGAATTTATTCCTCAAATAATATTTATTAAATCCCAGATTTACTTTGAAACAAGAAGAGGAGAAGAGGCTCAGAGTAGAAATGCAATATCAGAAAACCAGAGAACAGCTAAGAAGGAAAGAAGATCACTACCGTAAAGAGATGGAGGAGAAACAACAGATTGAGTTACACTCAAGGAATTTAGAAATGGAGTTAATAACCTTGAGAACGCTCTTGAAACAGGTACATCAAATGTTGACATAGATACTTATGTCCTGTTTTTCTGCCTTTTTTTTTAATTGACATTGTATTGCAATATGTTTAAAGAAGGAGAAATATTTGTGGAAGATATATTAGATACCAGTATTGCTGCATTTTGAGGCTGACTGAGGACTGTTGGCTCATAAGCGAGCTGTTCCGTTTTTTTGATATTCATTTGTTTACAACTTTATGATTCTTTTTCTCCTTTTCAGGATCCAAGTTTCATTTGTATCACAGGTCAAGTCTTAATTTTTTTTTGTGTGTGTGTCTTTTGTTTGTTTGTTTTATTCTGCATTGTTCTTAATTTGCAGATAAAATTTATTTATAGGTCTACTGTAGTTATACTTAAGATTTGTTTTTTTGATTGAAATTCAGGCTAAAATGTTAAAATTTACCTGAGATTCTATACATTGCCTCAGCTTACACTTAGGAGGCCTAATCCGGAAAGCCTCTTGCCCTCATTTTTAATGCAAGTTTAGCGCCTTATTTAGTGAGGTTGAGATGATGACATTCTTATCATTTATAATCTGATGAAAATTTTCAGCTGTTACAGTGATTTTATGCCCCAGATTTCAGTAATTCTCTCATGGTTCTATGAAAAAGACCTTATTAAACACATCCGCTTACTTGTCTTTATTTTTCATGCATAGTTAAGTCTTTAAGTTGCAGAATTTATGTAAGTTAAAATATTAAGAAAACATCAAAGTAATCATAAATGACCTTAAATAGTCTGTATGTTCTTGTAGGAATTGTTATTGGGGTAATTTTGATCTGCCTGCATTAATGGAAGAATGAATTTTACTAATTTACCTCTCAAACTTTGTTCAGCTGGTTACGTTCAGCTTCTCAGTCTTTGTCTGTGCCCCAGTCTTTGGAAATCTCCTGCAACTCAGTTTGTACAGAAATTTTGCTAGGATTTGGTCAACTGTGAAACTGTCTTGATGAAGGAAAAAGTGTTAATCTAGAATGCTTTAGAACATAGGCTATTAGTGACAAATTTAGGCTTTCCCAGGACCTTGGAGTAGGACAAAAGCAGTGGAATTGTGGTGCTTTTGGAAATGTCATCTATTAGTTTATGCTGCTGTTAGTATTCAGCTAAGAGTGGTGAATGCATGTTCTCAGATCCCTGGCTTTAAACATACAAATCCATTCCTGGCTTAATTAGTATATATGCACTACTTTGGTAATATGAGTAGGGTTTCTGCTTAAAATCTATATGGCATATTTTCTAAGAATAGGTGTTTCAATAAATTTGTTTTTGTTATAGAACAGTGTTTCATTAAGAATCAAGCTTTTATAATACTGTTCTAACCAAGCTAAAATCAGAAGTCTGATAGTCATGTGCTCCAGGAATCTAAACGTGTTTGTTTTCAAACATGGAAGTTGTATTTGCAACTCCATGGAAAGATGGTTTGGGAAGTATAGATTGATATTTCCTTGAAATTTGCTTTTAGTCTTCTCATTCAAAGTTACTTTAGCAGCAACAATACATTGAAATTCAGATGGTCTTAATCAGATGATTCAGAAGAGGTAGCCATCGAGACATTAGCTTTCAAAAGGTGGTGGTTGTCTGGAAGAGACAAAACAGCTCTTACTGAATTTCCGTGCAATACTCTAGATTGCCTAAAAGGCAAATGTGCCTTCCTTAACACATGTATTCAGCTACTTAACACTTAGATGCTGTTTTTGGGGTCACATGAGTATAGAATTTGCCACTTATCTTGTATAGACAAATAGCCAAAATACGAAGCCAACAACTGAATCCCCAGTGAGTATCTCTGAACTAAGGTTTGGCATCTACCACAGAAATGGAAACCACTTAGAAGTTTTTTTTTTTTTTTTTTTAAATAGCCATTCAAAGTCTGTCCCCCCCCCCCTTTTTTTTTTTTTGAAGGATATTTAATATAGATTTGTACATGGATTACCTTAACTGATTTTTTTACTTAAGGTTTAAGTAGTTCACATATATAAATATATTATGGCAGGTTGAAGAAGAGCGTGATGAAACACAGAGACAGCTTTCTCAAGAAAAGAGTGCCAGAGCCCTACAAGAGGGAATTTTAAACAACCATCTTTGGAGACAGAAGGAAATAGAAGAAGAATCAAGAACTATAGCAAAAGATTCAGAGGTAGGAAATTTTATTTCCCAGTACATTCATTTCACTATATTCATTATGAAAACTTGACAAATCTTTCTGGTAATAATTATTGTCCTTTATGTCAAATGGTTTATGGTTTATCAAAATAATTTAACTGTGTAAATACCATTTTTTGTTTGTTTTTCCTTATATCTTTAAAAATTCTGAAGCACAGAAGCAGACATGTTATCATAAATGCTGAAGTTTCTAACAGCGCTGCACAGTATCTCTTACTGTTTTAGTTACAGTGCAACACCTGATCCTGTTGCTTGCTTTTTGAATTGGTTATCTTCAACAAAATTACTGAAAAAAAAAAACACCTTCTTTCACTTCCACAATTTAAAATTGTGTGAAGGAATATCACTAATGAATGAAATTCGCTCTAGAAATGAAAATAATTGTAAGGAAATCATAGAATCACTGAATGGTTGAGGTTGGAAGGCACCTCAAGAGATCATATAGTCCAACCCCCTGCTCCAGCAGGGACACCTAGAGCACGTGACACAGGGTGGCATCCAGGCAAGTTTTGGAAGATCGCCAGAGGACACTCTACAACCTCTCTGGGCAGCCTGTTCCAGGGCTCTGTCACCCTCACAGGGAAGTTCCTCCTCATATGGAGGTGGAGTTTCCTATGGTTCAGTTTACACCTGTTACCCCTGTCCAAAAAGTGATCATAACTCTTTTGTTTAAGCAGCGTTTATCTGAATTTCTCATGAAGATCATAGAATCAATAAGGTTCGAAGGGACCTTTAGAGACCATCTAGTGCAACCCCTCTGCACACACAGCGTCACTGAAAGCATGTGGCGCGGGATTGTGTCCAAGTGGGTTTTGAATATCACCAGAGAAGATCCAAAGCTTCAAAGAATAATAGCTATACTAATACTGAAATGACTATACTATTATTGAAAAAAGTTGCATATATAATTTAAAAAAAAAAAAACAGGAAGTGAGTACTACATTCCACAGATGATTGATTGGCCTGCACAGCTAATCTTTAGTAACAGGGATGAGTGAGTGACTTGAATAGCTAACCTTGATACAAAATAAAGAAAGAAAGCTTTAGCTTAGCATTTAATATTCAGCTAAACATCAGAGAAGAAAAATACCTTTTCAAGCCCTGTTTTGTGATATTTCATAGCACAGGTTAAATTACCTTTTAATGGAATATTTTAAAGGTCTATAATAGACAGTATACCATGCATATACAGCCTAGTACTGTAATTAAAAAAAAAAAAAAACTTTATTATTTTGTTGCTGAATCTGGATAGGGGGAACACATTTTAGACTTGGGACATTCAGTTTTAAGGGCATCTGAGATTTCCAGATGTGTATTCACTGCACGCATACATGGGCTCAGAGATCTGAGTGATATTTCTGGTAATATTAAAGTTACTACATGAAGTCTTGCTTCAGCATTACAAATGTTAAAAAGCAGTTTGCCCAAATGTTTTTCTAGATTCATTTCCTCACTGGCTGTCTTTTTATATTCTTTATCACTTAGGTATCTGACAGCAATGAGCGAGAAAAGGATCTCCTGTACAAAAATCAATTACTGCAAGATGAAATTTCTGTACTTAGGCGAGAAGTTGATCAATTAAGACTTACGAACCAGGAAGAAGAAGCAAAATATATAGAGGAAAATGAAACTTTGAAGGAAAAAAATGAAGATCTTAAAAAGGAACTCAAACTAAATGAGGAAGCTTTAACACAAACTGTTCTTCAATGCAACACACAGCTGAACTTACTGAAGACAGAATCGGCAGTACTGACTTCCCAACTGAAGCAGACAAAAGAAAGCAAAGATAGACTAGAGACAGAGGTGGAATCATTCCGCTCCCGCTTGAATTCAGTTGTTCAAGAACTTGAACGTCATCAGGCATCAAGAAATGATATCGAGCGAGTGTTTCAGAGAGAACGTGATGAGTGGCTTCGTTTGCAGGACAAGCTCCATCGTGATCTCTCCGATACGCGAGAAACCATCAAGAACTTGTCTCAGCAGCTGGCTGAAGTTGAGAGCAAAGCCAGCAATCAAGAGAATGAGATTCACCAATTGAAAGAAACGCTAAGAGAAAAAACATTTCTTTTAGAAATGACACAGAAAGAATTAAGTCAGGCCCAATGTCAAGCGAAGGAATGTGATCAGGCCCGACAGCTTGAAAAAGATCAAGTAAGCAAATATATGATAAGACAGGAATCTATGCAAGAACGGTTGGCTCAGCTTCAAAGTGAAAACCTTCTACTCCGTCAGCAACTAGAAGATGTGCAGAATAAAGGTATCATCAAAGAAAAAGTAGTGAATGATGTCCAGGACAGATTTAATGATATTTTCAATAAACTCAGAGCTGACACTGAGAAGCAAGCTTACCAGATGGAGGAGAGAAACAAGGAATTAAATGCCAAATGTGCTGACTTAAGAGAACAAATCTTTAAATACGAGACGGACAAAGTAGAAAGAGAGGTAAAGCATATCCTTATAAAGAACAATTTAAGATCTGTCAGTTCTTGAAGTTATTTTAAGTTTTTGGAGTTCAACAGGTATATGCTGCCTGCATGTGAATACACCATGCGGGCTTGGTCTTCTTTGTTGTGTTTTTCTTGGAATTGTGGAAAGTTTTGCAAACAGGGTGTCAAGGCTGTGATCTGAGTAGAGAACAGAGTAAGATAATAATAAGTAGCCCAGGCTAACCTCTGATGAAGAGGTGACACTTCCTCAAGATGAGTTTAATTTTAATTTTTTAAAATTTCTTCTACTTAATTCTCTTGGTGCCACAGGGCATTGTTTTATTCACTGTCCATCTGTTGCACTGGTGACACAAAGGAGTGTTTCAAAAGTAAGAAGGACCCAGTCTGCAAGAGCTGAGAAGAGGAGATGCAGGGAAGTGATGGGGGAAAGAGGGGAGAGAATGCCGAGGAAAACTGCTGCTAAGGAGGACTGAGAGGAGGAGCGGGATCAAGCTGACTGTAGCTGAGCGGAGAGCAGCAAAGGAAGGGAAGGAGAAGAGCTGACAAGAGACTGTGGACAGAGTGCCCAGCAAAAGCAAAAGTCTCCTAATGAGGAAGATAAGGCATGGAGAATGATAGAGCATGTGACTACAGTAATGTCTGCAGTCAAATAACAGCACTTGCGTCTGAGAAACTGCTGGCTTTTTCTTAAATATAGATGGATAGATGCTTGCAGTATCTGTATGTGTTTATGTGTTCTTCCGAGGAGAACACTACTTAGTTGTTTTTAACTCTTAGGAGATCACAGCTGTAGTGAAGAGATAGCAACAGTCTAGATGTCCTCAGCAGGCCAAGACAGATAGTAGTCATCAGTTGTGCAGGTGCCCACAGTATGAGCAAAATAGCTTATCTTTTGGTTCATTCTGAAGACTGATGTAGTTCTATAACAGAAAAAAAAAAGAGAGAGAGAGAAAAGCATAGTACATGGTCCAAGCCTTTTATTCCCATGTGTTCTTCCTGTTTCATTAGGGTACTGTCAGACAGCTGCAGCAGGAGCTTGCCAATGCTCTTAAGAAGCAGTCCATGTCAGAAGCTTCACTGGAAGTTACCGCACGTTATCGCAGTGACCTGGAGGAAGAGAAACTGCGGTTGCAAAAGGAGTTGGATAGGATTAAAGGCAAGGTAGGCAAAGCCTGTAACTGTGATTAATGTATTAAGTACATAGCAGAATTTTATTTATTTAGCTACCACAATCCTAATTCAAAGTTGCTTTTGAAAGTCGTGCTCCTTTTCCCCTCTCCTTTACCTGCCTTGTTTATATATGCCACTATCATCAAAACAAAGGATACAGATAAGGTAACTATTCTAACAGAAGTAACTATTCTAACTATTTAAATATTCTATACTATTATTCTATACTATTATACTATTTAAATATTCTAACTATTCTGTTTTTTTGAGAATACATCTTCTATGAAATACCACAAACACTGGGTTCTTCAGGTGCTCTGAACTTGCTTTATTTACAAATTACTTCTTTCTTTTTTTCCTGTACAAATTTTATAACATATATGTATACACACACACACACCCTGCATCAGTGTGCACTTATATTTCCTGATCAGTTTCTTCTCTGAGAAACTGAAGTAAACTCATCATTTTCCTTTGTTTGCTGTCTCAGAGTGTTATTACCTCCTCTGTTCTATCTTCCTGCTATTTGTCTCTATCTATCTTCCCTCTGTGTTTGTGGAAGGTAATAGATGAGAAATTTCGATGAATAAGCTAATATTGTCCCAGTACCCTAGAAATTATTTTGGCAGGATTGGTGTAATGTTTTGTAAATGATTTGCATTATTTTATAAACTTGTATACATGGTCACAAAGGTATTTGACATGAGATGCCAATGGCTTTGCTTGGACAAGGGTCTGTATTTGCACCTTTTTAAAGAATAGACACAGGGGTTCAGTTTACTCTTCTTGGTCTGGTGAGGTAGGTTATCTGTTTTCTGAAAAACAACAGAAATAGTGGACCATTGCATTTATTTCTTTACTGTACTTTACTTCTACAGCCAGGTAATTTGCTTTCAGTTCTTCTTCTGTAACTTAAACTGCGTATCTCCCTTCTCTTTCATGGACTGTCTGAAATTTGTCTTGCTTTAGTTGACTTGTTACTAGTCAATTGTAAGCAGTTTTCTGAGGTAGGGACCGACTTTTGCCTTGTTTGCCTAAGTGATTGTATGAAGGCAAGGGAGTTCTGAAATACAAATTGTCATTTTACTGTTGTTACTGAAGAGCAAAGGCGCTGTAGAAGGATGACCTCTTTAACTAGTAATTTCCTTGAGTCAGGAACAATTGGATACTAATTGCCATGACTCATTAAAAGAGTAGGATTGGAACCATCAGTGCTTAGAACATGTTTTAGAAAAGCAAAATATACTGGCAGAAACCAGTATAAAAGATGATGCAGTCAGCTGCTAGTAGAGGCATAGGTTTGAATGTGTTTGCAATGATTATAACTCTCTGGTTGGAAGGTATGTACAGATATATGCGGTATTTGATTTTTTTTTTTTTTCGGGGGTGGGGGTAACATTTTACCTTTTTGTAGAAAAACTGACTACCCTGGGTCCCTGGGTTTTTAGTGTGGGTTTTTTTTTAGTTGCAGGATTTGGAAGAACAGCATATTCAGTCTGAGCATTGTGTTCGTGATATGAAGACTGCCTTAGAAAATAAGGAAAGGGAAGCAATAACTTCTTCACAAAAAATTCAGGACCTTCTGGAAGCTTCTATGAGAACCAATACCACTATAAAACAACTGGAAGAACACGTGCAACGGTAAGAAAATAAGTGAGGCAAGGTTTCACTTTGTAGAATTACATAGAATTGGCAGGATTGCCTGTTAACATGCTGTTTAACACAGCATGTTAAAATGTGGTTTTGCTTTAGATTGTAAAGCGCATTGTTGTGACTGTGTGTGCTCTTGTTGATTTCCATAACAAGATGAGTATTTTCTTTTAAGGCTTGAAATTGAAAATGCCAGATTAGAAGCCACAGCCAAACAACAGACCAATAGGATTGAGGTTCTTCAGAAAGACCTGCAAGCCTCTGCCTCAGTAAGCTAGTCATAACTTTATTTTTTCAAGAGCTATTGAGCCTAGTTATGTATGTATGCATGTGGGAAAATTTTCAGAAGAGATTTTCTTGGGAGATCCTAGGGGAAATCATTTCTTCTGGTCTGCAGAAGATCAGCTGTCGTTGAAATCCTGCTGGCCCATTTGTGGGCTTTCTGGTTCTGACAGTTTTCACATGGTACTGTGATGAGTCTTTCTTAACACTGAGCTAAGGGTTTGATGCTGGTGTAGTGGTTTGAGTATTTGTTGCTGTATACAAGTCATCACCATTAAGACATCAGGCAGATACTTCAGACACACGTTGCAACATGTATCATTAAAGATCTTCAAGCTACCTTGCAGAATATTCTGGGGTTATGTTGGTACCACGTGCCTCATCTCTGAGTCCTGGTGGGCCTCACCGAACTAACAGGAATTATATTTCTCACAGCTTTTGCTATGCAGAATTGCTTTTATCTTAGCATATTTCTCTCTCCCTTCCCATCCCCAAACAAGTGGCTGAAGCGATGCTTACTAACAATTTTAGAGCAACCTCAAACTAAGGTCATCTTGATGACTGGAACAGGGAGAGGTAGATAGTATAACAGTGGAGAAAGGGGAAAAATGTTTGTGTCATCTCCTTTTGGTAACACCCCCTAAATGAGCCTTGAACATCAGTCTGGAAAGTGTCAGTGTAGCCTTTTTTGCTTCATTACTGTTATTTTTTTTATGTTGCTTCTGTAGGTTCATAATCGCCTGGAGGACTTGATCACTAGCTTGCAGACAGTACCCAGGCCTTTGGAGGAAGATCAAAATCAGCAGGTACATCAGCAATTCCTGTGAATTGCTTCTTTTAGTCCTTGAAGTTTTGTGTGCATATGAAGAATAACCTCATGGTTTTAGGGAAGTACAACCTAGTTTTAGGTTAGGGACTCCAGGCTTCCTAATTCTCCTGCTTCTGTTTTGCATCTGTTGATCTGAAGATACTTCCGTTTATCACCATATTTCCTTTTATGAAGGTGACTCATGCTTTGCACAGGAAAGATATTAAAGCTGAGAGAAGAGAATGGCCTTGAGAGATCCAAAGATCCATGTTTTCAGATTTGTCACAGTTTGCCAGTGTGACCACATTACCTTTTTCTCCACCTCTAAATAGGTGATGGTGCTTGTCCTGCCACACAGAGTGTTGAGGTAAAGAATAATCACTTGCTGTGGTGCTGTATGGTGGCAGGCAGCCCATTTCATGTATGATCTAGCTCTTTTTTGGAACCCCACAGTATCTGTAGATACTGCAGTAATTTGTGTTTGAGAAATGGAGATGTTTTGCAGACAGTAGGAAAAAGATCTGCCTAACAGGAAAAAATGTTTCTGCCCAAGAGAACTGCCTGAACTGTTTTCCAAGTTCCTTTTCTTTTTCTCCCTTTTCAGTGACATACCCCTGTGCCTTCTATCAAGGAGAAGGTACCACCAGGAGATTTCCATCAAACAGTACTTTTTCTTTGTTTGGTTGTTTTTAGTTTACTAACCTTACCAGGGTTGTCCTCATGAACTTGGACTCGGCATTTTATCTGTTCTGTAAGGATGTTTGAGAAAAACGTTCTCTCCAAGGATTTGGAATCTAAGTGTCTGTGTTAAGGCTTTCACAACCTTCTGAACATCAGGGGACATAGTATTTTTACTATAGCATGCTACTCAAAGCATCTCATGAATGGATAATACTTTACTCTTGAACAGAAGCAGCAAGTTGTGTTCCAACTCGGTTCTGCCCCACCTGCGGCTTTGCGAGAGCTCCGAATGCAGTTGTTGACAGAAGCTTGGAAGGTTGGGAGGAGGACTAGATTGATCTCTTCAGGCCTTCAGATGTCATAGGGATATTTTATCTCTGTGTCTTCTTATTCCCCTGATTTGTAAACACACGCTGTCAGATGCAGAGCATTCCTTCTTTCCACCAGTTGCTAGTGTTGTTTTTGGCTATGTTTCCTGGCCTGTCTTTTGCCTTACCTTAACCATTAATTGGTAGAGGAGAGCCGTAGCCATGTCTCCACCTAGGTTACTGCTTTATGTTGCATTTGGGAATGAAAAATAAGTAAGGCCTCTCAGGCCCAAATGCTGCATTTCTCTTTTTCTTAAGCGAAGTTTGTCTGACAGTAGATCACTACGGATGCTTTGAATTGTCACATGTAGCTAAAAAGGAAGTATGCTGTGTTTCCTGCAACTTTGGTTTCTCTTGGTGCTCTTGCTTTGACAGATGCAAAAGCAGAGTGTGTTATTTGTGACGGCAAAAGAGCTGCACGGTACCTGGGAGGAAGAACGGAAATGCAGATCCCAACTTGAAGAACGCCTTGCTCAGCTTGAAAGGGAAAAGGCTGAGATCTTGGAACAGGTTAGCCTAGAAAATTCTCCAGGCACCGAACAAATGCTCCATACAACTGAGTTACTTTTCTTTGTCAAGTTCTTACAGTTTCAAGTCTTCTTGGGAAATAAGTGTCTGCTAACCTGCAGTGGGCAGTCTTTTCTTTATTTTCTTTTCTGTAGAGGAAAGGTACAAGTACAAAGTCAAAATAACTGCTAGCTCTGCTCTGGTTTGCCATAGAAAATAGCAGAAGGAAGAACAACAGTTGGATTAGTAAACATCCACAAAGATGAAATAGAGCTAATGCTACAGGTAGACAAAATGTCTGATAATTCCTTAACAGTGAACTGTGTGGGCCATTGATCGTAGAAGATCCCACTGAAGCTTTAAAATAAGCTCTGCTCTTCCCTCTCTTCCCTGCTGTGGGTACGTTAAGCCCTCCCTTGTATTAGCAGAGGGATTGAGGAAGCCATTCTCCAGTGTCTTTTCTACCTTTTCCCCATGAGTCCCTAGTAGAAGGTGGCCTCCACTTTGGGAGAAGGACATCTGTTTCCATCTCTGGGTATTGGTCTGCTTAATAAGAGGATTGAAGTGCTGAATTTCATATAGGAGTTCTGTCTCCCGGAGTTCTGTAGACTTTCACTAACACATAGAGATATCCTACAGTTTCTTTGTGAAGGATGCTCTGTGCACATAGTGCATATAGATACCAGTGCTGAATTGTGTCTTGTTTTTTTCTGTTTTTTGGAAGTGTGAGACTGAAAGAAAGGAAGTGAAAAAACTGATAGAATTGAAAGGGTCAGTAGAAGTCCGTCTGGGCCAAGAAATGAAACGAAACACTGAACTGCAGAAAGAATGCCACAGGTAGAGCTTTCATTACTTGACAAAGACCATGAGTACATAATTGTTCACAAATTCAAGCTTTGTGTTAAATTTTGAAACTGGCTTCTGTATATGAGCATATGGGTTTAAATAGGCATTGTAAATGCAGGCTGCCTGAAGTCATCCAGGTAAGAGAAGGAAAAAATCCCTTATTTCTGTTTTGAGGTAAATTTGAACCCCCCCCCCCCCCAGACACTTGTGGGACCCCCTTTTTTCTTTCCCCCACCCCTCCTGCTTTCTCCTTGCTTCTCCCTTCTCTGTTAGCAATTCCTGATCTATAGAGCACATTAAAGATGCAGTAAGCCCTGCCCGTGCTATTTACATAAGCATGTGTGAAAGTGGTCAGTTCTTGTCTTCTTATTTTGCTTGTTAATTTGCTATCCAGGGTCAAGAAGCTTTTGAAAACAAATATGAAGAAACTGAAGGTTTATGAGATGAGAGAGAGAGAGTCCCAATTTAGTTCTCAGGGAGAAATGAAGAACAGGTATTCTGAAATGGTCAATGAAGTCAGCAGATTAAGAACAAAGGTAAGCTTTTTGATGTACTGTCTTATTCTTTTCCTTACTTCTTTCTATATTGTTGGCTGAAAATCAAATTGGACTTCTTATCACTCTGGGTAAACATGGCACCTTCGTGTAAATAGCAGCTTCTCTGAAGGCAGATAAAGGGCAGGCTGGTGTGGAAAGGAAGGAGGATCCAGGAGCCAGGGGCTGCAGCAAGGCAGGTGAGGGCTGCAGCCTCCTTGCCCAGGGCACAGGCCTAGAAGACAGAATCACAGAACAGTAGAGGTTGGAAGGGATCTTTGGGGAGCATCCAGTTCAATTCTCCTGCTAAGGCAGGGTCACCTACAGCATATTGCCCATGACCCTGTCCAGACAGCCTTTGAATATCTGCAAGGATGGAGATTACAAAACCTCTTTGGGCAACCTGTGAAATCAAGCAAGGTCCAGTGAATGTAAGCAGGGTAGGCAGAGTCCAAGGGTGATGTGTAGGGATGCACAGGTCATCAGCAAGGCCAGGAGGGCCTGTGTCAGGGTCTGGGTCAGGGTTGAGAGGAGCACAATAGGATAGCTCAGGCAGAAACCAAAGGTGAGAACCTAACTTCAAAGCAGCTCCTGAGCAAAGGCGGCCAAACCCCTGCTGTGGGGTGTCTCACATCTCTTCCAGTACAGCTGCACTATGCTTAAGTCAGCCCTGCAGAGAGTCAGCTAAACTCTTGTGTTTTGAGCTCTAGCAGCACCTGCTAGATCTGATGGATGAATTCTTCCTCTGGAAGAAAGGTAAATAAAACTGTGTGAAATCAACTTTGTTCCAGTTCATTTTTTGTGCCCTGTCCTGTTGAATAGGAGACAGTTCACGTTTCACTCTTCTAAATTGTGTCATTGCTTTGAGGATAGGAGATACTGTTGTGACACAGAGGTTTCATGCCTTATTGTTCACTAGTACCTGCTTTGGCCCATCTGTCCAAGCCTTAGGCACTCAGAAAAGGAATTCTGAGAAGTGCTTTTGAAGTTGCTTTGGCTAAATTGTTCTCATTAATACACGCATTCTTCCTGCTACCTTACCCCTAATCGCTTAAGTTCAGACTTGTTGTTAAAACACCATGTTTCAGAGAGATGTTAGTTTTATTAGATACTGGGTAGAATGATTCTGTGATTTTATGATTTTCTATAAACATACAAGGAGCTCATTAAAGAAAAACTTCGGTACTTTTCAACCTGTCCACATGGATGAAATGCTGCTGGTATGTGCTGTCAGGGTGCAGGATTTATTGATTAGTGAGCTATGGGAAAAAGAGCTCAGAAAGTGTGGAAAAGTGATCAGTGCTATCAGAAATGATGTAAAATATATGTTTTCCTTTGGTTTACATGCTAAGTCAGCATATGGCAACTACAGCCTCAGTGGAGACATTTCATGGGTTTTCACAGAACTGAGTAACTTTAGATCTCTGTGTTTTTGTTTTATTTTCTGGCTATAGGTTGCTGAACTTTCCGAACAGCTGGAGACAGAGTCTAAAAAATGCATGCAGCTAGAAGCAAGAAATCAGGATCTAGGAGATGAATTGTCTTCTATGCGTGCGAATCAGGAAAAATTGGAGAAAAGCAAATGCCGTCTGAAAGAAGAGGTGTCCAACCTCAAATATCATTTAGAGAATAATATAGTAGATCACAACCGAATAGAACAGTATAAAAAAGAGATTGATGAACGAGCAGAACGAGAGTTAAGACAAAAACTACAAGAAGTTAATCTGTTTCTGCAGGTAAATTACTTAGGTCTAGAGTTCACATAATGTGGCTCGGTTGTTAATGCCTTTTAATATTTTATCTTTTGTATCTGGTTCACTCTGTTAGTGTTATACTTCTGCCTTTCCTGAATTAAAATTGTAGAAGTGAAAACATCTGCATAAAAGTTCTTTGGTGCAGGTGCACATACAATATGTGTTGGTCATGCCCTTTGATTGCCTTTCAGTGGCATCTGCAGGACCTTGAGTCAAGGCTGGCCAAAGGTGGAATTCTGTTTTTGCAGTTCTTTGGAGGAATCACCATCTTGTCTTTTTGTTCTGGCTGTTTATTGTGAGGAATTGGCATTGTTTTGTGTCTTCCTTTTGGCTGCAGAATTGAGTCCAAGGAGATCATAGGTAGTATGGGAGAGCATGGGGATATGGCCTCTCTTTATCCTCCTATTATCCTATTGCCATGTAGCTCAGAATTTGTGTGGCTGGGCGTACAGGTGCTGCGTTGTCATTCTGCAGTGGAAAGTACTCAGAAAAGAAGTCACTGAAGTCACTTCCCTTTTCTGGAAGACTCTTGTAATTTCAACAAGGACTTATTTTGTGCATGCCCTCTCCTCCAGGGATGGTGTTCTTTCAATAATAGCTTTGATTATTAACAGCAGTAAGAACAGGTTTCTTTCAGACCTGCTCTTTCAAAAAATGAAATAATGTGGTAGAATGCTTTCTTCCTTGATTGCAATGGTAGTGAGGAGGCACAGTTGCATCTCTGAGTAGGGGTGTGCTCTTTAAACAGGATGCATGAAATTGATCCCTTTTTCTTTCTGGTTGTTGAAATTGTATTATCCGCTTCAGGCGCAGGCAGCTTCCCAAGACAGATTAGAACAAATAAGAGCCAGTCATCATGCTTCACTGAGAAACCAGCTAAAGCAGAGAATTGGAGATCTGGAATCAGAACTGGATAGAATAAAAAATATAGAAAAAGACAATACTTTTCAAAAAGAATCCGCACAGGCAGAAGTGGGAAAGTACAAAGAACTCTATTTGGAAGAGGTGAAAAATAGAAGATGCCTAGAAAATAAACTGGAAAGGTAAGTAAAGCTACACTTCTTTATTATTTTTTTAAACAAGTAATAGGATACTACTTTTTTTTGTCAGATCTTTATTCCTAAAATTCCTCTTCTGTATCTGGTCAGTGTGCTGGCTGTAAGTCTAAGATAACATCTAAGAAAATGAGCTAAGACTCTTCTCTGTGTTTAGGATTGTCTTCCTCTTTAGTGTTCCAGCAGCAGCACAACTTATCATGCCTTTGTAGAGGAAAAAGAAAATTCACGTTCCGTCCTCGTCTCCTCCAGCTAAAAAGCTTTAGATAAGGAGGGGCCCTTCAGAGAACCGCAGCTGATTTTGTGGAGCAAAAAATCTTTTTGTCTTTCATTTTAGCAGCCCACCTTTGGTTTGAGTTTACATTGGGAAGTAGAGGATAGCGCAGAGTGAATCCTGTTCAGGAAGAAAAATTGTGTATATAGATGCCATTTGTTGTTTTGAAGCTCTGATCCTGAAAAACCCTAAGTATTGGTGACTCTTGCTGCTCCCTGCGGTTAGTTTGACTTCTTGGAAGTAGGCTCTTCAAAACCTCCAGGTCAGATTGGCATCTGTTTTAGAACACTCATAAGGCTTTCCATTTTCAGAAGTGTAATAATAATCTTAAGACCTGGAGAATAACTTTCTGAAAGCATTACCAAAAGTATTTCATGCTTGCTTCTGAATTTTTCACAGAGCTAATGAAAGACTAGCAGAAGCCAATGCTAAACTCTTTAGCGAGCGCCATAGAAGCAGATCTTTAATTGCAAGCAGCATTGTGAGTGGAGGGGGTCTGACTGCTAGTCCAGTCCTGTATTCAACTCAGCTGGGACATCTCGGCAACAATTTGGCACTGAATAGAAGTCTTAGTCTTGGAGGAAGCTTCATGAGCCCAATGGAGAATGCTTTATTGTCAAGAAATAGAGTTGAAGCCTATGTGGCTAAGGTAGGTGTGGGGTTTTTTTGTTTGTTTTTAAATGCAATTCTCAGTTACTTCTAAAGAATATCAGTAAGGAAGGTTAAGTGTCTTAGCTGAAGATCAGCCATTTCTTGTTCCAGAACATGCAGTCTAGTCTGCTAAAACAACTGCGCATCATCCAAATAAAACACAAGTATCTGGGCTAGGTAGTCACCGGAGTTGTACAAAATTCAAGAGTGCTCATAGACCAAAAGTTATTTACATCTGTTACCTCTGCTTAGTGATAACCAAATGCTTTTAGAAGAGAAAAAGTGTGATTAATAATGCTGTTGCAGGGGAAGCTCCCACGTAGCATATTTATTACATATTGCCTTATAATATTTGGTCATTAGAAATTCTCTAAATTAAAAGTATGTAACCTATTTTAAATTGGTAACTTCATAATGAGTGTAACATAATGAGTGTAACTCTTTGTTCATGGCTCATTTTCCATCCATTTCCATCTTACATCATTCCCAAAAGAATGATATTAAGTATGTAAGTGCAATTGCCTAGCTTGTCACTCTGTAGCATAGTGAAGGCTTTATGCTATGCCTAGGACACATTTCCTTTTAGGAGTTCCTGCTATATGTTATTAATTAATCGGTCTTCCTTTTCACAGATGAATACTGCGTAGTTGCGTGGGTAAAACTGACTACTCCTCAGAAACTCCTTTTTGGTCTATTTTTGCAGCAGTGCTGCACCCTTGGTAATATCTCTGGCCAAAGTGGGCTCCATAACTAACAGTCTGTGTGACAGAAAGTTTATCACAGAATGCTGGCATCATATCATAACATTTGGGAGCCACGTGGCACTAGTTGGACAAAGACATAATTCTTCACAAAATGCTGTGATTTCTTCCCTTCTTTGCATAGAAGGGAGGCATGGGCAGGCTCTCCTCTTCACTCTGTTTTATCTCCTCTTCATTCTATTGTTGACAGAACATGAGAAGTGTTTGGGTACCTCTAATTCTGACTCAGTGCTGTGGTGCTGCCCACGTCTTGAGGGTGCTTAAACAAGGTGTCTGCTTCCTTGATTTCAAGCAAGCCAACAGATGGGTAGCAGCTAAAGCAGTTCAAGTAATGAGCAGCAGTTGCAGGGATGAATTTGCTTTGGATCTCTGTGAAGGCTTATTTCAGATGAGAGAGGGGGGTGCACATTACTGAGAGAGCTCAGGAGGCAGCCAGTACTGTCCCATCAGCAGGGGCTGCTCAGTGTGCAAGCAGTGGGAAGCAGGCAAAATGCAGGGACCTTGTACAAGAGTGAAGTAAGGTGAAGACCAGGGCAAGGGAGCGGGAACAGTAGGACAAGGAAGCAAAGCAAAGAACACAGAAAAGGGAGCAGGATGGTAAAGGAGGAAGAGCTGCAAACAAGGCAGGCCTCGACACGAGAGCAGAGGCAAGGGCCCTCCCAGCAGGCCTTGCTGCAGCCAAACGCTCCTGCTCCTCAAGGTGGAGAAGCTCTCGGAGACGCTTTGTAGCGGTGGTGGCTGCCCTCACCGCCTCACGGCGGGAGGTGGGAGCTGGAGGCACTGAGAGAAGAACAGGCCCAGCCAAATGCCTCAGCCTCCGTGTACAAACGGGAGGGAGCAGCAGGAAAGCCTAGGAAGAAGGGAGCCCACCAGATAAAGGGAGATGTTGGGACAGAAAGGCAGTGGAAAACATAATGCCCAGACCAAAGACTGGACAAATACTCAGTCTTTTTATGATGACTCATAAAAAAGAGGACCAATCCTAAATGAGGCAGTAATAGCTAAGGGATTTTACCTGCATTGGAAGCTAGTATCAGAAAAAGGTAACTATTAAAATATTAACCAAATTTTATATGTAATTCTAGGTACGACGAGAACTGGATGAAAAAATCACTAAAGAGCTTGACCAAGGTAATTTGCTTGATTATGTTCCAATTTAATTTTAGTTCCAGTTTAATTTTAGTTCCAATTTTATTTCCAAGGTTTTTCTTGTCTTAGCCTGACTGCGGTGTAGAAGTATTTGCCTTTTACAAGGCTGATTATTTTGGACTTTATCACATAAAATGCAGAAACAATTTTAAAGTCTAGTATTCCAAAGCACAATTGCTGTGAACTTTTAAGGAAAATGGAAACTTGAGTATAAAGAGTGGAAATTGTTTTTGAGTTCCCTTGAAGACACTTTGCATATGGCCTTTGGAATGTATTTTACTATATTTACCAATACTGTTGACTAAGGAACATTATGAATGTTCATAATGAGTAAACATGAAAACTCATATTCATTCCTTTGTGCCTGTCCTCTTGACTGTTTCCCTCGGATGCTTTTAAATATTTCTCCAGATCTTTACCCTCTGCAGTAACCCACTTATTTGGCCCCAGTCTACTGTAGAACTAGTGCATGGAATCTTGCCTTCTTTTCTCCCCCTTCTCGCCCCGCAGCCACTGCTGAACTTGAGACTGCATCTGCTGGAGTTTCCCCCATGGCATCTATTGATGGATCTCCAAGGAATGTAAATGCAGACCAGGATCCCCTTTCAAGGGCAATACAGGAATACCGTGATGTTTTAACCAAAAATTATTTGATTTGAATGACTTCTAGAGAACGACTGCGTAAAATATATGGTTTACTTACCTATTAATGTTTGTCACTAAATGGTTTAGATGTGAAAAATCCTTATTAAATCCTTATTTGAACATAAGCTCTGACTGTATTAAATGGATGTCAAGCACACTGCACTTGTCTGTAAAGAATATTGCAGGGATGTATTTTTTTTTGTTTATTTTGCACTCACAATAAGAACTACATCTAGTTTTTGTGACTAGCAGATTGACTGACCTTGATTCCTGAACTTGACAGGACTGCTGAAATGTCTCTTGTTGGAGCAGATGCATTGTCTTGCCCCATTCATGTTCTGTGTTTTGACCAAAGCATTCCTTTTGTTCTTTTTAATACTTTTCAATTTGTGTTTCTATTGTTATTTTGATACTAAACATATTTATTTCATTTTATGCCTGGTACTTCTGTCCTGATTCAGTGAATATTTGTGTTGATTAACTGCAACAGTGTTCAAGTGTTCAACAGGGTGTTTCCATCGCTGTCGCGTATATGTGCTTCAGGTTACAAAGTGCTGCTGGCAGGTTAAAAAGCACTGTTAGCTTATGGCAGTGCCAAGAAGATGGATGTGTGGTCCTCTTAGTAGGTTTGCTTCAGTATCCCGTGTTGTTCAGTATCACAAAGTGTTGCAGCTTTAGACATTTGCAGTTGCTAGATCAACATCTATGCTACACCTGCAACGCTGACAGCATATGTGACAGGATAGCCAAGCTTTCTGTTGCTGCTGGAGTGGCTGATGATGTGGTGGCCATATCTGTGGTGAAGGGCAGTGCTGTTGGAGCATTTGCACCAGAAACGCATTACCTCAGGGAGTTAAGCACTGAAGATGAGTATTTCATGTCTCTAAAAGTTGTTAGTGATAAGAATATACTAAACTAGAGAAAATACTAATTGCATAAAGTTAAGAATGGTTAAAGTGAATTGAATGCAGACTGGAAATATATGGCTTTATCTAATAATTCAAAAACCTAAGTTACAAGGCAGTAAGGAAAAGCAACAAACACTACCATCACTCTGCTGCTTTTTTATGGGAGTACAGAGTATTATCTTCACAAAATGTTGTATTTAATTCAAAATATGCTGTTCCATTTTTGTAATTAATTAATAAATTTTGTATTTGAGTATTTCTGTTTTGTTTTACCTTTTCCTGTCTTCACTTTATCCCTCCCGCTGCTTGTCTCTGTCAGAACAGGACCAGTGGGATTGCTGCCAAAGAGAAACCCTGCTAGGGGTCTGGCCTCTTGCTGCCTTTCAGGGGAACAGCCAAGGTTTGGTCCTGGCTTGCAGCTGTTCAGCCCTAGCCCATGCGAATGACGGATGGTTTTGGAGGTGCAGTCAGGCCTTCTTCCAGGGCAGGTTGTTAGCCCCAACTCGCTTGCTCCCTGCCCTGCCAGCAGGCACAGAAGCACCGGTGCTGTCCCTAGCCATGGCCGGGCTCTCACTCCTCACGCTGGAAAGAAACCTGCTGAAACCGAGTGATGTATTGAGAATGAAAAAACAAACAAACAAAAAACCCTCTCTTCTCAGTTTTCTCATTGCTGAGGTGAGGTATAGGTTTATTATAACACTGGACTAGGAGTGAATTGGCTTTCAGTTTCATCAAGCATTGCTGTCACAAGCCAAATTTCTTTTTGCCAGGAAGCCCCCTGTTCAGGTGCAGTCTCTCCTCTAAAGGAAAAGCACCTCTTTAGCCCCATCAGGCCCTTGTTCTTCCTTTCATTCAGAGGAGGCCTGGGGCGAGCAGGGGCTCTGGCTCCCCTTACAGGTGCAGAGGCTCCTGCCTGTTGGAGTGAGACATATGACTGGATGCGGGGGAAGAACGTTTGAGGGTTGCATAAAGCTTATCATGGGGAGCTGAAGGGAGGAACCAAAGGTGGGGGACACAAGAGTACAAGCATATAAAGGCTCCTGGTCCATACCGTTGCCTGGCTGTACCCTGCAACTGATCAGTGGCACCTGGCCAATTTTTTTTCCCCATCAACTTGATATCTAACTTTTCCAGAATGTGGAGCTGTATCTAGAGGGGTAAGTACCAGCAACTGGAGTCAGCCCTTGGGTGAGTGCCTCTTCACTGGCAGCAGCTGGGACAAGCATGAGGATGCACAAGAGTGACCATCAGCCTGAATCAGAGCCAGCAAATAGGTGAAGTTGCTATGGGAGCCAGGCAACAGTGTGTCTGAAGTGAAACTTCTGCACAACCTTTCACCTCTAAAACCTCACAGAGGCATTCTACCTCTGTGCGGTTTTAAAGGTGGTTTTTGGCTGCTGTAATTTTATTCTCCTTTTCACTGTCTAATATCTGTTGCTATTTGCTTATTAACATCTTTTTACCTCTGAAACAAGTTAAGCAAAACAGAGTGCTTAAAAAAACAGCTGTGTTGCAGACTCCTAATCTGTTTCTAATTATGGTGTACACATCACCCTCTTCCACACCAGAATTTACTTTTCCACCTCTACCCTGCTGAAATGTATTTCCCTCTCACTACATTATACACAAGGAGGATATTATTTTATATGAAGGGGTGGAAAAAAAGATACTTTCCTCAGCAGCAAGGGCAATTACTACATCATCCTTCTAGAACTTATGAACTTAGCAAGGGCAATTACTACATCATCCTTCTAGAACTTATGAACTTGTTCTAGCACACATGTACTCCAGCCAACCACCCTTGCCTATGATTATCTTGACATGTTTTTCAACCTTGAAGGACCGTTTACCTCAGAGGCGGACAGACCAAGCTTTTGGTCAAGATACTCTTGCTTTGACTCTAGCCCTACTTTATCCTCTAGTCCCAATTTCTTCTGAGACTTTCAAATAGGTCTGTTTTCTTATTACAGCAAGTTAGAGAAGACCATGAAAATCATCCTTGCAACAGCTGTCTTTTAAAGGGCAGTCAGAAGCAGACCAACAGAAACCACATTTGCTGGGAAGTAAAACTACAATGGGATAAACCGTGGGTCCTTGCAGCCACCTCAATCTATTGGTTATACTACAACCTTGAACATATTTCAGTGTCACAATCCCTTTTATTGTAGACACAAAAGTAAAATATTCTTCCCACTAGCATCGCTTCTCATGGCTACAGAATTGAAAGGCAGAGATTCTCTATCCCTTAATCTTTAAGGGATCTTAATCTTCTAGGAGAAGGAGCTGACACTTCTGGAAACATCAGGCTCAACAAGGGGCGAAGATTTGGGCTCAGCAGTGCTCTCAGCACTTGTGTGCTGAGAAAGGGCTATTAACAGTAATCTGGCAATCAACTTCACCCAAGGGTGATTCTGCTAGGAAGTCACATCCTGGCTGCTCTTTACTGTTGATACTCAGAGAAAAACAACAACAACAAAGTGAACAGAAATAAACTCCATATAAACCTAAAGACATATGTGATATGATTATATAGTATCACACATGGCTTGCCCACTGATAAAGGAGTCACTTTGGGATTCCACTGATACTCTGCTGATAAAAGTAGACTTGCTGTCTTGTCAACTTGCTGCCTGTCTTTCCTTCTGCTTTCTGCTCTGGCTAGACTGCTGAAAATTAGTGGGATAAGTTAGAGCATAAAAAAATCACAAGACTATTGTTACAAACTGTGCAAGATGCTAAACTGGAACCTACCCTCCTCTCCAAATAATCACAGAATCCCAGAATGGTTGAGGTTGGAAGGGACCTCTAGAGATCATCTAGTCCAACCCCCCTGCTCCAGCAGGGACACCTAGAGCATGTGGCATCCAGGTGGGTTTGGAAGATCTCCAGAGAAGGCGACTCCACAACCCCTCGGGGCAGCCTGTTCCAGGGCTCTGTCACCCTCACAGGAAAGAAGTTCTTCCTCATATGGAGATGGAACCTCCTGTGTTTCAATTTGTACACATTATCCCTTGTCCTGCCACTGGCCACCACCAAGACGAGTTTGGCCCCATCCTCTCTAAATCACCCCTCAGATACTTGAACATGTTGGTCATATCTCCTCCCAACCCTTTCTTCTCCAGGCTAAACGGGCCCAGCTTGCTTAGTCTTTCCTCATACAATAGATGCTCCAGTCCCTTAATCATCCTCGTGGCTCTCTGCTGGACCCTCTCTAGAAGCTCAATGTCCTTGTACTTGGGAGTCCAGAACTGCACCCAGTACTCCAGTGCCAGGTTTTTGGAGAACTACATTCAGGGGGCTGAAGATGCTTGATTATAAGCAGTGAATTTACAAGGAGAACCCCCAAAACCTAGCTTTTTTTTTCCTTTTTCTTTTTTTTTTTTTTTTTTTAAATATCTTAGCTTTTGGAGACCTCATTCATAGATGTGGAGAAAAGATAAAACTTGTTGCCACATGAAAAGGCATGGGAAAAAAACACAAAACAGCCCCCTTCCCCCTACACACAGAACTTTGTAGAATAGCATCAACTTCCTCTCACTGTCACCTCAGTATTTCTGGTGGAGAGCAAAGATGATGTAGTCTAAAATGTAACACACTGGGCAGTTTGTCCAGCTAAATTTGGCTGCTGCCTAGGTATGGAGGTCGGTTATAGTTGTGTAATCCTCATTTTCACTACTTAGACAAGCTCCATTCAAAAGAAATATTTTATATATTTAAAATACTCCTGTGTCTTCCACATTACACTCTCGCAAGAAAAGGGTTACACATTAGCAGATAACACTATTTGTTGACTTCTTACATATCTCTCCCAAATTTTGAACAATACCACAGCTGCTGAGGGGAGAGACATAGGCTAGGGTAACTCATTCTACAATGGATTTCAATTTAACGCGTATATTTGGTTTATGATCTGTTTTCTGACCAAAAGACTTCTGTAAATACCAAGAAAATATGAATTCCTGCAACTCTGATACAGTTTATGAGACTCAATAACAGTGTTTCACAAACAAAAGCAACCAATTACATGAGTATGACTAATATCATGGTGAAAGCTTTCAACGTTCTTTCTTTCTGCACTACATAGAAATCACAAAAACCAATTTTCTACTTAAAGTCAGAATCACATTTGTTCAATAGCTCTACTACTAGTAATACCCCACATTAAAACTGTTAGTGATTGTTATATTGACTGTTACACAATCTGACTCCAAATAACTGTTTTTAAAACAAAACACTGGTTTACCTTTACGAGTGAGATTTTTACTTTAAGAAGCATATATACACAGTTTCAGGACCACTGCCGACATTGCCTGCATTTCCCAAAACATATTTTACAGTGAAATTATATAGCATGAAACCCCGAAGCAAATCAAATAAAAAAGTCTTAGTAAATCGTAGAAATTTTAATTTACATGTCAAACATATTCATAGTAAAAAAAAAAAAGTAACTAAACAAGTTACAAACAATTCATAAAAACTGCCCATGTTGTTTAAATAGGTCTGTACAACCAAAGATTTACACAGTCCCTGTGCATTTTTTCCTTTAATGCACAACCGAGTTCAAAGGTTCTGCACGAATATTCCCCAAGTCAAGAGCCGAATCTGTCTCTTCATCTATTTCACCAATGACAGCACTGTAATAAAAAAGCAAACAAACAAACAAACAAAAACAGGTTATCAACTGGTGAAATCCCCCAGTGCAAATCCAGGAATGCAAAATTAACCTGCTAGTTGAGATTTTTTTCATTTTTTTTTAAACCTCTGTCATTTGAGCTTCGGAGTCTGATGGTAATGAGTACCTTCTAATGGTTGCAGTAGTGTTTTCTTTGATATAGATAAGGATCACATAGTACTAAACTGTTTTAGGTTAGTCTTTGAAACAGAACGTTGAAATCTTTTAGCAAGAGGTTTTCAAGAGCAATGTGCAACTGCAGTGATTTACAACTTCCTAAGAAATAAGGTATGCAAGACATGAATAAAACTTTACTAGGCTGTGTTGAAAGAAATTAATTTTATTCTTCAAGGGAGAACACAGCATTTCACCTACGTTATGCTAACGCTGTATGGACTAAAACAGCAGCGGACTTTATAAGTCGCCAGAGAAGAAAAAATACATATGATTAAGGGAATAGAAGTTTGCTAGTTGAGGATCCTGGGAGCCAGCTCAGAGGAAACACAAGTACAAAGGCCAAACTTTATTCTGACATACCCTTCTAAAACTGCAGTTTCCTACTCATAGTCTTTAAACTTGCCACATTTTAATTTTTTGATGGATGGTACAGACAAGCTTTTAGAATGTGCCTTTGAGACTCAACGGAATCCCTGAAAACATTTTATTCTCTAAACTGTTTTTTATATGTTTTTCACTAGCTGCTTTATTTTTTCAGAGTGCCTTTTTTGAAGTCACCATTCCTTCAGAAGGGTGCTCCAATCTACTCCTAATCACATAAAATAAATGCTGATAAAAATGCATTGACATTTCTTTGTCAAGGAATATCCATCAGAAATAGAAGGCTAAAATTCTTACTCAGACTCAAATGTTGATTGCTCCAGCATCTTCTTCTCTGTTTTGGTAAAAACTAGTCTCATTTTGTTGCCATCCGTTTCAGAACCCTGCTACAAAAATCACCTTCCTAGCAGGCCACTTGACCAGGCCTTCCTTCTACTTCTCTTGTAATCCTCCCATCTCTGTTTGACACGCTAGCTACTCCTCTCTCTTTTCTTGCAATGAATGTTTACCCTCATCTTGTGATGGCATTTGATATCAAGTATTAACAACAACAAAAAAAAAATCTGTACAAGGAGTGAAGCAAGGAAAATGCTCTGAGCTTTGTACTGACCCCTCCTAGGCTGCTATCTGTACATGAGCTTGTTAATCCAGATCAACAGTCTCTTTAACATTACAATGCTATCACTTCTGTAACAGCAACACAGATATTACTTCATTTGCCACAACTCTGATAGCTTTATCTCTGCTCCCATAAAGATGCAAGATGGCTTGGGTTATCAAGATATATACAGGTAAACAATTGTATACATGAACTGTATGCCTAATTAATTTGGTTTAATTATGAATATGCTATACTTACACATTATCACCTCTCACAATGTATAATCCCAGTACAACCTGTTCAACTCCTTGTGAAGAACTGAACACTCGTTCATGGCTTTCATCCAAAATCAAATTAATGGTCTGATCAAAGCCTTTGAGAGTTCCCTGAAAAAGCACACAAAATTAAGCACTTCAATTACCTTTAAAATTTATCATCTTTGCTCTCAAGGATATCTTAGAAAGTAAAGTGGTACTACGAAGGTACCACAGAACACATGCTTCACTTCAGCTTTTTTTAAAAATTATTTTTTAAGGTCAAAATATATGCAGCTGGAGAACAAAACTTTAAAACTAACTATCAGTTCAGGAAGAGTAAAATTTACCATGAGTATGAGTGTTCATACTAGCAGTTACTATAATCTTTAGTATTAGAAGTAAAACAATTTCCTCTGTGCCCATGATGGCTCTCTAGACAGTTAATTTTAGTATTTCTACAATATATTAGTCTTTCTTGTGTGGAAATTTCAGGAAAAAAAAAAGTAGAGATATTAGAATTTATATTCAGTATTACTGAAACCATTTTTAATGAACAATATTACTTGGTGATTCTGTAAAGCAGATTATCATTTTTCTCACAAAAAAAAAGCTCAAAAGGAAGAATTTCTGTACCACTTCAATGTGAGCTTAGAAAAAAATTATCTATTGCTAATGGTAAACTCTACAAATTGGTTAAGAAAATTAAATTTGCATAAAATACTATAACTTATACAGTAATTATATTTATACATTGTGTGTGACAATTCATATATACCAATTCAACTTAAATCTTTTCCATAGAAAAGGATCCTGCTGCAGCCAGAGAGAGAATTGTCCAAAGCTAACACATTTCTGAAAAAAATACAAATATCCTCACTTCTTACTATTTCCTCATTCCCAAAGCCACACTGAAGTGCATACATATGGACATAAATATACAATCCTCACGCAATGACTGTACCATTAAGTTACACTCAAAACACACAAGAGGTGAAGGAAAGAATAAAACATAGAAGAGAGAAGCAATAAAAATAAAACATTATACAATCAAATACACAGCTTGCCAGTCCTCAGCTTTTCAGATTTAAAAAGAACCTCAGTAAGTTCTCAGCTATCAGCTTAGGCTTTTCCTGTAAGTGTACAGGAAAAATGTTTTTAACATGAAAGGTAATGTAGAGAGCTTACTGAATAAAGCAACTTCTTTAGACAGAAAGAAATTTGCTTAAGAGAACAAGAATTGCATTAACTTACACAGTCCTATAGAAGATACCATTTACAAAGAGTCAAAAGAAAGCACTTGTATGTCTGAGTTAATCAAAGGGCAGAGCTCACAGGCAACAAGTTGTTTAAATCACATTATACAAAATAAAGCTTAAAAAAGAGTTTGTAAAGAGTCTGTAAAGGTGTGAACATTTAAGTGTTTATGCCATGGCACTGTTTCTTTATTCCCTATGAAAGGTCCTTATGGAGGCAAAACAAAATATGAAGAAGTACGAGTCTCACCACGATCATCCTTCCATCAGAAGTGATGACTGCAACAGTACCTGGCGGTTCACTAAGGAAACGGTCTGAGACATCTGAAATGGAAGCAACTTTCTGAAACAGCCACAATGCAAGCTTTACTAGCAACCACAAAAGCCTCTAACAACTAAAAAGTAGGCACCAGCGCTGACAGGAACAATTAACAAGAAAGAGCTCTCTTTACAACACCATGCAGCATCGAAGCTTCACTTGGGCCTGAACAGGGACCGTATGGAACCATGATCACCATTAACCAAACACCATAGATCAGAGTGCTTCCTCTCTTCCCATTACTCAATGTATTGACCCGAGCAGAGCAGCAAACTATCAGATGTGAAATGTATAAAAACACTTTACAAATATAAAGAACTGCCCCTTCGAGCCACATCCTTAAAAACAGCTCACAAATGGGGATCTCCAGCCTGGCACCTTACCCCCCCCCCCCCTTCCCCCACCACCACTTCGAAGCTCCGACTACCCCAAGTTAAGGGCTACCCCTTCACGGACCTGAGCGACTACAGGCTAATTGCAAATTAACGGAGAAGAGCAACAGGCTGCTCACAGTAGTACCAAAGCCTGGCAAGAAAGGAGCCTGCAAACCACCAACCGCTGCCGCGCAGGGGGCCAGGCAGGCGCTAGGAGGCCAGGGCCGCTGTGCCCGCCCGCCTCGCGTGCCGCGGCCTCCCCCGGGAATGCCGGCACCACGACACGGCAAGGCACGGCGCAAGGATACGGTTGATGTAGTTCTCCAAGGCCGAGGTCATGGCGGCGGCTCCCGCGCTTCGCCTCGCGCCGGCCCCTCAAACACCTCCGGCGCGCGCGGCTGACGCACATCCCGCCGCGCATGCGCGCCGCCGAGCCGCGTTTCAAAGGGCGCAGGCGCTTCCCGCGCGCGGAGCAACCGGAGGTGCGCATGCGCTGAGGGGGGGGAGGCGGGGAAGGGGCTGTACCAGGGAGGGACGGAGCGGGCTGTACCAAGTGAGCGGGAGGGGGAGCGGGGGGAGCGTGCGCTGCTTCTTTGAAGAGGGGCAGTAGTTCAGACATCTCAACCGGGGCGAAAATTTAAGGTGTTTTAAAAAGGTGTGTGCAGAACCAGTAAGCTGTGATTTTCAGTGACAAGTTTGGGTTACACGGCTTAGGTGATCCCGTGCCATGCTAATGTGCCGCCCGGGGCTGGCAGAGAGGAGGACGCGCGGGGGTCGCGGCAGCGCCGCCTCCCGCAGCCCCTGCCCCCCGCCGCTGGCCGCGCTGCCCGCCGCGCCGCCGCCTCCGCCACGGCGGTTTGTGGCGTTTCCTCAGCCTGCTCAAGCGTCCGCGGAAACAGGGAGGCGTTGGGAAGCTGTTGGCCTCGGTGCCTCCAAAGACAATGCTGGAAGCTTGCCCAGCAAATTGAGTGAAGCCGTTCAGTAACAAAAGTAATGTAACCTGTAAAATGGATTCTCTGCCCTTTGCTTTAGCCATTCTGCACTCTGGTAGACAATACAACTGCTTTTAACATGTAACAAACTTTTAAAATATTTTGCAATGTGTTGCACATGCTGGCCTCCTCCTCATTTACATGAGGCAAATTTGTTATCAATTAATCCCTCTGATGCTGTTTAAGAATATAGCAGTCTGATGGGTTTTGGTATTGAGAATATTACACAGGTATTCCTTACAATCCCCAGAGTACAAATAGTGTAAAAAAGCAAACTTTTTGAAATGCTGCTGTTTCAGCGCCACTGCTCAAGTAATCTTCATTATATCACTTTAAAATGTGTTTTCTTCTGCCTGCTTTCCGTTTTAGACAGTGTTCACTGCCTATGTGTTGTGTTGGCTGTCTGGCTTTTCAGATGTATGAGAAAAGTTATTTCCAAACAGAAAAAAAGCACAGTAGTGGGCCATTTTCTGTCTAGGATACTGTGAAGTGAAGCCACGTAAGTTCTGGACTAGAAAAATATTAGTTGTAAATTCATGACCCTCAGTAGATAGAATATTAGGTTGGCACTCAGAATATAGAATTTCCTTTCCTCTTTAGTCATTAAGGTTTTTTGGATGACACTGAGAAAGTAATTTCATCTCAGTCACTATTTCCAGGCTATCAGTGAGACTAATGATTGTGATGGCCTTCATAAAGTTGTTCAAAATAACATTAGAATTGCATATCATCAGCAGATTAGACTCTCTAGAAGCACCGCATACACACAGGTAGGGTAAAACTCTTCCGAATAATATTTTTGAGAAGAGGAAATTAATTTTATGAAGCAAGTGGTTATCTCGATGTCCAGGGGTTTCACCTGTAAATTTCATAAATCTTCATGTATTAAGAGGCTGTATCTTTTGATACCTAGAAAAAATGATCAGATGTTTAATACAGAAGTGGAAATTCAGAATTACTCATTTCATAAACAATTCTGCGGAAAGAAACACTACATAGATACGGATCAGATTTAATCCTTTGTTCTCACCGACTGATGGAGCTCTCTAAAGGAAGTCTCAGGTAATGTAACAAAAGATGTAGACATAGATGAGGTGAAATTAAGGCACCTCAAACCTCTCAATTCTGCATTCCATAACTTCGGTGTATTTGCACCAAATTTGTAACATGCAATACTGTTGCAAGTGAGCACTGTATAATGCCAGCCTCTTAAGCTCTTATTATAAAAAGCTTAACTGCCACTGAACCTTATATCAGAATTGGAAGCAATTTATTATGTATCACATTTAAGAGGCTGAAGATAGTTTTTGTTGCATTATATTTTCTTTCCCCTTTTTCATGCTTTTCTTCCCTGTGAAAATTTTCAAAGACCAAAAGTATGAGATCATTAGGATACAAGGACGTAGGATAAAATCTTATATAGTTGCATGGCCACATTACGTCAAAATCTGATCCCCCAGGAACCTCACTTTTTTTTTTTGAATAGAAAACATAGAAGACCCGTTTTTCTTATTTTATAAAAGAAAGACTGAGACTTGAAAAATGTGACTTAAAAAGAAGGACATAGCTGCCTGCCTTCAGGATAAGATAGAGCCTGAGCAGAAGTGGGAATTACACTCTGAGCAGTCACTTTATGTTGAGCGTCTTAGCTGTTGTGAAGCACCTAAGATGGCCAAGCTGGGTATCTAACTTCAGGAACCAAAATCTAAGCCACATGCAGAGAAAACATCAACCATCTTTAAGACTAATTATTAGACCACAGAATCTGAAACTGTGCTTAAATTACTCGTCCAGCAGAGGGGAATCTTAGCTTCTTGTTGCTCTTACAAGGTTTCTTTCGCAGAGAAATCCAGTGATATTTAAGGTGAAGTGAATAAGCAGGCTTGTGCATCATTCCACTCTTAACTGGTCAAGATCCCTTGAGTCTAACTTTAGAAATTAAATACCTAAGTCTGAACATGCTGCCGTAGTCTTCTTTACAGAGAAAATTAGTGTTCTGCCATGGGATGAGGTGTGTTTTCCACTGAAGATGTCTGTGGCACTCCATTGACTATAAAGTGAGCCTGAGGTGACTGTCTTGGACATTTCACTGTTTAACACTAACCTGAGGCCAGATGAATTAAATTCGTGGTGACCATAGCTGGCAACCCAACAGCGGGCTTAGGATCATAAGCTGGCAGCTAGGTCCCCTTTTGCTCATTTCTGCCCTTCGGTTGCTGCAGGGATGCTCATCAGGATACAGTAAATGAATAGGAGTGTAACAGCCATAAAGATCTCGAGTAATTGAAGAAGCAAAGAATATTTCTTTTTCTCTTACATTTTCTAGCATACAGCCTATTTGACAAATATACTTAGTCCCCTAATTAAAATCAGTTTTTATTTCTGTAACTGATTCTGTATACATTAAAATTGCTGTGAGTAGTGGCTCTGTGTTATGCTTTCTACAGACTATATAACCATCTAATCGTGCCCTCGAATGTTTCTGCACACTTTCCAGCTTCTTTATGATCTGGCAGGGCAGAAAGGAAACCCTGCAATAGAGTATATTTGCAAGCCATTCCTGTGTGTAAGCTTGTTATCCGGCCCAAGACTGCTGGGATAGATGAGTGGATGATCTGTTGCTGCTGCCATACTGTGTTGTTTATCCCCAAACCTGCTGGTCTCTGGTGGCTTTGTTTTTCTTAGCTATTAAGAAGTAGACAGGTTTTACAGAAACAGCCATGCTTAAGGGTGAAACAGCTGTGTAGAGTTCTCACAGTAGAAAAAGCGTGTCCACTACCCATGCCATGTTATGTCAAGCTTTAGTAGTTTCCTTGTCAAATCTGATGGAGAGAGGTTCAAGGCCTACTGCTCTTCAAGCTTCCTTGAAAGCTGAAGCTCTGATATAATCACCTGACTGTGGGAAGAGGAGCTTTAAGAAATTCCTTTTAACAAAATCCACAAAATTGGGCAACATATGCTTCAATCTGTTCAAGAATAATTTCATTGCCCAGTTGCTGCTCATGAAAAAGTAGCGCCTAAGGTCAGGGGAAAAAAATTAGTGGTAGATTCTAAAGAAGAGAAATCAGACAGTAAGTACTTCAGAAAAGTAACCCCAGATTCCTTAAATCTCATTTTCTTTATCGTGCTGACAGCACTTTTTGTACTTTCTAGGACTCAAGGTTATAAATCACTATGATTTTCTATGTACATTCCCAGACTGTCACTCTGTAAAAACAGCCTAGTCCTTTAGCTCTTCTTTAGCTTATACATGCCCCTGCTGGCTAAATGTCCAGACAAGGAGCATCTCCAAAGACTGAGCCTCCACCATTTCTACCTGCCTGTATCTTCAAGAAAAACAGCGGTATCAATTCACCTTTGCCTTGTTCCTCTGTGTGTAGAAACTTCTGGGCATACAGTATCAGCAGTGCAAGGACACATATTTTGTCTGCTGACTGGAGGAAGGCAGATCTTGCTTATCTGATGCGTGTCTGGCCAGAGTCCACCTGAGATGGATTTCAGGTAGTGTATGATTAGACCAAGTGACATGTTGTTAGGATGAACTGGAAAACTGGAAAATGTTATGAGACATTAACCAACTGAAAATTCCAAGTAGACACTGAATATAAGTTACAATACGTTGGGAATGAAGCTATCTCGTGAGTGGTCCCAAAGGGTTTTTTTTTCTTTAGAAATTTAATTAGTAAACACCTGACCTAGGTTTTGTTTGTTATGATAACAAACGTTGCTTTCATGGGAAACATTGAAAAAAAAATTTACTCAGAGCTGCTTTATATGAGCAAGTATACATTTTCCCAACAATTTTTGCTAGCATAAACACAGTACAGTAGCAGGCTTAGTGATTTGGCATGACCACCTAATGTGTTAGCATAAAATATAGTATTGCATGTTTCTATTAAGGGAAAAAAAATACCTGCTTTCCTTTTTTGTTGTTTTTTAATAGAAGAAGCTGGAAAGTGCTGTAGAATTTCAGTACCATTATTGTTTTAGGTAACAATATTGTTTTAGATAACAATATTGGGGGATGTTATGATATATTTGAGGGAAAAATGTCATTCCTAATGGTCATATGCTTATACATACAGACTTACAGATCAAATAGATTTTTTTTTATCTGCTGTAAGCAGAATAGCAAGACAACAGTATTTTGCATAAAACGAATAATAAACTTCAAGTAACTGACGTTCACTTAGCTTGTCAAGTTGATCATTTTTTACAGTCATAGTTGGAATTGTATTTGCTAAACTGCTCACATGAAACAGGCTTGTTGTTCTGGTAGATTCCTTATTTTTACAAGTGTAATTCATCTTCTTGTAAAGCACTGATACTAATCTTTAGCCTCTGTTAAGATGACTAGATCTTCCAGTTTTCAATTTAAGGTTCTTTATCTTAATACTCTCTGTAGTGATGCCCATTTGACCCCTTTCCATTTCTTGTCTCATTTGCTCTGTGCCACCTGATCACTATGTAAAAGGAATAGTACATGGTCGAAGGGCTCTGTTCGGAGGTAACTTACACACTGCCTACTGCCACATTTAATGTAGATTGCACTAAAAATCAATGTGAATCTGCTTTGTAATTCACACGGCTACATTATTTTGTGAACTAAGTTATTAATTGTACCACAGGGCAGCCTTTTGGCACCAGGAGCATTAAAAGTAGTTGTAGAAACGGAGAAGGAATATATTGCAGCTTTGAACCTGCATGGAACAGGTGCTGAAATCCTTCTTGTTGCTGTTACATGAAATCCTACATGTAGATGAAAAATGTTCATCAGAAGAACAAGAAAAGGAGAACCTGCCTTTCTATTAACAGCACTGAACTATGTTCTATTATAGGCTTAAAAACAAAGAGCAGGGAGTTTTTCCATGGGATACGCTATGAAAGGCCAACCTTGAAACCCAGGCAAAGAAAGTGTCTACAAAGTGCTCCACAAAGAAGTTTCCACTCTCAAAGCTTCCTGCGAGTTGCACCAACAGCAGTGGAGAGGTGACGCTCAAGGAAAAGGTGACAACTCTGTTGTCCTGGTAAGGAAGGGGGATAGGGATGCCTTAGGTGTGAACAAGACAACAGTACCTCTGGCACACAGGACTGCGGGCTGTGGCCAGCAGAAGGGTGTCTGGGAGGTCCTGGTGACAGGAACAGTAAGGGTAGGAATGACTGGCAGAGGAGGAAAGCCTTTCAGTTTAGCTGTTTGCGCTGGTTGCCTAAATTGGGGAACACGTCTGTAAACCAGAAAAACTGGGCTTTGAGGAGTGACAAGATACGTTCCTTGTCTCAAGTGGTGTGCTCAGTGGAAATGCTTTTTGTGAGAGGCACAAGAATCACCACGTTCACATTTTTTTCCTTTTAAACTGAGACAGAACTGCCCTTCTTGGATTAAAATGATTGTATATCGAAAGCCTAATTTTCACATAAGAGTGATGAAAGGTGCAGATAAACCTGTGCCCTGAAATTTCATGGATATTTGGATGGGTACATCTAGTGTCTGAAACTGTGAATCAATTTGGTGGTTCTGTAGTGCTCTACCAATTGTGAGGAAGGTTGTAAAGGGTCTTGAAAAATGTCCTTATACTGGACTGCACTCTTGGCTAGCTGTGGCACAGAAGGGTTACCATCACTGCACAGAATCTCTCAAGGGAGAAACGCTGTTTCATAGAGCACAGAGCTAACTGTTGCTAACTGCTGCCTTTTCATTATCAACCACTGCACTATTGCATTATTGATTAATGCTGTTGAAAGCAATTCCTGCTGGTCCTTTACATTCTTACCGAAAACCGCTTAGCGTATCGGCCACTTCTAATTGAATAGTGAGACGAGTGAGTGAAATGTCTTTCATAAGTACTCTTTATAGTCATTGGCAAACGTGTGTATGTCATTGAATATTGAAATTGTCCTGAAGGCATGAAATTTCCAAATGCAATGCTGCTGCTACTATTAATGGTGTTCTGGACATTCATATTTCCCTCATTGTAGGGAAAAGTGTTCTGTACATCTTCACTGAGCATTACAATATCCAGAATGATGAGTAAATATTATTTTAATTGTTTACTGCATCTGTAAGCTGAATCACATAGACATTCACTGGAATAGCAGAATTCCTTTTGAATTCAATGGTGGAGCTATAAATAGAGGTTAACTAATTTTTAACTATTAGTATGATAATGGCAGCAAAAGGCATCAGTCAAGATTAGTGCTTCATTATGCTGAAATGCTTCATTATGCTGTACCTACATATAGTGAGAAAGACAAAAAGTCTTGACTGCAAGGAATTTACACAGCAAATAGACAAGACAAACTGCAGAAGGAAGGAGGTATTAATATCTCTATTTTACAGTCAGGAAGCAAGGAAAAGAGATTTGCCTAAGGCTACTCTGCACCACCAGTAGAAACTGAATTCAGATTTCTGAACTATATTTGAGGCAATTTCTAAGAGTCTATTTTACAGCATCCTTTTGGTCTTTGGGGAAAGTTCCCTTGGTTCCTCCTTGACGTGTAATTTGATATAAGGAATGCACAGGCATTTCCCACATTGCCCCTTCTCTTCCCCTTTCCAGAGACATCAAGTACTTTACTAATCACATGTATTCTCTGTTGGCCTTGGAAGAAGATGTTCCAGAGAGGGGTGCAGACCTCGGTGCACCGGACAGGAGGTAAAGCACTAGCTGAGCTGCTCACGTATCTTTTAATTCAACAAAGGAAAAAAAGAGAAAAAAAAACGGTTAAATGCACCTGAAAGATCATTAGAATGGAAATAATATTTATTGCCATTCCTGACAGCACAGGCATGACATATTGGCATGTTTATATAGGTTTCAAAAAGTGGTCTGGCTTCTGTTTTGCCAGATAACTGATGAGGCAGGTGCCAAGGTTAACTGTCCCCCAGGCAGAACAGGCCACTATGGTTTGAAGCACAACATCAAGATAAGAGAGTCATTGTGCAAGTCTCTGCTGCCCTGAAGCTAATGTGCACAATCTGTTTTTGCAAGTGCCTTCATATTTTTTTCTTTATTATGAACATATACAGCACTTAAGTGTTTTTAGTATTGGCTGACTCTGGTATTTTGTAGTCACGATTGTGGTATTTAAACAGGAGGTGATCTGTTCTGCACATGGAAAACGGACTGTGGAATAGAGGAAATAGAAAAAAAAGTGTTGCTATTTTTTGGCAAGAGGGTATTATGATTATTTTGCAAAGAATATACCCCATGTTCATTATATCCATGTACAAACCCAGGCTGATTTAAATCTGATTTCTAATCTGTTTCTAGGGAACATTACTGTTGTGTTAGAAATGCAAGTATGTTATTAAAATTAAATTGGAAAGCTCATATATATATATATGGTCTCTTTCTTTTGTAGCTGCTCTATAATATTGCTTACCAATCTGAATCTAAAAGCTATGATTTTTAGACAAAATGAGCAATATCATTTGAATAGCAGCTACTTTGAATAATTGAAACCTCTTTATAAAACTTCATCATATTGTTAATATCTGAATGCATTTAGTAGGGTAAAACGGTACATTGCCATTGATAAAGGAAATTTATTTGAAAGAGTTTGCCTTGTAGTGATTTCTGAAATGCATTTCAAGAGTCTCTAAAATTTTGAAATATAAGATGAGCAATGACCAGATTGGACATGATTGTATTATGAAAATGTGTTTGGTGAAGGCTAGGTAATTATCTCCAGCGACCAGATGAAGCAAAGATGGTAACTTATACCAAGTCTCTGCTAGCAAACATATTCAGATACTCACTTGAATGTAGTTTTTTTTTTTCCTTTTTTTTCTGAACCGCTCTCATGCAGAGATAAGTTATTTTTACAGTAGATGCTTTAAAAGCCAGGATGTGTGTATCTAGCTGTAAGTTGTTTCAAGTTAGGAAGAATGCCTGAAACCTGCATCAACCTCAAGGCTAAAATCTTTCCAAAAAATTGCTCAGCTTTGGAATCATTCATCTTGCCGCCATATATTGTGTGTATGTATTGAAGCACACAATGCCAAGTATAATGCCAGGTTTTCTGAAGCAGGCCCATTTTTTACTTCAAAGCATTGTTGTGCTGAAGTGCTGATTAATCAGTAATGCTCCAGCTGAACACAGCCTCCGTTTCGGAGGGTACAATTGCTCCTCTGGGTTTAGATGTCCAGCAAGGGGCCTTTGTACAGTGCAGCGCTTCCGAAGGCAAATGCTCGAACATAGAAAGCAAAAGGGAATGCAGAAGCTGACTGCAAGGTTGTGTCAGCTAATACTTTTACAAACAGATTTTGCATAGTGCTAGTGCACTGTGCTTAGGGAGTGGGCAGGTAGCAACCCAGGCGTATTGTTTTCTGTTACGTTTTTTCCTCATACAGGTCTTTACCTTTTTTTTTTTTTTGTACATTGTTCCTGAGGAATGTAAAACAATCTATCACCCTGTGTCATATGCAACCCTGTGGTCTAAGCGCCATGGAATGGGGGACCCACAGCGGAGAGCATTGCTGTGACATCCTAGATAGCAGAACTGATGCTGTACTGAAGCAGGAATCTGTAAGAGACAGGGGCTTCTGTTTCCTGGAGAATTTTGCCTGACTCTAGGGCATTCTATGCTATATAGAGATGTTTCCCACTATGTGGTCACCGGCATTTCTCTTGGAGTTGCAATGTCTCCCGAATTCAGAACTCAAGAGGGATAAGAGCTGCTACCTTACACAGATGCAGAAGATGCCTCTATCAGGGATGAGCAGCAGTGTGCCTGTTTGAGAAGCAAAGCTCCCAGCACCATTACCAGGGCAGGTGAAAGCACCCTGTCAAGACACAGCTCCCTGAATTTCACCTTTGCAGCTCCAGCCAGCAAAGCCTGAGCAGGCTGCAAGGGCAGATGGAGGGGAAAATGGGCTACGTTGGCAGCAAGAGGGGCGAGCAAGGGGATGCGAGCGAGTGTGTGAGCACTAGCAACCATCCGGCTGGATGTGCCAGCAGGAAGCTGAAGTGGCTGGGGAGCCAGGGACGCTGCGTCTGGCAGTGAAACAATGTAGGAATTGGCTGTCAGAAGGATGCGTAGCTGATTCTTTGCATTTTTTCTTGGCAGTTTACATCTCTGGGTATGCCTGATGCTGATTCTACAAAATCAGAGTGCTTCAGTTTAGCTCTCCTCTTTTGTTGGCCTCCACAGAGACATGTTTCTGCACTTTGTATTTATATATAAATGCTATTATATAAATAGAGCTGTATGTATTTATAATGAAGGTGTGGAGAGTGTGATGCAGATAATGCATGTGGTGTGCAAGTAAATAGAGAATTTCAATCTGCCTGATTTACAGCTTTTGCACTCATTTTAGGCCAACACAAGGTAGTCTAAAAACAGAACCTTTGTGTCTGGGATACTCAGCACCCAGTCAGTATTTCTTGATAGCTGTAGAAAAGTTTCCAGAGAGGAGAAGAAAAAGTTTGGTCACTTTTCTGAGGTTTTTCAGACTATTCAAATACGTTTTATTTGCTCAAGTTTTCATGCAAAGAAAATTTAGATCATGTAATAATGTGCCTATGCTGAACTAAGAGAGTCACAGTCCTTTGTATATGATTGAACTGCAAGCTTTCTTTTTTTCTGTTTGTGTAACTCAGATAGCAAATAAAGATACCATAGTATTTCAAGAAAGAACAGGTAGTTTTAAAAAAGCCTTCTGGCAAGCGTTTCCCATCTCACCCAAATAGGCTCTGAAAATTCATTTTTTTTTCTGAGCTGCTATGTTAGGGTACACGTAATGATGTTCTCATCCATCACTGTAGTGCTTTAACCCTTGAGCATTGCATTTTGTTAAGTACGCATTTGTAAGCCATGTCTTTCCCCTAAAACAGGCCTCCTCCCTGCATATAGTTCAGTTCCTGTAGTTTTTTATTCAGTAAACCTCTGGACTGAGGCTACTGTACTAACCAGGCTGGCTGAGAAGAGGAAATGCTGACTGACGTTTTCACCCTGCTGCTGAAGAAAATCTCCTTTATAAGAATTGTATGACATCCGGACTGACTGTTGACATATCTAGCAGCCTGTCAGAGTAGCCCTCAGATTGCTGTGGGGATCGGTCACACCAAACCTCATCTCTTCAACACGATTAATTACTGCCATGTCCAGCGTCAAACAGGAGCCACTGGCGCATGGATGTGTTTGTGTAAGGGGTGGCAAAGTGTATAGACATATGTACAAGTTTCCACATATGGGAAGGCTTCTGAGTGAGGTTTGAACAACCTCGTCCTAGGAGAGAACATGAGTCCAGTCAGAGTGGACTAGTGATTCCTGAACGTGTAGCTGAGCTTGGGGCCATCATTGCCAGGTGCTGCTTCCAGTCAAGAGGGGGGTGCCTGGAGCTGCCCTCGGCAGGGGTACGGGCTGTCCCCACTGGGGAGAGCAGGGCGAGCGAATATTGGTGTTGCCTCCTGAATAAATTAAGAAGCAATGATTTTTGTGGGGATAGGTGGAAGACAAGGTGAAGGAGGCCAGAGAAGGGAGGATGATGCTGAATGTTAAAGGATGCTGCCTTTGGTGGCTGAGGTTGCTTGTGGGCTCACTTCCACAGGAGGTGATGGACTTGTGTAAGGACTGAGCCATTGTGGTTTGACAGCTTTATAGTATGTAAGAATCTTTCTGAAGGTAATCTAAACATAGGTAAGAATGAGCATAGCCTTTTTTTTTTCTGTCATTTTGCTAGCCTTTCTTTCATTTCAGAAACTTTTAAGTGAGAAATACAGTGCCCTAGGTGTCGTTTCTGGCCAGCACGTGGGTCCTGGCAGAGAGTGATGCAGATCTTGGGAGTTATGAGAAATTGGTAAGATAACTGGACTCTGAAGGAATCTGAGGTTCCCACTGCAACATACACAGACATCCTGCACAATTATTTCAGTGCACAGAAACTGTTTGGAAAACAACTGATTAAAGCTAAAGCTTGATTTATGCTCCTGTGTTTGAATGCTAAGCAGCACCTACCAAGAAGCAAACTGTGTTGGCGGGGCTCGTGTGTGCTTTCAGACACTTCGAATAGAATTTCATTAAAAATGAGTATTCAGGTCTAGGTACCCTGCCTATAGGCAGGGTAGTACACAGCAGCTTTCCACAGCAGATTTCCATGAGGCTTTTCAGGAGCATTTTGATGACAAATAACTCTTGCTACCTCAGGTACAAAGTTACTCTGTACTGTACCATGGTGAAAATCCTAAGCAGAACAACAGCCTCCCATGTCCTCTCTCTGAGCTTGTTCCAGAGAAGTCAGTGGTGTGTGTATGTATGTTGACTACCGTGTCACTCAAGCAGGCATAGCTCAAGTATAGATTCTAATCCTTATAATGATAATGGGTAAATTAGTAAATCCATCCTCTGCAGTGGAGTTACGCTGCTGCAGTGAAGATCAGGCTGTAGCCACAATTCCTAAGGGTTGTTCTTTAGGGTTGAAAGGCAACTTAAGATTCTATAGATAAGACAATTCCTTAACAATGGCCTATCTCAGATTCCCTGAATCTTTCAAGAAGCTTGATATGTAAATTTCATTTCTATGATTTTAATATTTATATTTTAATTTTGCCTAATTTATAAGATTGATCTAATTCATGGAACCATTGTGTAGGAATGTTTTACAGGCACCATAATTCCTTATCCAGTATTACATATATGCCTGAGAATAAAAGGGAAGTAGAATGCATGATATTAATTTATGCTTTATAGAAAAACATCAGTCACATAACCTTATGTCTAATAATTTCACTTAATTATACAGTTCTACATCTGCATCTTCAAAAAGTCATCTGCAAACAATAACTAATTAATTCTCACTGCGGCTCTTTGAAATAGGTGCATAATTAATCCAGCCTAACCAATTCCTTGCCAAAGGCAATGACTTGAATCAGTATTTTAGATGGGATTAGAGCTCAGATATTTTCCAGCCACACTCTGCTGTCAGTTCACTAAACCAGCAGTTCCCTGATCTCCTTAGATTGTGCTCACCTGTGCTCCTTTGCTATAATGGTTTTGGATGACATATGTCTTGGCCTGGCCAGAACTTCATTCTGCATCTTCCACAACTGCAAAATGATTCGTATCCCCACTTTCCCTCAAAAATTCCTTTACTCCAGTCTCTGTAGGAATGTGGAAGATCTTTTCTACATCAAAATCCTTTTCAACTGGTAAGATTGCATGGCTACATCTGTGGCTGACAAAAAGGTGGATATTGTTGTAAAACATGTAGTCTGCTTCTACCACAATTTGACTGTGTTTGACTAGGAAGAGTTACATGAGGTGCAGAAGTTGGGATGAATGATCAGAATGGTCTTGCCTGGCTTTAGATCACTGAGTGTGTACTGAGTAATAAGTCTCTACTCAGAATGATTCAGGAGGGTAAAATCCAGAGGTCTGAAAAATCAGAATTATACATTCACCAAATGGAGGATGGCTCAGTATAGACATATGGCAGATTCATTTTTTTCAGACTGTTGATAATCTCAAAGAACATGTAGTAACAGAACAAGAGAGCTTGTTGGTGGAGGTTCCTCCACCACCCACACCAAGTGGTATTTTGGGGCATATAAATATGAGTCAATAGTATTAACACATCCCTTTCAAAGTGAGTAATTTCTACTATAACCCAAGGTGACTTCTTGCAAAGGAGATATGCAAAGGCATCAACATTCTTTTGTTTTAAAATAATTATATACTCTAAATAGGTGCAGGAGAAAACACATCTCATCTTGTGGAACAAGTAACTTTTCGTGGAAATATAAAGGTCTGTCAGTTACATAACATAGTTTAATCATTAAATGACAGGCGCCTGAGGTTCACCCAAGCTAAGCAGCAAAGCTTTCATGTACGATCCTGCCTGACGATGAAATCCTGCCACTTGACAATTGAATTAAAATGTTCCTTTCACAGCAACAACCAAGGTGCCTGTTCCGATACTTTATTTTACACTTACGTGACTCTACAAATGTTAAGCATATGTAGAGTCAATGTAGCAATGAAGGCTTGCTGCATAAATCCCGGGGGAAATTTTCTTCTAGTCCAAGAGTCTATGTCTCAATCTCAGCTCTTAGGAGCGCTGAGGTAGCTGGTGAGCAGGGGGCACGAGCCTGGCTCCACTGGAGTGTCCGCAGGTAGTGCTTCCCCCTTGGTGAATGGCAGCCTGTCAAGATGCTGATTGCTGAGGTGTATTCAGCATGCCTTGTTTCTATCAAGCAGACAGGAAAAATGAAATGCCCTCTTCCCACTATGCAAATTTAGCAGGTAGTTTACCACATTTAATGAACTGTTATAACACATGCAGATGAACACTTCCCACCTCTCCTGCACGTATCCGGCACATGAAAGCTGCTTGTCCTCTATTTCCAAGCAATATAGTAACTTATTCTGCTTACAGAAATATAGCCTATGAAATGGAAACAGAGTTTCCAGAAGGCTTTAATTTGCCAAAGGTTAAATATCCTCCTCCTCCCAGCCTTGGACTTGAGTCTTCTCAGCTCTAAGCAAGTCAAAGCCTAGATGCTAAATAAAATAGTCAAATAGTCTATTGGCCTTTCTGTCCTACAGCTCAAATTATTATTATTATTATTATTATTTGTAGGCTTTCACCTTTAATTCAAACTCCAGTGAGAAGTCTGGTCTCCCATAAACTGAAGAACTAGCTGCTTCTCTTCTAACCAGGGATAGCTCCAAATTTTGTCCTTTGGACTATGCTTTGAGTCCCATGTGACCCACTTACTTTACTAGGGTCATACTGGAAATCCAATCATACTGAAAATGCAGGATCAGTACAAGTAAAAGCAAATGAGTTAATCACTTTCAGTGCAGAGCTTTTCCAAGACACATGCATCTCAAAATGTACCTCCTGAAGCCAATTCTGCATAAGCATAACCTTTGGAAGATCTCTTTTTTTGTATCTCTGTCACAGAACGAGTGGGGGGAAGAGGGCGAGTGGTGCAATGCACCCCTGTTGCAATCGCCCATGTTAAGCTCAGTAGTCCTATACAATTTTCCCCCTCTCTTTGCAACTGTAGAATTGCAGAGAATATTTCTTATGACATAAAGTGCAGAATAGCATAGTATGTCCTAGCATAGTTTGTGCTAGAGCCTCATAGGTCATATCAAACTATGAGCAAGGAATTCCTGACTTTGATAAAGACGGTTCCTATAGAGCTAGGAGTAAAATGCTTACTATGAGGGCTACTTTTCTTCATTTAGCTAAGTAGTTCCAACTTCATATCAGTGCTGGAGTGATATTTGGATAGGGCTTTGAAAATGTTCTGACTACTCTACCACTACTTTGAAACTAAGGGATGAACTGAATCCGTTCATAATTAATCTGTCTTGCACCCAAAAGAATTGTTTATATATATGAGTGTGTGTATATACATTCAAACATATGCACACATATAGAAGTTGCATAAACTGACGTTGCCTCTAACCAAAATGTACTTCAAGAGCAGTACAGGCAAAATTTTTAAAACATTTTAAGAGATGGCTCTTGATTTAAGATGCTGGACTTGAAACATTATGCCTACCTGCTTAAATAAGAGCCACTTGGCTATCTTGAGCTCAATGTAAAACTGGAAACATCCTAGATCACTAGACTGTTTTGAAATGTGTAGTTTTATCAATTTTAATTCTGTAAACATAGACTTTAATCTTGTATTCCAAAATGAACTTGTTGAGTTAGGTAGACAATTGAAAGTTCATTGGAGGTTATTAGAATATTTTCTCTTGGATCAAATATTACATCAAAACTTTTATTTCCTGAGTCAAGGACTGAAGTACAGCGGTTAGGTTTCCCATTCAATAAATCATCTATCAGTTTAATAGCCTGGCTGATGCTTTGATTCAATCTGTTTTATTTCCCATCTTTTGAAGTAAAATACTTATATTAAACTGTAGGGTTGAACTAACCAAAATAACTGTTTGCTTATTTCTCTGTTAAATGAAGGTTCTGCTCTCCAGTCTACACTGCATGTAAATCTCCATCATCGGTGGGAATTTTCTGAATATGGCTATGACAGAATAGGTGTCTCAGAACCGGAATTATACATATCTAGGTTCATACAGTCTCTTCATGATAATCACAGAATCACAGAATGGTTGAGGTTGGAAGGGACCTCTAGAGATTGTCTAGTACAACCCCCCTGCTCAAGCAGCAACCAAGATTCAGGCTGAAAATACAATGACTGAGGGGCTTACTTATTTCACCAGGCTTTTAAATAGACAATAGGGGAAAGTAAAGTACTGACCAATATACTGAATGTTTTTGTTTTGTTTGGTTCACTATCTTTAGAGCGACTACTTGGTAAAACTATCATCTGATTAAGATACTTTATGAGAAGTCTTATCTCGCTCAGCTCCATGGAATATAGCCAACAGAACCATGGCTTCTTCCAAAGGGTAAGTCCGAGAGCCAAAGTTATTTGATCTAAGGAGCCTTCAGAATCACCTATGTCAACAGACTATAAAAGGAGGTGAGGAAGACTAACTGCGTAAATTAAAATGTGAAGAGTTTGAACATTTCTCTGACATTTAGATTTCTTTTTATATAAAAAGCAAATACCATTCTGCATTCAGACAAAGATAATATGAATTTTAGTATACGTATCAATGCTGACATCAGTGTTGGAGTCATTAAAAAGGAAGTGAACAGTTAGCTCAACTCAGGTAAATTACGATCAGACAGTGAAGAGCTGAAGATGAGCCTAGATTCAAGCCTTGAGGGGAACATCAGTATATTCCAAAGCTGCTTTGCACTTAGGCATTTTGCAGCTTATGATTTCTGAGCCAGACCATCTACACAGCAGAATGAGCCAAAACATGTATTTTAAATTTGTCTTACTTCTAGATCAAGATTCTGTGGCTTAGGATCATCTCTAGTAATGTTTTTGCTTTCTTTTGCATGATAAAGAAGGCATAGCTCAGCAAAATCCCCAGTGAAATGATAAATGTCCTTACTGGCACAAAACTTAACACTCATGCCCTCAAAGCGAAAGAATGCTTGCCAGAGTCAAGAATGATTAAACACCAGCTAAGGACTTTAGGTTTAGGCTCAGTGGAAAATATCGATAGCAATATTTATCATTATTTGGTAACTGCTCCAGAATGAAGCAGAACCTCTTTTGCAACATTACAAATAAAATCCTTGAAAATCGCTGAGAGTCAATGTCAATATGGAAATTGCATCCCAAATTGCCTCCTGAACAGAATTGTCCGTAAATAAGGAAAGCGGGATTTGATTTTGAGAGATTAGGCAATTCTCCAAGAATCTCTACAATACTTCAAAAGCTTGGATGACCCACCCAGAGATCCTGTGCAGCAATACTGTAGTGCCCTCTCCTTTTTTCTGCCCAAAATCTCGAGCATATTTTCCAGTTGGCTCATTTGCAAAAGCATCTGATAGAAGTCCTAGCTTGCTGGGAAGCCCTCCTCTCTTGGGATGCAGATGTGACTTGTGCCACATCCTGATGAACTGCGTGGGGGAGTTGATGGAGCTGGAAACAAACCACTTGGGTTGTTTTTCAGCTAGGTAGGCTCTACAAACTTCCCATGATGGTGCTTGTGCAGATGCTGATTGCTGAGGTGTGCTGATGGTGATTGCACCATCCCATGATGGTGCTTGTGCAGTGTGAAATCAGACAGAAACATGGGTAAGGCTAGGGAAATATATTTAACCTTTGAATTGCTTTATAGCTAAATGGGATTGTACCCTTAGATTTCAGTAGCTTTTCTGCCAGTACCTATGAAGAGCAATTTGTATTTCTCTTGACTCCCAGCCTCACCTTTTTGTTTTGACCCACAGCACAGTACAAGTAGATACCAAAATATTTTGCAAGGTAAGAAGCACTTGGTGTACATGAAAACTCTTTACAAAACAGATGAGATCAATGCAGTGACTCTTTATGTGCACGCAGATCCAGCATGACCTGCCTGGCAGTGCTTCAGCAGGTATCTGGCTTTCTTTCCTGGAGGAGCACAAAACTGACATGTGTAATCTTGACTCCACTGCAAATTTTGAAACTCCACATCCTTTCTCTGCATCCTGTGAACAATCCAAATGGACATCTGCAGAAAATCACAGGCATAAATTCCCACAGTCATGATGTTTCTTTAACCTTTGTACTCAGTCTGTGCAAAACTGAGTGATATTCCATGAAAAAACAAGTCTGACATCGTAGCTCCTATATGAGGAAATCTGATTGACATATTATTACCTACCAATTATTAGGGACACTGAAATGCTGGAAAAAGAGTAGGAAAAAAAAACATAGGGCATACATTACAAAAAAGGAAAGAAAAAGGAAGGGAAGGGAAGGGAAGGGAAGGGAAGGGAAGGGAAGGGAAGGGAAGGGAAGGGAAGGGAAGGGAAGGGAAGGGAAGGAAAAGGAAGGGAAGGGAAGGGGAGGGGAGGGGAGGGGAGGAGAGGAAAAAGGAATTGCTTGACCTTCAATTGAAAACCTTCCTGTGAAATTTTCAGAGCTTTCATATAGTTTTCATAGTATCTTGTGTGTTCTGCTAGGGGAAGACGTTACAATAGTCGGGCATTTACCTATCTATTTCTTTCACCAGGTTTAACATAATACAACTCATATTTTTTTTCTTGGATTTAAAATATTCCAGTCCATGTGGGTTTTATTCAATGGTGGCTCCACGGGACACCACCAGAGGGCAACATGACAGCTGCGAGCCGTGTCACTCCTAGGGCCACCATCCTCGAGACGTGATGGGAACTGACTGATCCCAGTGCTGAAACAAGCCTAAAAAAACCACTATCTTTCGCAAATACAAAAAAAAAACTTTAAAAAAACTATTAAATTTAAGCAAACATGCTACGGATAACTCATAAATGTGAGTGTAATTAATAAGAATGGCATATATTGTCAATCAATTTTATAAAGCAAGAAGAGACATGCATTACATCACATGGCCTTCTGTATAAACAGTTACTTACCAATTTTCTCTCTCCACATATATATTCACACACACATACATATATAATACATATATATATATATGCCCCTGCCTACACATACACATTCACACATAAATTTTAGCTCTATATTGATTATATACATGGAGTACTGAACAAACGCAGATGAGCTGAATTTGATTCCTGACACTGTTTTATTGGTCCCTAGGGCTTCAGAGAATGCTTTACAAGAGGCCTAATACGGTTCTGTAGCCAGAGGCTTTGAGCTTGTCAGATACCAGAAACGGAGCTACATTTGTTTGGTCAGGATTTGAATGTGAGGTCTCCATGGAAAAAAGGAGTCTTGGGATGCATATGTTTTGTGATCTGAATCCTGCTGCTATTTTGGTGTCCCACAGAAGTTCTTTTATTTCAGTTTGTTCTCATCATGAAACCTTTGTTTCCTTTTTTTTTTTGTATTTATTTTGAAAATTGTATACAAACACTGGGAAAAATCCTAAATTACCAGTTCATTTTTTATTCTAAACATTACTCACACAAAACTTCAAAGGAAATAATAAGCAGTGCTTAAAATGAGGTCTTTCATATTTGGCTTATAGTTTGCCCAATGCTGTGGATAAAATTTCAGTTACAAAGTCACTGTGGCCTCAACTTTGAACCACTTGCATTTAATTCTGTCTCGTAAGTGCACACAGCTGTGATTGATAGCACTTTTTGTTACATATAATACAATAGTTTACTCTTTGCTTTGCATTTTCCTAAACGCACTTCATTAGACATGGCAAAAAAAAAATCGGATTTACTACCACAACTTATATTTTAGAAGTCACAGTTCATTCTCTTCGTGGTTCAATTTGCCCCTTTATTCCCTAGCTGATGATCCACCACTTGCCAAAATCCTATATATGTCAGTGCAGTCCTTAACTGTAGTGCATGAAGGGACATGCACCAAGAGGCAACCCAAGATGATGATGAGACGGGGATATAATGAAAGCACAAATCTTGCAGGACACCTGCTTTCATTTCCAGACAGATAAGTTTGGTATTTCAGAGAAAATGTATTATCTGTCTTATTTCTTTTTTATTTTCTAAGAAAATCAAGATGACCATGCAAAGCAGATATTAAAATCTCAGCTCAAATGTCTGCCAAAAAGGCTTTATTAATAGGATTAGTTTTATGAAGCTGTTAAAAACATTTTAAAAATGCTGATTGAATATATTGCGGGGCTCTGAATTCTCAAAAAGATACATGGATTATTAACTATTTGTCTATATGATAAAAATACAAGTTCCAGGTTCCAGCAGAAATCTGTCTATATCCAAGGCACTGAGTCCTCTGAGTTCCAGTGAAAGCTCTTCTTCACAAGTAATGTTTGGGACATCTGCTTTCAGCTCTTAATTTTTCTTTTTGCTAATCTTGCCTCAGTCAAGTAATAACCTGTTTTCACTTCATTACTAAGATAACACTGTAAGTGCTAAAACATAATTGATCCCCACATTCACCGTTTGCATCTGCTACATGGTGAAGTGTACATTGTCTTTTTGTAACATTTGCTTCAAGTGACAAGTATTTGGTTTGATGTTCTTTACATTTTCTTATGCTGATGATACTTCTGCACCTCCTTCCATAATACAAAATAGTTAATTATCAATCAGAGCAATCCTCCTGTGCATGTGGATAGGGTATTCTATGCCTCCATTTATTACCCCTATTGCCAAACAGCTACAAAATCATGACTGGTTCCTCTTAGTTACTGTTGCTTTGGAAACTACTTCTTTGATATTTGCACACATCTTGATTTGTGACTGTTCTTTCAAAAAGAGAATTAAGAGAGTCTCTTGTTCTCTTTGAATTACAACTAATATCAAGTCTAAGAGCTCTATTTCAAACTGGTGGGTTGCAGTCTCAGAACTTTCTGAGTCGGCCTTCTGAAAGCCAATTAACTTAAAACTCCGAGTAGGCATTTCTCAGCTAAAACTTACAATCAGAGAGGAAGGACAACTAGTTAGTTAGCAACAACTAACTAAATCTTGTCCTCAGTTCTTCACCAACATTTTTTTCAGTGATCTTAGTATATTTCTGTGTAAACAGATATTTTTTCCGTTGGTTGGTTTCTCCGAAGAGGAAGCATTTGGAGCAAGGACTGCCTCACAGTAGAGGAGGATGTCTTCAAAGTGCTGCTGTCCTAATTGTATTCTTCATGTATGCTTCTTGTTGCATTTGAAGCAGTGAAGGGCCTCAGGGTTTCCCCACCATAAACTTTTGCTATTAAGAAATTATAAAGCATGGGAAATTCTTGTCCTTTGAGATTCCATGATAATACACTGCCCACTATAAAATAATAATGCAACGCATTTGTCATCATTTAATTTCTAAACTTTTCAGTTGCACGAAATAACATGGTTTTTTTGTTTGTTTGTTTGTTTTAAGCTGTATCCTTTTAATTCATTAGAATGAGAAGGAACCAGCAATTTTTAAAGATAGTTGCAGTAATATAGAAAACACAGAACTTTCATCCCGTAACTTTTCCTCTAAATACAGTTTTGTAAATCCACCTTTAGTATCCAGTAATTGCCTTACTAACTCTAAAAAATCTGTTAAGAGTGCTTTGTCCTCTGTGATATACTCAGCCTAAATTCTTTTTACCCTGAAAGCAGCAGGGAGTCTGATTTTAGCACTAGCTCTGTTCACCGTGACACAGGATTTTTGACATTAATCTTAAGGATTATGTTTTATTAGAAATTTTGTCAGTGACTGAAGTGTCTTTGAAAATTACCAAGCTGACACCCCTGGAGACTGTCATCCTGTATTCTCTACCAGTCAGGTACACACTGGCAGCAACTACTCAGGCTGCCCAGAATTGTTCCTTTGCCATCCACTCTAGGCAGTCACAGAAAGACCAACCTTAAAAAGGACAGAGCCAGCATTCATAACTTTATTCTCAAAAGCAATAATAATTCCACAGTGCTGCTTAGTGCAAAAACTCTCTGTTGAAATGGCACTCAAATCACCACACGAATTTTAGTCTCAGTCTTGACTTGTACTAGAGTTGAGCTGGTAACTAAGTACTATAATTTTCTTGCTACTCTTTATAAAGCCAACAGACAGAGGTCAGTTCCATCAGATGAAAATTCAGAGCGAGAGCCTAAAATTAACTGCATTCAAGTGCTTCAGATCTCTGACTTCACTCTCCCTCAAAGTGTCAGAGGTTGAGTATCCCTGCAACAGACCTTTAGTGCATCCCACCAGTCTTCCTACATACCCTACAAGTGTGTTACTTCCTGACATGCTTCTGGGCCCTCAGGGCTCCAGTTCTCTCCCCAGGAAGCTGCTGTACAACAGGAAATGTTTATATAGGTAATGCTGGTCATGAAAATACACTTTCCAGTTTCAAAACTTCCAAAACATGTTGGCAGAGGAACCTTTGGTATTTCTCAAATGGTTTGAAGAAAAATATTCGGTTTTCTCTGAGTGTTATCCAGGACACTGATTTTAATGAGTACTACTAGCTATCCCAAATCTGTAATCCAAGCTGGTTAATTTTAAAGCAGACAAAAGTACCCATTTGTAAATGCCCAAGTGACATAACAATAAAGATTTAATAAGAACATGCTGACAAAAATTAAACAAAACTATCAACTGATCCCAGGCTTAAATCTGGAAGCTATCCAGCTAGCGAGCTGGAGGCACTAACAATTACCTGCTCCAGATGGTCGGGGCTCAGCCTATGCACACACGGTCTGTCTGCAGGCAGGTTGGATTCATGAGAGATGGGAGAAGCCTGATCAATTGGGGAAGCATGGATGTTCTTCTATTTAATCCCTTCCTCAGGTCACTCAAGCTGTGTGTATGGAGAGGGAACAGGGATTTCCACTGAGATTTCCACCTCCTTCCTGACTATTGATCCTAAATGTATTCAAGACAAAGGCTGATTCTCACTGATTGCCTCCCCTCGTATGGAAATGTTAATATCCCTTTTACAGTCATCTTCTTTTTCACCAATAAGCATGGCTTGTTTACCATGGTTTGACTAAAATATTAGCAAATCATTACTGTAGTGAGAAGCAAAATGCTCTTTCCCCCTTGGCCATTTGTAAAATTCAGTGTGAAGCCTTTCTATACAGGTCACCTTATAGTTACTGTAAACGTATTCAGAAGCAATATTCAAGCTGCATCTCATTACTTGTTCTGTCTTGGAACTAAAAAAGTTGGTAATCAGTTGGTTTGGGATGGCTAAACCCCAAACTTTGTCTTTAAAGGGCACAGTGTTATTACTACCTTGCATACACATGCTCATTACCCCATCCAGCAAGTAGCCCATTTGCTGCCTGCCACAGTTCTTTGATATTTAGCTTCACCTGTTTTATACCCCATTTGCAATTTACTGCTACAGGATAGCTGGAACAAAGGTTACAAATCAAACTTTTGACACCCTGGCAATTAGATTGCAGCATATGACATATAAGACACTGAAGACAACATCTTAAAATATAACTGTCACAGTTTGTTCCTGTCTCAAATCATAATTCCCTGCTTATTTTTTGTTTAGGAGCTATACACTCATATTTTAGAGAAAATATTTCATGTCGGTCTCTAAACTGCAAAGTTCTGAGGTCTGCAGAAGGCCATCGATTAAAGGATGAAACTAGATGCCCTTGTGAAAGGTGAGATCTGCAGTATTTTGAAGATTTCTTCCCCCAAATATCTCTCTCTCTCTCAATCTATTGTGAATCAGATGTCTCAGATCTATTCCCCATGTACTACATAGGAACATCACATTTCAAAGGTGTTAGAGAGTTTTTTTTTTAACAGGACAACAGGTAGTATTAATAGGACAGTAGGTAATATTAGGATATTCTTTATAGACATTAGCTTCATAGATTTTAAAATAAAGGGAAAAAAAAGGATCCTCATTTTACTAATCCCAGCAAAGATAATGAACAGGATCTTTAGGACAGTAAGATGTTGACCCACATCCACATTTAAGGCCCCTTTTCACTACAACTTTGTAAAGCAGTTAAAATATTTGTATAAATGATCTGTATTCTTCTTTCAAGGTCCTGCATTAACTGTTTTGAGCTTAAATTGTGAGATCTTCAGAAGAAAGGAGATTATTAAGCATTTGAAAAGTTAGCATGTTAAGTTTGTTGCTACAAATAAACAATATACATACACCTGGATACACCTGAGCAGGTGAAATCTGAAGTCATAGCCAAAATGGCTCTACATGTGTATATGAAGGAGCTGCAATATAGGTTAGATATTAGACAAAAGACAAGAAAAAGAGCTGTCCCCAAAGAAATTTTCATCAAATGGCAAAGAGAGAAATATGCATCTCAAAGGTTCCCTTTCAGCTTGCGTCTGACCAGAAATCACTGGGTAGCAAAAGATGCTGAGCCACACAGAGGCTTAAGGGAAAAGCCCAAATACTGTAAAAAAGAAGCTGAGAAGTTTTCACTTCCAAGCTTTTGGAGCTTGTAAAAAAAAAAAAAAAAAAAACAGAGCCTTTTATTTCCTATGGATAAAAAAATCTTTCAGAAGTGTTGTCTTCTCTAGCTATACTTTGTCTCTTACGATGTCTCTTAGTGGATTTAATTGCACTAGCTGCCTAAAAGCATTCTGTCTTTTCCACAGAAATATCTGGTGATTTTCCTAAAACAGCCTGACAGTATTACAAAATTTTAACTTTTTGCATATCCTCTGGTTACTTCTAGCTAGCAGTGAAACAAAATCAAAGCCACATCTGTGAAAAGAGCTATGATCCCTGTCAAGAACCCTGCTGAGAAGATATGTACTTATTTAGTGCCTGAAATCAATTGTCGCTTGTCAAGATCATAATCAGAGCCATAGGTAGGTAATGCTTGGAAAGTTTTATAAAAACACATCATGGTTTTTTGGATCATAAGTAAAGACATAAACAATCTACAAGTATATGAAAATGCTAAAATATTAGTAATTTTTTGGTAATTTAATTTTAATTTAAATAGATATTTATATATCAGATGGGACAGGTTTTATTAGTTTCCAAGCAGTAGGTAGTGAGGTTAATCTCCCTATGAGTGGAGGCTACGACAATAGAAAGGACTGAAATCACAACCTTAGAAATGTCCAGACTTTCTGATGGTAGAGTTTTTTAATGACAGCAGCATAATTTTCTGATCTATAGTTTGCTTTTGTAATTGTAACTCCTAATTCCAGCTTTACCATCTAAAATATATCTTGTATCAACAAGGTTACAGCAATATTGCTTCAAATTAGAAGGTGCTGCTTTAACCTAAAATCTATTTTTGGATTTTTGTTTACGATGAAGTGTTTTCCTCAGTTTTAATCATATTACATTTGCTTTCTGCGTTTTGAAATATGTTTCTCATCACCCTTGTACAGTTAATCTAAGACAGTTTGATCATTCATCAGCAATTAGAAAGTAGAAGGCCATAGACCTCTATTAAACAAGGGAGTGATGCACGTATGAAGCCCTGTCACCATAGCAACTCGGCTTGCACACAGGGTGCTGCATTTAACCTTGGGGAGCTTTTAAAAACTCTTCATTCCTGAAATAGCTAAGCACAATGTCGTAATGCGTATGTGTCTTCAATGCTGTAACAGTAGATTTGTCATCAAAATGTGCAAACACTTGGGCCCAGTATAATTCCCAACTAAGATACCATTAGTGTATGAACATTCAAACTGACATGGCTAATGGAAGTCATGACTTGCTGTTATAAATGCACAATAATGCTTGCTCTTTTTGTAAGTGGTAGGCAGCTATCCGTAGAACTGATTGCAATAACACAAAAGCATCATAGCAGAAAAATATTTCCAAGAATTACTATTTACAGTTTTATTCCATTTTTCTCTTACTAGTCTACACAACTGTGGATTGTACTCATCTATTTCCACAGTTCACAGTAAGCTTTGTCAGTGGAAAAGTGTGTATGCTTTTGTGTTTGCCTTGCAGGTTTCGATTTTCTAGCTTCTACTAAACTAGCCATGTAGACGATACTAATTAGAAATGTATTTATATATGCCCTCGAGTCAGATGATAGAAATCATATAAATTAGCCTCGTTAGAGGGTCATGCGGCTAGTTTAAAAAGCTCTAAGCAGCTAACCTTTGCTAAAACCAGCACTTAAATAACATCTGATAAAGAGACATAGAGATTTTAGAGGGATTAGGTCAAAAAATCAAGATGAATTCTTAGAAGAGACAAACAGCAGTATGTTGAAATACTGTATGGTTACTACATCATCATTTCCCTATTTAGCATAGTGTCAACTTGTATGACAAAATTCCAGGCACAAAGAGCCAGATTCATAGGAGGACTTAGTTACCCAATGACCCTGCAAGGTACCTAAATCATGTATCATTACTGTTTCCCAAAACCCTCCTGAATTGCTTTAGGTGTCTACAGTCTCTTGGCACCTTGATGGTAATTATAGAGCAGCTGAGGTTGGAATGGGCCTCTAGATATTGTCTAGTGGAACCCCCTGCTCAGGCAGGGTCAGTTAGAACTGGTCTAGTGTTAGCACTCACTTCTTTTCTGCAGAAAAAAATCATATTCAGAAATTTGGTTTCTGGCTGTGCTTTGGCAAGATTTGAAAATGAGGCCCTTCCATGTATAGAACCTATAGAACAGAAGTGCTGATGTCTTTATATAAAATGAGTTTCTGAGGAAGAGCATTCATTTAGGATGAAGAAATTTTAAGTTCTGTCAATAGAAGAGAGAACATCCTGAGATATCTAAATCCCAAGGGAAGATTTAAAAGAGAAGCCCCATTAAATTAGTTAAGGAAATGGCTAAGCGTGTTTACCATTAAGTGAGAAAACAATGGTATTCATAAGATGTGTGTATGACAAAAAAGGACATTATTACAGAATTCCATCATAGCTGATCTCTTCTGGATTTCCACTATAAAAGTAAGAGAAATATATATAAGGAGTTGCATTTTTTTCCCTACCCTGCTATAGCACTGATATTCAGGAACATGCACTTATATGCTATTTTAGTTGTCTGAACAGATAACTAAAGTAGTTATCTGAATAGAAATATCCATTATAATTAGGAAGGTTTTATAGACCGTGCAACAAGAAACTCTGATCTAAAACTGGAAGAATACTGAAAAAAAAACTGATAAGTGGGAGAGTAAAAAGAAGGAAGGATACTTTTAAAATTTCTGCCAAAAAAATCAAGTTACAAAACTAGTTGAAAATATTTTGTCTAATCCAGCAGTTTCTCAGTCAATAGCCTCCAAATGCTTTGGGTTCATTTAAAAGTCAGGTCCTGTGCCTATTGAAGTCAGAAGCTGGAAGCTCCCCACCATCTTCGTAGGGAAGGAAAGTAAACATCTTTGAGGAGGGATAAATGTTTTAAGTTTCTGTTTCAAGATAAATACATTTTGGACCACTTCAGTACTTCAGTAAGGTACTGTACTTCAGTAAGGTACAAACCTGTAATTTGTTGTGCTCCACCAGTGACGGGCTTCTCAGTGGATAACCATGATTGCAGCAATCTCTTCTAATCAGGCCAGAGACACCCGTCTGCCGGTCTGACCCTTTCTTCCAGGACATGGGCTTCTTGACTAATCCAGAACTTCAGGCACAGTGGAAATACTGTTGAGACATATCCAGTCCCTGACAATGACTCATGCTATTCATGTTACTCATCCATGTGGGCACTAATAAAGTGACTACGAGGTTCTGGGAACACAGAGGATGGAGTCCAGGTCGCAAGTAGTACTTGCCAATACTCCCATTTGACTGTAGAGGCCTTCCCTGGCTCTTATGAGTCATGAGGATGAATGTAGATCTTCATTAATATTGTTGGCACTGAGCTCCAGCTTCCTTAGAAATAACATGCTGCTTTATAAAGGAAGAATAGTGGGAAGAGGGATGCTTGAACATAGAAACTGTCTGATACCAGTGCCCAAACTTTGTGAGAAAGATTTTGAGCTGGGGTTAAAAGGATGTATACTCAGCCACTAGAGGAGCCAACTTCAGAGTTTCAAATGCTATCTGAAATACTATGTGTCATTCACGGTATTGCAGAGACTGGCAAACTGTATAATGTAACCTCCAGATTGACCTTCAATTTTTTCAATAGAGTGATCAGGCCCTGACTTCAGGATATTTAAAATTAGCATTCTAAAAAGTCAAAAATGCTTACAGAACAGATTATGAATTTCAAAGAATTCAAGAAGCAAAAAGGTGTGGGATAAATAAATTTGTCTCATAAAGTCATGGAACCATAGAATTACAGATTTGAGGTCAGAAGAGACCTCAGGAGGTGTCAAGTCCAATCACTCTGCTCAGAGCAGGTTGCTCAGAACTGTGTCAAGTTGGCTTTTGTGTATCTCTAAGGATAGAGTCTTGACAACCTCTCTGGGCAAGATGTTCTGATGTTTGACCACTCTTATAGTAAAAATCTGCCTCTCATCCTGCCACAAAGCCCCACAAAGATGAGTTTGGCTCCCTCTTCTGTACTCCATCCCATTGTATAATTTTTCTGGAAAAGTGTATGTTGGGAAAATGAATGGTAGGTTTTAATGCTTAGACAAATCTCATTCCTCTAGATAAGAGCTAGGAGCTACCACAGCCACTGATGATACCTGGTTAAAGGTGTCCCCTGCTCTGTAGTTATTATTGAAGGGCAGCCTCTTGTAGGCCTTTCCCTACCTGTGATTTTGTGTTTTTAGCACAACAGATTTCCAGTACAAATTAATTACATCCATTTTACGGTGCAGATGAATGTGAATTCTAGTTCCTATCTGGAACACATGGGCCCCCATGAAGAGGGAAAGTTCATATCTACCAGTCTCTGGAGGGGATTAGGATCTATAAGTAGAAACAGAAGGAATATTTCTTAGTATTGCAGTTGCAGTTTACAGAATCTACTAATCTGCGCTGGAGGCTGTGCTAGAGGGCTGCTGAGATTTTGCCAGCAAACTGGAAAGTTGGGGTGCTTCTGATGGAAACTCTTCTCCCTGGCTGTTTTTAAATAATTCTTGATAGATATGTTTTCTCCCTGGGCAGTCAGAAATATTTCTTTTGGAATATGAGAGCATACCAAGCACCAGATATTTTTCTTAAGTGCCCTGGAAAAATATAACCTTAAATTCTTCCTACACAGCTCCAGATCCACACTAGGGTAAATCAACATGTCACCATTGGTTACAAGGTACATTTCATGGAAGATCAATGGCCTAGAAGGTCTGTAGATATATTAAATTTATCAAAACAATGGTCTGAATCTAGCAACACTTCTTAAAGAGCCAGGCTGCTTCTAATTTATCTATCTGCAATGTAAAGAAGAGGTTATTATGTTAGGACACGCAGTCTGTATTAATAAAGCTTAATCAGACAGCAAAACTTATCATGATGAAGTCAGGGGCTGCTGCTGCTCTTTCTCTGCTTGCTGGTTACGTTATTTTCCTTGAAAATCTTGGCATTTTAAAAAATACATATAAAATATTTCAAAATGAAGCTGCAGTCCAAAACCAGCTATATATAATATAACCAACTACAGGCTGATTTGTGGCAGCCCAAAGATCTGAAATGAACTGTTACTGCATTGAAAAGGCACATGCACTCATGACGTTCAAAGTTAGTTGAAACCTAGATTTAGTCTAAATTTAATGGGCCAGATTCGGAGGAAGCAGATCCTTCTTTTTAATAGGGCTGTCACTTCTTTCAATGACCATTGACCAGTCATTTTTGTGGATGCTATGTGGTTCCCAAGTAGAACTAAAATCATTTAGGAATATAATGTTTTTTTTTATTTTTTTAATTTGAATGTTGCAATAGATAATGCATTCAGATTCCATATTTTTTTTTTTTACCAAGTCGTAAAACAATGTTGCCTCTTGTTAAATTCTATAGAATTTTTCCATGAAGGAGTCCATGTCCAAAGATCCTTCCTCATAGCAGGGTAATTTCAGGGCAATATATAGAATTTCATTTCTTTACCTGTACAGTCGAACTCTGTCAACCTCTCTCTAAATAATTTTGTGATATGTTTTGTGGGACAAATGCATTCGGAAGGAAAGCTAGCAGAAGTCAATATAAACAGACTTAAAACAATATATTTTCATCAGCGATGAATTTATCACCCACTCCACAAATGGAAAAATTAATCCAATAGTCAAGTAACAGATGATTAAAATAAAATGTTATGATAAGACAAAAGACACGGTCACTTCCTGATAAAATCTTTGTTAAAAATACTAGTATTACATTAAGCTCCATTCATTCCAATAATTACATAGTCATTAAAACAACAGTCTAAAGGGAAAAACACTTAATGGAAGAGTTCCTGTGAACAGTTATTTAATCAAATTTTTAGTGCATCTATATGAAGGGCTTTTTGCTGAATTTGGGACAAACTATTATCAGAACTTTGCAGTCATTCTATTTAATTACTTTTCTGCCAGGATCATTTTTACTCGTAGACTTATGTATAAGGGTAGTTCAAAAGGAGAAATTTGATTATTACAGCTATAGGAGAGTTGTTCTCATCGTTCTGTAAGTGGCTTCAGACCACATTTACCTCACGTTATCCAGTGTAAAATGTGCAACTACTAATTTCCATGTAGCATTTTCAGTATTTCAGTTATGGCCACAAACAGATTCAAGCATTTAAGTTCTGTCTCATTGCCAGTGCCAACATGCAAAACTCTGTCCCAAGACAGGCAAAGCACTGATCAGCAAAACCTCTGCTCTGCCACAGCTTAACCAGGAAATTCTGGACATATCTAAACCTTATCACTTTCTGATCCTGCACAGTGAGGAGAACAGAGCCTTTCTCTCTGTGTACATTCGCTGCCTTATAGTCCAGTGGGGAAAGCACTCATTTAGGAAGTGGAGGCCCCGGATCCTCCCTCTCTTTGCCTGAAGAGGAGTGAAGCCATCCACTGCGCAAGCTCTCCTGCTGCTGCTCTCCTGGTGACAGGAGACATGATCATGTCAAAAGGCACATGAAAACAAGTGGTTTCTGTGCTCAGCTGGGGGCGTGTTCCTGCTCCAAGGAATGTTTTCTTGCTTTAGTTGTAAGAATTCATTGAAGCAAGGAATAGACCCGCGCTTTCCATTCCTTCTTTCCTCGCACCTAGTTTCCCTGCTAAGCATCCTAACAATCCACTGATTAGCATGTTTTTACACTTTCATTCGCTCATGATCCCAATGAATATTCATTCCATGCAAAGTAGAAAGGTTTGAACAGAAATAATGTGAAACCTCACACCTTAGTGCCACAAAATAGCTGATCGTTAGTGATGTGCATATTCACCTGGAGGTGGGAAATGTCAGGCCAGATTTCCTCAGGCCGCAGCAGGAATTTAACCCAGGCTCCTACAGCCTTGCGGAAATAGGTCTTACAACATGAGCTTGTTCCTTACCATATCTTCTGGGTTAACTTAGCTTGTGTCTTAAACTGCTGATCCCTTCACTCATACTGGTTATTTATCAGAACACATTAGGAGTGTCTCTACAATGCTCAGCTGTATTTTATATGTACCTACATGTACTTTAGCCTGCAACACTTGTTTATTCCTCTTACTTTTCTCTCTTTCTTACTTTTCTCAAGCTTGTTTGTTTGCTTGTGTGTATAACACCGTGTATATGTGGTAGGAGAAGGAGGTCAGTTTTTGCATTGCTTCTATGTAAAATGTTTTGATGTCTTACAGACCACTAAGTCCCTGCTGGAAGGATAAGAAAGCTTTGTAAAGTGATGCCAGAAGCTGGCTCAGAGTTGGGGATCCTATACTGTGATAAGGTCACCTGAGAGCTATCTGTTAACACTACCAAAATCTCAGCAGATCTGCTCTGAGACTTTCACAAATATTAGTGAATCCCTTTTTGCTGCATTTACTGTAGAAATGGTTTATATAACAATCACATTGTCAGAAATGTCCACTGCTTTTGGATACCCAGCTTGACATTCACATTCAGTGTGTGCAAACTTTTTATAAAATTTGATGCAATGGAAAGCAGCTCCAGCTGCAACTTTGAGCACTCACTCTGCCTGCGACTCCTTCTCCAGCTGTTTCATATTAGATACCCAAAAAATGAGGAATGCATAGCTCGTGGCCACTTTTTTTGAAAACTGTGGTTTGGGTGACTTTCTCGGCATCATGTAGGACTCTAGGAGAGAGGCAGGGAGAAAATCCCAGCTAGCCAGGGCAGCAGTCAGATTTGGAACAAAAGAGGCAGTGGTCTGTGAGGCAAGCTTTTCCTCCAGTTCACAATCAGCATTTGCCATAGGACAACACTGACCTTGCGAACTGAACATGTCAGAATTCCTGTGGAATAAATAGTGTTTGGAAATAAAGACTCTTTAACACCTACTTATAAAATCAAAATACTCTTTAAAGGTAGAAGTAGCCCATGTTGTTTCTTCAGAATGCTAGGAACTTCTAGTCAGGGTGGGTAAAGGAGTGCGTGGTCATGCTACAAAACGTAGGCTTAACAGCTGAATTTGTAACACAGATTAGCTAATAGAAGTTTAGGGGATCTGAGAGATGAGCTTGGCCTGAGACTAGTTCATGTAGCTTAAACCTTAGAAGCTGACGTATTTTATAGAATAAATGAGTGCGAACTTGGAGCACATTTTAATTAAAAACAAACAAACAAACAAAAAAAAAACACAAAAAACCCACAAGTATCATGAAAAAGTTTACGTTGGGCTCAAGAAAAAGAGCAAGCTAATGCTTTTAGACGCTAAGTCTAGGTAAAAGTTGTGGTTGTTACAAGCTGCAGTAAATGGTCTCCTGATAACTAGGGTGTCTTTTCCAGGATCTAGAACACGGATTTGCAGGCTCTGTACGTGCATATGCGTGCATGTGAGTTGAAGGCAGAGTCTGAAAAGTACCCATAGACATGTGTTAAGGGAAGGAAAGAATTAGAGGCACAAGACTCTCAAAACAAGACTCCCTCATTTGTTCTGTCTAACAAAGCAAAATACTTTTTTTTAAATTTTGGTTTGTTTTGTCAGACAAGCTTGTCTTTTGCCTTTCAATTCTTCATGGTAATAAAAGCATCCTTATGAGGTTTTGACTGCTGTCTAGTTACTCTGACCAAAGGAGCAGCTATGCTAAAGCATATTTCAGGCCTGGGACACCATTGTGAAGAATAGCTCCTTGGAAGCACATCACACTGAGGTGTTAGATGAAGCAAAGATCACATCAGATTAAGAAATGAATTAAGGTCATATGGTTATTTCTGTGATTTTGTTCATTTCTGTTCACTTTTGTTTCTATTTATGCTCTTTTTTCTCCTCTTGCACAGGAGGGGAGAAACACATCAATATATCAATATGCATGTAAAATAGTTATTAAAGTATACAAACAACATTCCGTTTTACATCGTCCTTCATGTAGTGTGAAGTACATGGTTTCAAATAAAGTAGTGCAGTTGATAGAAGGTTTAAAAGGGGACATATTACATTATTACATATGCCTAAACATAATCAAACCTTATCTAGATCTTTGTGAGAAAAACTATGGCTTGACTGGCAACTTGACTAAGTCAAACCTTGATCAAGCAAGTTTCATGTGGAAGTTAAAAAAATAGCAATACTATTCAATTATCAGTGAATCCCATGATGATTTTATGTATTGCAGGATTTGTGCTCAGTCTACCTTACAGGAGTGGGAGAAAATATGTTTCAGCAAAGACACTGAAAACAGCTTTTGAGGCCATTTTCTGATGATCGTTCAACTTGAGTAGCATATCTGGAAACCACTGATCTCTACAACACAAAGAGAAGTCCAGAAAAACCTCATGTTTTTTATGCAAATAACTCAGCAAATACAAGGTAAGAAGCTGCTGCTGATACAGGTACAGCAGCTAAATGAAAATGCATAGATATTGTTCCAAAAGTGTTTCTGATGACTATGATAGATTATGCAGAGAGAAATCATCATCTCACTCTCTGACCTAACTTAAAGAGTGCTGTATGCATAAAAACAGCAACTCTTTTACCACTTCCATGTCTTTTTATAGAAAAGAAGCGCAGAGCAGACCTGATTAAGAATAGCGTTCTTTTTATAATTTATGGACTGCAAAAATGCTAGTCATTTTTGTGGATGTTTGTATAGCACTCATGGCTAGCTTTGTATTGATTCTCTTGGTATGTAGATAAATAAGACACCTCACATTTGAGGACAATTTAGCAACTTTCACAACTTTAAAGAAGAGAGGCTTAGTTTTGTCTGCAGAATCCAACAAGGGACTGAGGTCAAATGCCTCCAGAAGAGTCAGTATGTTGTTCATACCTGATACAACTTGAACCAGCCAAATAATACAAGAAATGTTGTTGATTCTGAAATAATAAAGCAACAACAAAAACCAATCATGCATGCAATAGTTGATGTTACTATAGATTGGCTGAAACACAACCAGTATACTACAGCCGATACATTTCCTGAGATCTGCAACTTAAAGCTTGATCTTAATGCTAATAGCATGAAGGCCTCAGAAATCAGGAAGTAGAAATTACAGTTGAGAACTCTGCAAAGGAAACAAATATTTTATGCAAACATTCATGAAAAGTTACCAGTGAAAATATTTATAGAGATAGGAGAGTGTAAAAAAAAATTGATGTGGCATTAATCAGATCATTGATAATGTTGCCATAGGGCATCCCCCCATACAGACTAAAAAGTATGGCAGCAGTCTCAGTAGCAAAATATATTCTTTAGATCCTATGTAGAGCATAGAGAATGATCCAGCACTGACAACACTGGTAAAAGGTACATAAGATGCCTTATGATCCTTCTTTAAGGGTAGCGTTTATTTACCCACACAGAACTGATGATTTCCTCTATTTTTTTCAGTATTGACTTTTACTGCTGAAGAAGAAGAGAATGAATTTGCTACAAAAGCTAAAATGAGCAAGAGAAGGTCTTGCGTGGAGCATTACAGAAAATGGGGGATTAGTGCTTGATTAAAACAAAAATATTTAATGCTACACTAGCATATATATTAATTGGGTAGAAGATAAGTCACATTTTGGCTTTGCCTCTTATGCAGCAAATATATTCTTTTATTAAATTATTTTCCATGGATAATCCCAGCCGACACTACTGAAGTGGTTTGAAGAAAAACAGAGCAGGATTGAGCTTTCATCTTCCTTTGTGGGAGTTCTCAGGCAGTACTCATGAGATATAAACAAACCAGCAGGGTGAGAGAAACTGGGAAACCCAATCATAAAATGAGTATGAAAGGTATGGCAGGAGAGAGGGGTTTTTTGAGCAGAATGCAAAATTATGCAGAAATCATGTGGGTTAAATTCTCTCAAAGATGAAAATTACTCATCCCTTTCAAATGCAAATGATGTAAAGATGTCTTGTATCTAAAAAGGTAAGAGTGCTCACTTACTAATGACACCTAATACCAAACATATTTTAATTTAGGCTATCTGGAGTGTGCAAGTCAGGAAATTAATCTAGATAGAAGCAAAAGTCATTAGAGGTACTTACAGAGGTTTTGAAAATAGGCTATACATTTTTAACCAGAAGCTTCTATCTGAGAAGGTGGTAGCTAGAATTAGCTTCAATTTCGTTGGTGACAATAATCACAAAATGAAAATTTTCCTGTATATAGTGAAGTTGGTGCTATGGAGTCATCCCTTCAAAAGTGTATTCCTTTTCATTTACTACTCAAGAGCCTTTAGATTTTAAATGTGGCAAAGCTGCATTATGAGGCATTGTAATTTTTTCTTTTTCCTTTCTGCAGTCATAAATGTCCTTCTTATGTTGAAACTTTAAGTGATTTCTTTTTCCTGTAAAATGATTGAATTGCATGTGAAGAGGACAGGGCAGAATAATTAAAAAGTCCAACATAAAAAGTGAAAGTTAAAAAATTCAGTGTCTAACTTGTTTTGGCACGTTCTGCAGTGAATCACAAGCTTAATTCTCTCAGGCTAGGAAATTAATAAGCCCCTCTAGGTGTCTTCAGGATACATTCCGCAGGGGGTTTAAATTGCTAGTTTATAGCATTGTTTGCAATTGTCAGAATGTTCAAGTAAGCTATAAATAGCCAGAAATAAAGTAAACCAAGTAGCAGTTTGCTTTTTCCAGTAAGCAGTGTTCTTGTTCCCGCTGGTACTTCGGGCCTATCAGGAGATTCCTTTGTTAGAAAAGGGTCTCTCCTCTTTAGCGGCCAAAAATAACTAGAAAGAATTGAGCTGGAAGACTATGTAGCACAAGTTGGCCCCTGTCATGTCTCTGAGTCGGGCTGTACCTCAGCTGTCACCTGCAGCATACACGTGCTCAACTTCTTTGGTGGAAAAAAAATCCACCTTGGCAAAGAACTACTGGCAAACAGATACAGGTATGCTAGCTTTGTTTGTTTGTTTGTGTGTTTTACTGTGCTACTTCTCAAATAAACTGCCTTAAGCATACAAAATTTTAGGCCTTTGTGACTTAAAAATATGATAAGTAATTCTAGGAGAAGAGTGTTAAGATTACAAATGTGAATTTTGTCCTCTGTTAATATTTTGATTTGTTAGGAAGAATATTCATGATAGACCATGATGATAATAACATGAAGGCACCTGCTACTGTATCTATTTTCCAGTGGCTGGAGCGTGGGCATGGGAAACAGGACAGAAGAATCTTGGTTCTTCCAGCTGCCTGGCATCTGCAGAATCCTCCAGCCTAGCGTATTTAGAACTGCATCCACAGCCTGCTGAGCTCAGGGGTAGTCCATTCACTTTAAAAATGAAATAAAATCTTTTAGCATGCCAGTAATATTTTAATGCACTTAAAATTGCTATGTATTCTGCTAAATCAAGGATACATGCAAGTTTAAAAGGCAAGTTATCAACTTTGTAATCTATAACCAAGACTAATTCATTTTTAATAATGCTATGATAAATTTAATTCTTCATATATTTGGGGGGAGTTCCTAATATGTATGCATACTATGCAGCAAAACAAGTGTCAATCAAAACATGTATGTAGAATTTTAATAGTGAGACGAGTCAGACTCTTCACCGCCCTGAATGACACTGATTCATGGAAGGAAAGGTTCCCTACAGACACTGCAGTGTCATTCATTATTTAACTCAATTCCATATTTAGTTTCATAACAAAGACCTCTAAAAGCATTAAGTAAAGGTGATCTCAATTTGTTCATGGAAATGTGGGGGAAACTGCTTGACAAATTGTGACTAATGCTGAAAGAAGCTGGTTTTGCTATTGTGTCTAAGGAGGATTATACAGTACAAGTCTTTGATTTTTAGTAAACAGGAAATTTTAAAAGAAGCTGTCTGGTCATGGCAGCTCTGTGTCTCTCTGGAGTTATGATATTTGACAGTGTGTAAGACAGGCGTTGCTATGGTAATTAAGCATTTTTCAAGGTTTCTTTTTTCAGATTTCTTCAGTTATTAATAATTTTCCAAAAACAGTTTGGAAAAATACTGCTACGTTAAAATATCGCTCGTTCCCCATAAATGAGCTATTTAGAGTCTAATCCTTGTCTTTTAAAAGTTTGTGGCAAATCTCCCACTGACTTTTATGGAAACATGATTCGGTCTTAAATATTTGGCAATTTCTGCATTATTTCCTCCAAGTATATTTTTTTTTAATCACAAAGTATTGAAAATGCCATGGCTTCTGACACATTAATTCCACCAGGGCTTTTGCAGACCTATTGTTTCTGGCAGCAGAGTTTAACTAATGCAAGAAATACTAACACTCATTTCATATCTCCTGCTGCTGTGGAGTTGACTTTTGTGGTACCACAGCAATTGGACACGGTTATTTAACAATTTTCTCAGTGTACTTTATCTAAGCAGACGTGAAACTAGTCTTTGTACTATAAAAAGGAAAAAGAAAAAGGATTAAGGATTATAGGCAGAAGCCTGTTGTGATTTGACATCTTGGACCAGGTATATTCTCCCGAGAGCCACCTCTGCCAGGCTGGCATCCTGCATGTGGTGGATGTGATGGAGTGATTCCTGGCCCAGGAGTTCCTGGAGGCAGCCCCCAGGCTGGAGCTGAGGCCACACTGTCCCTTGCAGCATCTCCAGTACAGGCTTCCAGGAGAGCTTGTGCCAGTGTGTCCAAGCCCAGATGCCCAGAATAGCCTGGCACTTCCAAATGAAAAGCATGGCAGCCACACACTTAACCACATGTGCCTTTGCCAGAAATGGGCATTGCCGGGACTAGAAGAAAGACTACAAGCTTGTTTGACCCTTGTAGATATGGGGAATGGCTCAATCCTTTGAAAAGCCATACTAGGTTGTCTCCTATCTCTTCCGTAATAGCTGAGAACTGTGCTGGGAGGTGGAAAATGTGCAACTGTGTCTTTGTCCTCCTCCTTACTTGACAATTGCCCTAATCACTTCAGTGATCCCTGTCCACGCTGCTGCCACTGTGCTTTTCACTGAATTCAATGTGTGTGCAGTATGTATAGATCAGATCTACAGAAGGCCCTCCCTAAAGGGATGCCTCCTTGTGTATCCCAAGGAATCTTAGTAGGAGATGGGATTGGATCAGACATTCAGTTCAATCAAGAAGGTAGTATCTCTGGCCAGTTGTGACAGCACACCATTTGGCACCCAAAGAGGTTTTGTGGATAAGGCTTTGGTGTACAGACAGTCTTTCTGGCATAAGAGACAGGGAATCAAGATTTTTTGTTTTTCTATGTCTTGGACCTTCACACCTTCTTTCTGAACAGTATTCAAGACTTCTACATTTTTTTGGCACTTGTTCTTAAGGAATTGTGAGACAGACTGCTATCACAGTTCTGCCAAACACACAGTGGATATCTCTTTGTACGTTATTAGGATTCTTCAATACGTGGGACAAATACAGGCAACATTCTCAGTTTTAGTTTACTAACGAAAATTACACCACTTAATAAAGGATGAGAAGAAAGAATACAGGTACTTGGTGGTTTAAGATCCTTCCTGAGAAAGAAAGAAACCCCTCTTTTCTGTGATAAACTCAAAAGTTTTGGAGCACGTCACATTTCAAGATGCAAGAATGATCTTTCCAGGCTGACTCATATATATGCATCAACAAAAATTGTTTCTGTTGCAGTGTTCATCCTAGTCCTGCATTTTCAGCATTTTCAGCTCCCTATTTTCCAACAAAGGATTCCCATGACATTTTCACAGAATCACAGAATGGCTGAGATTGGAAGGGAACATCTAGTCCAACCCGCCTAGAGCACGCGGCACAGGGTGGCATCCAGGCAGGTTTGGAAGATCTCCAGAGAAGGAGACTCCACAACCTTTCTGCATAGCCTGTTCCAGGGCTCTGTCACCCTCACAGGAAAGAAGTTGTTCCTCATATGGAGATGGAACTCCCTGTGTTTCAACGTATACTCATTAGCCCTTATCCTGTTAGTAATCAGAACCGAGAAGAGTTTGGCCCCATCCTCTTTACGCTGTCCCCTCAGGTATTTGTACATATTGATCAGATCACCTCTCAGCCTTCTTTTCTCCAGGCTAAACAGGCCCAGCTCGCTTAGTCTTTCCTCATACGATAGATGCTCCAGTCCCTTAACCATCTTCCTTGCTCTACACTTGGCCCTCTCTAGAAGCTCCATGCTCCTCTTATACTGAGGAGCCCAGAACTGCACACAATACCCCAGGTGCAGCCTCACCATTTTGGAGAGACAACCTAAACAAGAAAGGTGGAATAAGTTGTTGTAAGTAAAACCTACCTCTCACAGTCTCACGATATTCTTCTTTCTTCCACCAGACTAGCAGTTTACAGTATTTTTGTGCAGTGTGTGTAAACTGCCTTACAAAATATCTCCTCTATAGCTTATCCAAAAGCTAAGTTACAACTTGAAAGCAATTAAATATAATCCTTGAGATTCATTCTCTTCGGAGGTCTTACCAAGAGATTACTCTTAGCTCAGCTTAGAACATGAAAAGCATAAATAAGCATTTTTTACTGAAGTGCTGCAGGAAAACAAGGCTTCAGAACTAAAAAAAAAAAAAAAGAAAAGGGAGGGGGTGTCAATGTATCACTGGGTCTGTGGATCTGTGCTCAGCTTTTTGGATTGTTCCCGCATCTGTTTGATGAAAAGCATGGTAATATACAGTTTCTATGGAGAAGAGGGTAAGTCCGAAGTCAACATGTCAGAAGTGAGAGCATCAACCTCTTTGAAAAGTCCACAAGTACATGTCAATGATGCAGACTGACTGGCTCGCTCAGAGTTGAGGAAGTTCTTTTTTGTTTATTTATTTGCTTGTTTTGCTTTTTTTTCCTCTCTCTGTGGTTTTCTCCTGCGTCTTAGAATATGTAGCTATTAAAAATGCAATCTGTAATAGGCTATTTATAATAGACTTATTAGAGCTGTTCACAGACAGCTGTATATCAAAAGGCTGAAACCATGACAAGCAGTGTAGCACAATTTGCCAACAGTGCCAGATCATTAGTCTTTGTCTTCTTTATCTTCAACTTCATTTTCAGGGAACTCATTGAGGTAGCAGGAGCTACCTCACAACACACGCTTAAAACAAACCAAATAATCAGAATGACCTCTGAGAGGTTAGCCTATTATCAATATGGATTTCTTATGGATTATCATATCCCGAAAAGATTTGGTGTGACTGATAAATGTTCACAAAAGATCTCTGGTGGTCCTCTGAGCTATTCATACTTGAAAAGTGGCCAGATGCCAGTGGTAGACTTGACCATTCAGTTAAAATAAGTAAGTTCCTAAAAAGACTTTCAAGGAAGGCCTTCACCTTCAGGAAGGTGAACAGTTAATGTCTGCAAGAGTGAAGCAACAGGTACAGTATGTAACGCTGAACAGGATTTTCTAGGTCAAAAGATCTGATTGCTTGCCAGCCATGAGGCTTATACTTGATGGCAGTCTTTGGAAAATTTTACAATGGTGAACTGTTGTTCTCAAGGTAGCCTCTTGAATTGTATAATGAATGTGATAAGACCAGATGGTTTCTGAGTTTCTGAGTTTCTGAGTAAAGAGGACTTGTCCAAGCCCTGAGCTGGCAGTGATATTTTTTTCAAGACTTCAGTGTCTTTGCCAGGTGTGGCTCAGTGTTCTAACAAGTCCTTTCAGGAATCATGTGCTCAAACTCAGTGTTCATGAGTCCTGGAAGGTCAGATACTTAGATGTATATCTGCACATGAATGCTTAGCCACAGTGACCATGGTTATAGCTCACTTGTGGAGCAAGTAATTTTTGACAATGTTCCTGAAAAGAGGCAGAACTCTGTGTGAGTTGTGAGCACAAGAAACCCACTGACCATCCACTATGAAGGCTCAGTTTTCCCAGCCCAGTAAACATTTTGATAATGTTTGGGTTAAGATGAACTCTGTAGCTTGAGATTACTACAGAACAGCTTGTTTAGGTTCTGTACAAGGACTAATTTTTCATTTCCATAATAGTTCAGCAAATGTCACTTAAGGTCTATCACCTCTAGAGATACAGTCCCATTTTGTACTGCACAAAATCCTTGGAGTCATCAGGGACCCCATCTCAGTCAGCTGACAAAGCTTGAGAAGCACCAAAACAGGTTTCTGTAAATTTCATAGGTATAAATAACATCAACCCTACTTCATCTTGACCAGAATTAATTGTCCAACAACTTAGATGAGTATTAACTGCAATAATGTGTTCTGGCAGAGAAAGGTACTCTCTGACAGTTTGGCACACATAGCAGGCTGGCCCCCCAAACAATGTATGTGTTCACAGGAACTATTTCTTTATGACAGGTGTTACAAATGACATTCACCACACTGATTTCTGTGGGTATGTCCACAGAGCAGAATGCTAAAGACAAATTGGTCATTTTCAGGAGAGTCGTTGTTTGGTGACAGCGGCTGCTACTTGTTTAATACTGGCAGCAGAGAAAAACACGATCATTATTGCCCTTGAGTTTAGCAGGACTCTACAAAGTCTCTTGCTATTCTGGACCCTGTCAGCTTTCCAATCTGCTGTAATTACTTCCATAGTGGTCAAACATACTAAAGAAGGAGACAGAGTATTTACTGAAATCATATATATATATATATACACACACACGCATATATATATTGCTTTTGGGCCCATGAGCCAGTGGTAAGAAGTCAGTCAGATCCTCTTCTGGCTTATTTTTTCATTTCTGATGCTTACCCCAAACCCTCAAATTTGATTTTCCGTTTGCTTCAGTTAGCAGCAGCTTTAAAAAAAATGGTCCTGGAGCTTCTACCTTATGCACAGGAACAATGGGGCCTGAGGCCCTGCTTCTTACTCAGTTGTTTCATGGATAATGGAAAGCTTACTTGCCGTTACTAGAGCTCTCACTAATGCCGCATGCTACCGCCATGTAATGGGCTTATTGTATTAAGTAAAAATTCCTTTTAGAGATCTGCTCTATGCAATTTGTCCTTACTCAGGGGTTGCTTCTTGGAAGAGGGATGAATGGTTACAAGCAGGGGTGGGAGGTTCTATAATTTATTTTTCCATTTAAAAAGAAAACAACATGTTTCCACATAAACATAACTGACAAGGAAGGCACCACTTAATAAATGATCTAACATTATTTACACTTCATTCAAATAAGATACACTGAACATACTGTTGGTGTTGCACAACGTCTAGCTTGTATAGTCTGAACTCTGTGTAGACCTCATGCAGGGCTTAGGCATTTCCCTTCTTATGACTTTTAATATCTTCCATTTCATGCAAACTGGAGCATTAAAACATTTCTGTTCCTCCTGTTATTATTATTTTCTACTTTAAAGTCACTGACCCTCTGCAGGGGCGTTCAGCAGTATCCAGAGGACAAGTTCCCTCAGGCCTCTCTTCAGCATATGGGCATATTTTTAATAATGTGTTGTTCACGAATATTCATGGAGTCCTGTTTGCTGAACTCCTGCTAGTTTAAATGCAGTTAGGTGTTACTCAGGACGAGGACTACGAAGGGGTCAGCTGCAGCTGCTCTGCTGCTCAAAGAGTGGTCAAAAGGGGAGCTACCAGCATCTGCACCTCCTGCTCTGCTTGCAGTGGCTCAAGCCGCAGGGAGATGCAATGGAGTGGGCAGAGCTGGGGCTCCCAAGGCACTTTCCTCATGGGAAATAATTGGACAAATAAAAAAATGTTAATAATAATATCCTCTTGCATGTTCAGAAAATGTGTACCAAAAAAAACCCAACCAACCAACCAACCAACAAAAAACCAAAAAAAAAAAAACCAAAAAAACAAAACCAGGACTGTATTAGGTGGGTTGGATACTGCTGACTGGAGAAACATATGAGGCAGCTGCTTCTCAGCATTGAATTGGACTCCCATGACTGAATTAATTGATTCTCAGATAATACCTCACAGTTGCTGCAGAAATCACGCTGGCATGTGTTCTGTAGTGGCATTTTTATCTTCTCAGGGCAGTCTGGCTTTCCACAATGTCCGAAGAGGGTGCATCTTCTTTTTCAGGCCTTCTGGAGTTGAATAAATGCAGTGCAAGTAGGAAGTATGATGTCTGCCAGAGACCTCCATGGAATAGTGTGTATTGTGCCCAAAGGTGTCTTCTTGCTTCCTAGAGGGTTTGGATGTAAATAGGGAAGACAGTATTCCCTTTTGCCTGCTTTGTAGAAAACTGAATCCAAAATGGAAGAGTTTTCAATTACAGAATCCTCTCTTCACTAAATGGAAGAGCTGCTGCATAATGTTACAGATCCTCCCATGAGTGGGCACGTGCTAAACCAACATCCTCTCAGTACTCACGGATTTAGGCTACTTAAAACTCATTCCTTCTGCATACATATTACAGACAACAAATTAAATAACCTTGTTTGCTCTTGCTTACATTGCTTGCAAGTTGCATTATTTTATGAAAAATCGGCTGAAAATGCACTTTTCAAGTGTGAAAAAGATCATACTGTGGAAAAAATGGAAAAAACTATGCCCAGACAAAAATTAAGGTTTAAATCATGTTGTGCAGTGTTATGGCAGATAAAAATATGTTGCTGTATCAGAATTATTGATCTTCATAGCATAGTATTTTCTAGTCGTCCAAGAGAATTGCAAGAGCACAAACACGCTCATGTATAGAAAGCTCATATAACAGCTTTTTTTTTTTTTTTTAATCTGCTATTTGTCTTCTGAAAGGAATGCCCACAAGAAATGGTAGACAGACATAGACATAATCTTTTTTCTGGCCCAAGTTTGAGACCAGAATTAAAAATTACAGGCAGACTTAAGTGTTTTTCTCTTTAAAAATCACTAAATACTTTTGTTATTTTTTACCAACAGAATCACTCTGAATTTCACATCACAGATAAATCGAGAACTGTGACCTTGAGTTATACCGTCACTCAAACTGACAATGAGTTATAATAATTCTTGAAAGATTAAGACCTAAAGACCCGACTTATTTCTAATGGCGGCACTATGCTCATATACTGTAGCAATACTCATATATCAAGTGGAAGAATCAGTAGATGAAGGAAAATATATAATTTTGTATCCTGAGGGATGAGCCTCAAGGCTCCCTCAAGGATTAGGGCTGGCAAGGAAGGGTCTGCAAGCCCCACCTGTGTTTCAGGCAACAAGACTGCTGATGCAACAGCACACTATGAGTTCCCAGTAACCCTTTGATTCACAACACATCATCCTCTACAAATGATCGACCAAACAACCGATGTTGTATGAACATCACAAAAGACCCATTGCAGAGTACAAGCACATTCTAGTTATAGCTGGAAAATGTTTAACAATAAAACAAAGGAGGAAGGAGAATCTCTGCAGAAAGTGAGAAAGATGAAGTCATATGGTAGGCTTAAGAGGTAAAAAAGGTGATCTTGGACTCATGATTGAAATTATGAGCCCAGCTGCCAGCTCAGGAGCTAAATAGAAGATGGCTTCAGAGGGGAGTCAAGTGAAATTTGTGCGGATGAAGACAGTCTAGTCCTAGGGATGTTTTGTAGAGTGTGTGTGGAAGGTATTCCACTTAGCAAGAAAGGTCTGAAGATGGGGGAGAAGAACAAAAGAATCAAGACTGAAGAGGAATGAAGCAGTAAGGTATGTCAAATGTATTGGTAGGAGAGAGAGGCCAGAGGAGAGCAAGTGGGAAGTCATCAAAAGTAATGTTTGGGAAAGCACAGAAAGATGATATGACAGGACACAGAGGGAGCTTGAAGTTTTGTTAAAGAAGGGGTAAGAGAACATGGTTGGTGCAGGCCAAGTCTGTGAATAAGAACATTGAACTGGGGCTATCTTTCTCATGGTAGCTTATCTTTAATATATAGAGTTGTTTTGTGAAGAGTTATCTCTTTTCTGGAGGGGAATATCCAGTGCTCAGTGTAACACTCTCTTTTTTTTCTTCTTTTACTTCCAGAGGTATTATGTTTGTCCTCTGGAATTCATCCTTCTCCTATATTAGGCAACAGACTTTTCTTAGTGCCTGATAAAGAGCTGAAACCAGCTGTTTCAGACAAAGGTATTTTTAGCGTCTCACCAGTCCCTGCTGTAATAGGCTTTTATGGCTCAGCATGAATTCCCTGCAGGTAGTACTGAAAGCTTAATCCACAATTGCATAAAGACAACTAAAAGACGCAATATAATATTTGCAAGCAGCTCTATAATTCCTGTGTTCTGCAGGAATGTGATCAGAGGCCTAAACTGAAAATACATTTTTTGAGTATGCTTATCTTAGGCTATTGAGAGGAAAAAGAATGAAACGAAAATATAAAAATAAATATAAAAGAGATAAAACTAGAAATAAGGGACAAAACTAGAAATTAGAGCTCTTGTGTCTAGTATATAATATAGTAGAAGGACACTACATGCTTGTAAACATATCTTCACTGCTAGGTGGTTCATAAATGATTGGTTATCATCAGGCAGCACATCTAATGATTGTTGAGTTGCAGTGTTAATTTTTTACCTCAGAAGAAATTTGGATGGTTAATAAAATTGGGGAAAAAAGTATGCCTTAGGTTTTGAAATGTCCAGCTGAATCTAGTCTAGCTTAAACAGAAAATGGTTAGCCACATAGCTCCTTTTTATTCAGCATATATATATATATTTTTTTTTTACTGAAGCTTTCAAAGTCTGCTACCAGCTGTGCGATAACTCCTCCAGAACATATTAGGTTCCTAATGGACAAAACAGCTCTGACCAGCTTTTTAAATCATCGAACCATGCCACCTTCACTAGCAAGACTGCATGGGTAATTGTGGATTCTGCTCAGAGTTATTACATACTCCACTGCCTGAATTAGCTTTAACTAGTGGATTTTCAGCCACTGGACAACTGATATAATCTAGCATGATGACATTCTCAGCCACTAATCAACTCTTTTTTTTTTTTCTTTAAATTTACACATGCTAAATCTATCACCCAGCCATGGTGTATATGTTACAAAACCAGTTAAGACCTTCCTTACGAAATGAATTTCCATTAAAAAATGCCAATTTGTTGGAAAACAGTTTCTCAAGCCAACTCTTCTGCCAGTTCAACCTTTCATTTGCTGGTCTTCAAGTCTTTTCTATCTGCTATTTCTGATTGTCCTCCAGCTGCCTGCCAGAGGGGATGAGAGGCAAAAAAAACAGCTGTAGTTGGAAGGCACCTTTGGAAATTGTCTGGTCCAAACCTCCCCCTCCCTGCCTACCCTGATCAAACAAGATCAGCCAGAATAGGCTGCCCAGAACTGTGCCCCATTGAGTTTTGAGTATTTGCAGGGATGGAGACTCCAAAACCTCTTTGGGCAACTTGCTCCAATGTTAAGTCACAAGAGTTTTCTTGTGTTCCAGTGGAATTCCTGTATTTGTGCCCATTGTCTTTTGTACTGGTATGATCCACTGGAGACTTTTATTCTCCCAGCAAAACAGCCCCAGCTCTCACAGTTTCTCCTCATCTTTGCATTTCTTTGTTGGACTTGCTCCAGCTGGTCCATGTCTTTCTGCAGAGACCAAAACTGAACACAGCAGAGTATCCATCTCTAGATGAATAGTTGCTGTCTGAGCAGTGCACAACATTGGTTGCCATTGTAACCAGGATATCTGGCTCCACACCTGCCTCAGACATCTGATTTCCTAAAGGCTGGAGAAGAGGGCTCCTACCACAGTGAGTAGGCTGCTAGTTAGCTGCAAATCTGCTGCCCAGGTTCTCAGATTTCCCTAGGGAAGGGAAAGGCATGGGTTCCTCTGTTGCTCTATCTTCCCGGTAGTTAGCAGGTTGCGGGGTTCCTCCCTCGTGCTCCCCAGCAGGCTCCTTCTGCAGAGCAGGCGTCATCTCTGCAGGGGGCCGCCCACGCAGCAGCAAGCGGGCACCCCGGAACCGAGCTGAAGAAATGTCTCTGTCCTTCCCAAGTGGAGTTTTTTCAGTCTTTTCCTCCCACAGAAATGTTCTGGTTGTTAGCCTTTGTGTCCCAGTTCAGCAAGTTTTTTTTTTTTTCTTTCAAAAAGAGTTTAAATAAAAGAGTCATTTGGCTTAGTTGTGGTTAATTTATCCCATTTTTGGATGATACTTTGGTACACACCAGAATACCCTGAGCTGGGAAGAGACAGAAGCCTTAGGCTCTCTTGGAAATTGAATATGTTTTTTTCATCTCTTAAAATTACCTCTCTGGATAATAGTTTAAATTTGGACTAGTAGCTCCACATCAATGCATGGAAGAAGAAGGTTAAGTCAGGCCATATTTGAGACAGGATATGAAGCTCTTCTTGTCACACTCTTACTTAAATGATCTAATTTTTGTTTGGAATAGGTTATTACTTCAGCTATTGTCATTACTATGGTGAGTGCAATCCATCCTCATAACATCAGGTAGGGAGAGAGTATCAGAAAACAGTGAGCAATTAAAATACTTGGGCTGTAAATGATTATTTCTAATATGCATGCAGAAACCATGCTAATGAAGCTCAATGATAATATTCAACAATAATAGCAGGCCAAGATGCATCTAAGAGGTGTCAGATCCATGCAAAACTACAGCAGATAGAGTTGTGGGGTTTTTTTTTCTTTTTTTTTTCTTTTTTAAATAATATTTATTTAGAGCTTGTTAATGATGTATATTGAAAGGAGATACTACTGTGTTAAACATTTGAAAGTTTCAAATCTAAAGATTTATCATGGCAGGAAGAATTATATATATATATATAGTAATATTTTGACAAGATTAACTAGAAAATACGGCATGACACACTTGTTCCTTTTATTGAGGTTTGCATTTCTTATCACTATGGTTTTTTATACTAACATCCTTAAAATTGTGGTGAGCGCATACTTTATCATTTATTTTTCATCTTAAGTATTTTTTAATACATTATTAAAATTTTTGTAACAACTGTTCAGAGCTCAGGCCTTAAAAATGGAGGAGGAACTTGGAGAGTGGTAAGTATTTTGATGAATTCACTGGCTGAAAAATAATGTTTTTGATGAAATGGATAGGAAAAAAAGAGTGTTGTAAAAATAATGCATAGAGCAGTGGATTTAAATGCTTGATATAGACATTTATTACATATCTTCAACAACAACAAAAAAATTCAAAGAGCTTTGTCAATTATTCCACATTTTGCAACCTTAAATATAGGTGTCACTATTGCAAAACATGCATAGAAGTAAACAATAAGCCATTATATTTGAAAATAATTGCCAAGCACCTTACACCCACTCTGTAGCTAGTACAGAAAATCACCAATCTCTTCCTCTCACAAATCTCAAAAGAAGATCACACATGGCATCTTCAAAGGACTAGGAAGCTTTTTTATTATGAAGATGTCAGTGCTTATAAAATACACCATAATTGTATTTTAGTGACTGATTATCAGCTCCATATTATCAGAAATGACATGAAGCAAAAGTTATCAAATGAAAAAGGTTTGTTTTAAGAAGCATTAATTTTTGCTGTTCATTGCTTTCATGCTGATGAATTTGAAAAACTTAGCAACCTCCACTGAGTCCCCCGGATTTCAGTATAAAATAGGTAAGGCTCAACTATGCTTGAAACATTAATTATTTTCATGCTGGAATAAACTTGAAAGAAAAGAACAAAATACCAGTCTGCATGTAATTCCTTTAGTATTAATTCAGTCTTTGCAGTTGTCTAAAAGCTTTGATTTTTCACAGTCATAGTCTTTCTGCTTGACCTTGAAATGAAAAATATAATTCTGTGTTTCCTGCAGAACACAGCAGGGTAGAGACGGATGCTGGTAATTCATCTCAAGACTGGGTAGGAGGAGAAGTGGGCTTATTCTTCACCAAAGCCAACCTTATACAAATAATACTACTACCTACCTTTTCGCATGGTGCTTTTTACCTCTTAATCTGAAATGCTGCAGCAAGGAGCTCAGAAACTCATAGTTTACAGTCAAAAAGAGTCACAAGGAAGCAGCTCCCTCCAGCCCCCAAGCTCCCTGTGTGTGCCTGTGGCAGGGCCTCGTGACTTCCCTCACCTTGTGGGTGCTTCTGCCCTCCTGCACCTCCCTCTCACTTACCCATCCCCTACCTATACTCACTGCATGATTGTCTGCTGAAATGCCTATGCTCAAGCACTATCTTCAAAGATAAGAGACAAACCAGCCACATTCTCCAGTTCCACAAATCCATAAAACTAATAGAACTAAATCCGACTATTTCTCATGTTAAAAACTATCTCCTGTCTCTAATTATACATAATAATTCAGTGCGGTCACTGGCATAATTGACCATCTGTGTACTTTCATATGTGTGAAATGAATACTGGGAAAGGTTGCACGGGCTGGTGCTAATGCTCACAGAGAAGTGATAGAGAATAATGTAAAGAGCTGAATGTGGGGTGAAATCCGTTTTTCAAATGAAATGTGATTTTTCTTGCTGTTTTTGTGGATTACAAAAGAACCAGGCAGTATGACAGCAGAACAGGCAGGTGGAGAAGCAAGGGTGGGACCAGAAGGCTTGCAATTTGTTTCTGAGGAAAAAAAAAAGCAATTGTGTTGTTTGTCATCCTTTCTGCTTTGAGTTTTGATTTACTCCTGGACAGCTTCCATAGTTAATCAAATAAAGGACAGTATTTCTTAAAGGCGTCTTCCAAGCTACCTCCTTGAGAAAAAAGTAATAACAGGTCTTATTACATATTACATATTTTCAGAAATGTTCCCAGAACATGTAAAAATGGTATGGGGAGGGTGAACAGGGGAGATAATCCTCATACTCCCTTAGAAAGATTTCACTATAAAAAAAATACCGCTCAACAAGGCAGCCACTTTTGGAAAGCTGGTAACAGAATAGCGATACATTCCTCCTAAGCTAATACTCAGTGAATACAAATGGGGGACAGTCACGTCTCAGTCACGAAGTTGCATGCATAAAACCTGGCATAGGCTCCATTTTAGAAAGCAAGCCTTTCCTCAGGAAAAAAAAAAAAAAATCCTGCAGCAGAGTCCAGTTTCTCTCTTAACAAAAAAAAAAAAAAAAAAAGGATTAAATGTAAGGTCAGGAGAGCATGGGCAATTGAGACAGCAACTGCTTTGGTAATCAGCAGCAGGGTGAGGAGAAGTTTCTGAAGAGCTGTTTCTTGGAGTCCTCTGCTTGTATTTTACTCATTTGTAATCCCAGGAGCCCATCTTAACCCTGACCCAGATTCATAGGGTTTTCCCTCCAGAGAGAAACCTTAACGAAAAATAAATAAATAAATAAATTCCACAGAAAACCGTATGGCCAGGACAAAACTACTGATGCAAAGCAACATGCATCCTGGCATAATAATCTAGTCCTGCCTCAAGGAAAGGTCTGTGCTCCGTGGCCCAGCTATTATCACAGTTTTACATGGCTAATAAGCACTGCCTCTTTTCTAAACGATGGGGTGGAAGAGGCCTTTTGCTGGTGATGAGGCTGGGACAGCAGCACCTCCGCTCCCTCTGGAGCGGCCTCCTTGGGGCCAGCAGGCTCAGCTGGAGGGCAGGCTGGGCTTCCAGGTCCGTGTGGAAGAGGGGAGAGGAGCCGCTGCAAGCCCTTGTTCTGATCCTGTGGTACCAGCTAGAGGCTGCTGGATCTGAGGACCCAACCGAGGGAAGGCTGCGATAGCTCCACGTCCCCAGGTTCAGCCAGCGACGAGGCTGAGCACGTGTTCTCAGTAGGTACCCAGACCTGTACACACACTTAGGCTGGGGGAGAGATTTCTTCACATAAGGGAGTAAGGGATTACAGAATTTAATACTTTGAGATTATTGGTTTACCATAAAGTGCTTATATCTATGCTGAAATTTTCAATACATAATTATATTTATTACATTACTTATTTAATCTCTTTTTAACATAATTCTCAAATATATAGGCTCTACTTCTTTAATATACTTCTTTATAGGCTCTACTTCTTTAAAATAAACCATGAACCATTTAAAAATGTTTCTTAAAAAAAAAAAATCCTGACCAATAAACCCAAGCGGCATAAAAAGAAGTAAATGGCCTGATTTAAAGTTTGTGGAATTTTGGGTGTCCCTTCCCATACAGGCTTCTACCTATACGCATAGCAGCTTCATGCTATGTTTATACTTCGGGTAGTTCATAGTGAACCTGGGACCCTGTCAGGTGCATTAAACTCTCCAAGCTGGATTGCCAGCAAGTGCTCACACACACAGAAGTAGGAAAAGGATATTCAAGGATATCATCAGAGAAAGAAATTGGGCCTGACCTCCTCTTCTCGCAGTCCTCAGCACAGTACATTTTGTAAGTGATGTTCAACATTGTGTGTGTGCATCCTGATTGCTGCAGTTCCCTTGCTTCTATCTCACCCAGTTTCAGGAGAGCAGTCTCTGAGAGGTTCTTTATTCTTGGCTTTATGCCAAGGTTTTGTGTGCTGTCAGCACACAAACAGACCACTTGTTACTTTTTTTTTCTTCTTTTTTTTTTCTTTATCATCTCCTTTTTGTTTTAAAATGGTACTTTAAATCACACCAGCTGCAGGGTTAAATATTTCTCCAGAAACTGGATCAAGAGACCAGTGCACCTTGTGATGAATAAATTAAGCTACAGAGCTGCCACTCTGCCATGTGCATTGTCACTTAACTGAGCGATTATACAGACGCACCACCAGCACTGCGTGAACAGTCTAAACATATGCCTAAAAATAATTATCTGAATCCAAAACTAAGCTCTGAGTTCATGACCCTTTCATATCCACATTGAAGTGAATGTAGGCTATTAACTTGCATTTTCAGGACACAGCTATGCTTCATCTGGCAACTGATTTCAAGGATTTGTCTGTTGATGTCAGTTAGAATTTGCCATTTCCATTCCACTGTTTTCTCTCATCCTGAGACAAAACCAGCATCATAGGGGTTACTTAACCAACAAACCTAGATAACTAGCTCTTTGTTGCGAAATGCACTCTGTACTCTGTGAACCAATCTGAAAATCATTTTGAATAATGAACATTTAAGAGGATGTTGCAATCTGTTTGTGCACATTCCCCAAACAGAAAAAGATGTGAAAAGCAGCCATTTATACATGATGTATTAAACAATGAGAAGCTTGCGATTTCACTTGCTTGGTGATGTGTATCTCTGTAAATTCTTAGGTATGTCTCTAATGCTGTCTGCCCTGACAGACTTGCAATGGTGGATTCAACCTGGGCAGCTGAAGATTTTATTTTCCTTAAGGCAGAGATGTGTGATCCACTTGCGAATCAACTTCTGGAGTGATGAAGTGATGAGTACAGTACAGTCCATGAGAATAAACCAGAATAAGCTGAGAACTGATTTACCTTCATTCATGAGAAGAAGATCACAGTGAATGAGAAGCTCCTCCTTGGGGGCAATTGTGTCTATGAGAGGGAGGGATAGGTAGGGATATAGCTCTTCTGGTCAACTCCTGTGCCTTGAGTGTTTGTCAGCAGTTCCTACTGCTGTTCTGTTTTCTCACTAGTTGGCACAAATGTGTGAATGAGCTAGAGGCCAAGTGCTCCTTTCCTTTAGCCTGATGACTCACCATGTTGCAGTGAGGCTGCAGGCTAAGTCACACAAGTGCTGATAACCTCCTACTGGCCTTCCCATGATTCTTTTTGTGCCCAGAAGGACAGATAAGTTCCCTGGGAAAGCAGTGTGAAGCAAATCTCTTTATTGCAGTGCCAAGAACAGCAGACTGGCCCAAGTCCTAGCCTTATCAGAGAGGGCACAGTGAATAAGATGTGGAAACATTCTCACTGAGGCTAGTCCCAGGAGCTCAGGCCTGGATGGCCTCTTGACACTGCAAGAGAGGTATACCATGCCTACTGGTGTCACCTGCTTTGAGATCCTGTCTCTCTCTGCAGAAGGGCCTGAGGAAAGTCCGTTTTGTGGGTGCCCTCTCTGAGCCAGGGTGCCTGCCTGATCTCAAGAACTGCTCGCAGTGCTTGTGTGAGAAATGTCACTTCCCTCCTACCCCGGCCTCTTTCCAAAGCCAATGGGGAAAGGGAAAACAGCTTCAGGTCCCAGGGATGCTGAATTGTCTTCAGGTAATGAATGTCCTTGTCTCCTGGCTGATGCAGGAAGCAACAGATAACTAGGTGTGACACAGATCTCTCCTTTCTGATTCCCAGCATTCATTTGTCAGATCTTTATACATCTTTTCAAGACTTTGCAGTCTTTTCAAGAAAACGGCAAGGCATAATTCAGAGAATAAAACAGACTGAAACCTCCCCCCCCCCGCCTTTTTTTTTTTTTTTTTTTTTTTTGTAACTAACACTCCCACAGGGAGGTAAGAACAAAAGAAGAAAGGCCAAGACAAAATATCTGCAAATGGTGCTGGGGAGATGGAGGAGGGAGTCACATGCCTACATTTTCTATTGCCAAGCAACCATGAAAAAAAACATATGAAATATCATTGGTATAAGGGATCTTAGTGAAAAAAAAAAGTTACGAAATAATCTATTAGACAAAGGAGAGTAGAAGAATATTCATAGAAGAGAAATAGTTAAGGGACAGACAGGCAATTCTTTTAAGTTAATCATCTACAAATGTCATCCAGATTTCTCACCCATCAAACAGTGCTGGCAAGTGACATTCCACCCTGTAGAGCTCAGGAAAATCCCAGATTGCAATCAGTGTAAGAGGAAGAGCTGCCTCATACCATGATTGTGTTTGACCTCCTCTACTTCTTTCTGTCTGTTTTCAAGGATGGCTAATGTCTGACATGAGAACAAACGGTCTGCATATAACCAGGAATAAGGGTAGAGGTTTCATTAGCATACGTATGCTGTGTCAATCCGTAATTTGTGCAGCATAAGTTTAGTTACGCTTTAGTTATAACTTCTGAAACACAGGCCCAGAATATGTATTAATAGGATTTTTTTTCAAATCTTCACTCCATAGCAGGATTTAAATATATTTAAATATATCTTGTCTGAACTATACTTCAACCTTGTCAGTGACAGCCCCTTAGCTTTTCCAGACTGTCTATAGCAGGATCCACATACCTTTCCATTTCTTTTTTCTTTTTTCCCCTGAGGTGTAACTTGAGTGATCAAGTTCAACCTTATCATTTACACCAGACACACAGTCTCCAATTACAAGAAACTCTGGCAAGTTTTTTTTTTTTTTTTTTTTTTTTTTTTTTTGTATTTCAATATTGTTTTCATGTCCACCATCAACTGAGCTTCATTTTTTTTTTTTTTTTTTTTTTTCCTCACAGATCAGCTTTTCTAGACCTCCAGTTATTGTTTCCTTTGAAAAGGACTAATACTTTCTGGAAGGGTGGGACGTGTTACAAGGCACTACTGAGCTCCTGAGCTCTACAACTAAGGGTTGCCTGGTTCTTCACTTTATATGCCTTTTTCACATTCTCAGTAGTGCTTGCCCAGCTCCCAACACTGACATGTTTATTGATACAGCTCTGTTGTCTGTGACCAGCTATCTAATTATTTTTCTGCCACAAAGGATAACCCTGAGAGTTTACATGGATTGCTTGGCATGGCAAGCATGAAGATTTTCAGAGTATATTGTGATCCTGAATGTGAAATGTGCTGCTAAGAGAGAAAGGCAACCAAAAAATCCAGTGTCTTGGATTATGATACTTTGAGCTACTAAGACTAACTTTAGTGAAAATATTGAAATGGAATTAGATAGATTCAGTTATTAATCCATGCTTCTTATTTCTATAGATACTTTAACAGATGTAAAAGCAGACAGAGTCAGCAAAAATAGAAGTAGCTTTTCCACAGCTCCTGGAGTATTAATCCAAGAAATTAGTAACATTGATTTCTGTAAAACTTGAGGAATGCTTGCTGTTTTTTGTCACACTCTTCCCTATATCTCTATATTGGTACTGTATTCCAATCCTTCATTTTCCTTCTTTTTTTTTTTTTTTTTTTTGCTTTTTCTTCCAATTCCTGCTCTCCTCCAACTCTCTGATCTCCACTCTAACCTTTCTGTTGTGAAGATCTTTTTTTTTTCCAGTAAACACCTTAACTACTTTCATGTTCTTTGTCCTGTCCCTACCCCTCTTTTTCAGTCAAGCCCATTTCACCTACCTCAAACCCATTCATGCTGCTGACTTCTCCCCCAGCTTGCCCTCACTTCCACACAAATGCAACTCCCACTGCCCTATTTCTGCTGCCTGTGATGCCACGGTATCATCAGCCACACTACTGGACATGTCTGGCCTGTGCCTTACACCTGTTTTTTTTTTTTTTTTTTCCTTTCTGCTCCTATGCTGGAAAAATGACTTTGGAGAGAGTTCTGTGGCCACTGACTGTGCCCTGCTACAGGTTCACTATCCTTCAAAGTAACAATACTAGTAGCTACAAGCTGGATATAGTGCAAATTCTGTGGCTGGTTCTTTTTCTACAATATCTGTAACACTGAGATTTGGGGGTAGAAGACAGGAGAGGGATGTTTGCTGCTAGCTGTGGCATCGTTCTTCTTAAAAGCTTAAATACTGGAGTAAAAAAAACTGGTTCCCTGCCTAAACTTTTCTGGCTTAGTCTCTCTTGAGAAACATTCCAAGCCATAGTACTTGCCTATAAGTTACAACCCTGCAAGCAAACAAAATCCTGCTATGTGTCAGAAAATTCGTATGTGAGCAGTTGAACCTCACATAGGAAAGAAAAGAATGCCAGGACGCACTATAAATAATGTCTCTGGAAAATATGAAAAAAGCTCATGGACAAACAGCTTTAAAACCTGATTTTTAAGCATCGGTGGAAAGTCTGAAGTTGAAAAAGTAGAAAGTTGATAGCTAAGCCAGTAAGAGGATTTAATCATAGACTTTGAGTATATCATGAAAAGATTAAAATAAAATAAAATAAAATAAAATAAAATAAAATAAAATAAAATAAAATAAAATAAAATAAAATAAAATAAAATAAACGGAGGCATGGGTGCACTCACAGTGCATGCAGTCATTCTCACCTCAGAGGCTGTTTTCACATACACATTCCAACTAACAGGGTGTAGAGGCAGCTTGCCACAATTTAGTTGCCACTCAACAACTGAGCCTTTCCTAACATAAAAGAAATGATTTGGAAAAGGAGTGAATTTTAGTCTGATTCACAAAACATCTGAACAATTGAAACTTTATAGAGCAGGAATTCCTAAAAACCCGTTCATGGCAAAACATCATTGTCTGTCAGTTACTGATGCCCCAGCCAGGATTAAATAGTTATCCTTGGATAAGCACAGGGGCAAGAAGGGATTGTGTGGTCTCGAAGTATACAAGACATTACTGAAGGACAGTGAAGAATGTGACTGTGGGATGTGCAAGTTATGAAAAGGGCACCATGAGCTATGTACTCTTCTTAGATATCTTTCAGGCAAGGCAAACTCCATAAATGCTAATCAACACCTAGATGATAAAACAGAAAACATATTATCTTGATACAATATGACATATCAGCTATACGGCCTGCGTACTTACTTCTGGGTCCCAAACTTGCAAACCATCGGCATGATGACTTGGATGAAAACACGTATAATAAAAGCTTGCAATATAACTGGTTTTGTACTAGCAAACTGCTTAATTGAAGTAAGTACCTACTTCAGGGTACCATCTGTAAATGTCTTTTAATTTGAGGTGGCCACTTAACTGGAGCACCTATTTCCATTGTATTCCAAGAATGTACGTATTCTTAAAGCCTTTTGAGAAGAGCAAAATGTTACTTTTAACCAGATCATTTCTCATTTTCCTTCTGTTAAAAACAAAGGAAAAAAAGTATGATTTAATTTTAGGAAATGACTAATGGAGTTGTTGTGGATATTTGGCATTAGTGATTTTCTTATTCTTAATGATTTTGCTGTTACCCCACTTATTGTATCACAAATTAATATCATAAAGAGAAAATATGAAAAAAATCCCTTTAGAAGAATTAACAAATAAAATAAATCAAGATACTACTAATATACCCAGACAAGTTTGCACAGGCTATCTCAAACCTGCTTAGGAGTGTGAGCTAAAATGTAGTACCGCACAAATGTTGGTCTCTTATGACTGGACTTGAGCTGTGCTCATGCATTCCTATAGCATTTTGACATAGCAAAGGCATTTTCCTCGTTTCAGGAGCAGAGGTAGCTCATTGGAGCAACAGTACTCTCTGAAATACCCCAGACTTAACAGTTTCCTGGGTAATACAGAATTATCCTGACATTATTTCTGCTGTTTTATTGTCATTAATGAATTATCAATCCGTATTTAAGGCATACGTGGTAATATCTACCTCTTTTTTTCAGTCCATTACATTTATATAGCTTGACTGGTGCCTCAATTCTTTCCTTTCTTACACAAATAAAGAACTATTTTCTGATTTTCTTGTCTTACTGAATTACTGCATTCTACTGTTGAAAACACTGCCGCTTGCCTATGGCAGGTCCTCTGCTTTCTCTATTTAATAACTTTGTTCATAAAGTTTCATCATTCTTGTCAGCCATAGTCTAGCTGTTCTAAGCAGTATAATTGATGTGGAGACATTTTTCAACTATTTCACATTTCCATTCCTTTTTCTATCTTTCCACCTTTTTCTGCAATGCTTTCTATTCCACAGATTCAATTTATCAGCAAGATTTAAAATATTGAAAAGGCAAACATGTCATAATCAGATGCAAAATTGACCAGTTTGCTCACTCTCCTGTTGCAAATGCCTTTCAGAGACCGTTTCAATCTCTCGACAGCCAGAAAGTCACTTGCAATTCTATTTTTGTCTTGTGGATTTTTTTTTGTTCTGTTTTGTTTGGGGTTGTTTTTTTGTTGTTGTTGTTTTTCAAAGCCAATATGCTCGGTATTTTACTGAGAAAAAATAAGTTCACTCCAATAACGTGATGATTCCTTTCACAAAGGATCAGACATCACATGTTTGGGGATAAAGCTTTGAAGAATGGAAGGATGGAAAACACCCCTGCACCTAGAGATATAATATGGAAACAAGCATTTGCAAGTCGGAAATGTTTCTTGTTAATCACAGTCAAAATGCATGCTTATGAGAAAGATGACTTTATCAAGCATTATCAAGCATTGTGCAACAACAGGCACCCTGGCACCCTTTCTTCATATCCTCACTTGTCATAACTTTTAACAGACTTGGTGTGTTTTTTTTATCAGAGGGCTCCCACATTAATCAATTAGCTCATTGGAGCAACAGTACTCTTCTGTGTGCATTTGGTCCACACAGAAAAGATCACAACTACATTGGTAAAAGCAAGAGATTTTGCATCTTCTTGTGTTGGCTTAGGTTTGTTATTTCATTTATGCTCTGAGCTAAGAGGCTAAAGAGTATCATTTCCCAAGATACAAATTTATTAGGCAGGAACTCTTCAGCATCCACAGAAAGTTTTTTCCATTAATGTTTCTACGAATTTCTAATATTTTAACTGAAGTCTATTTTTTCCACTTTTCTGAGATGCCGTGATACCACAGAAAGCACATTAACAATGTGGTTTGGAAATATAAGCATTTCTTGTAGGGCTGCCTAACGATTCTGCCCATCTTTGGGCAGACTCTGACTCTGACCAGCCAAAGGAACACCTTTACTTTTGACTTACTTACATATACTCCAACTCTTCAGTACCTCTTGACCTAATTTTTAATATGTCTATTTTTTTTTGCTTTTATCCAACTTTTCACAGAATGTTAAAGCATCTACTTATTTCTTTCTCCCTAGCAGACTGCTTGCTGTGGAGTTTTGGTTTGATGACAATTCTATGTAATAACAAAGGTGCGCAGAGAAGCATTCCATGAAAACTGTGTCTGACCTCAGCAGCAAAGTGTAATTTTTAGATTGTAAAACTTTTTTTTTTTTTTTTCATGGATTTATAGCTCTGGCTTGATAGAAGAATATGGTGGTGGGAAAAACAGGGAAGCAGTATAAAAACTGTCAAGATCCAACCTGCTGGTAACCCAACCCAGAGGAGACAGTTTGCAAGACATATTGGAGGCTCTACACCAAAGCTAGAGAGCTGGTAGGCCTGGGAATAAAAACTTCAGAGAATCACAGAATCACAGAATGTTTGAGATCAACTAGAGATCATCTAGTCCAACCTGCCAGCTCAATAACCTGTGTGAAAAGGAAGGATTAGGGTCTGCACAGTTAGAGTGTAAAGGCAGAGTAAGAGTGCTCTGAGGTTGTCCTGAGCTCCAACAGAGATAGCAGAGTATGTATAACTTGTTTCACAATCTGTTTTCTCAAGAAATAATACTTGGAGACAGTTGGCTGCTTTGATTGCTCTTGTAATTACATGTGGAGGAAACAGAATTACAGGCACTGAAAATAACTCAGCCCTGCCAAGGTAATCACTGCTAGCGCTGTAGGTTGGCCAGTCAGGTGACTCCGCTCGGAGATATGTGGTGGTCGAGTGGCTTAGCTCTGAGATCTGGTCTCAGTGGCAGGCCCATAATACCCGCAGGGTAGACTGAAGCAAGGTGAAGTCCTGAGCATCCCTGTTGTGGCAGTGCACACACTTGTAATTCAGTTGCCCTTAGACTACTTTAACATAGTGATTCTATCACCTGGATGGATACTAATGTTCCCTCTTGTAGTGGTGGATATGATATGTGGGCTGCCTCCAACCTTAGCAACCCAAGGTGAAAATGTCCTTCTGACACGCTGAGACCTGTCAGGGAGCATGCCAAGCTTTTGCTACTTGATGTTGCCACGAGGCTACCTGCCTCTAAGTAAATGTGCGCTATGGCTTGGCTATATGATATTTCCATGAGTTGTATCCTCCAGGATTACTAAAAAACATTTCTAAACTATGTCCCATCAAGGGCTTTCATACCTTAAGTGCTGCATCTCCATAATGTTGTTTCTTCTTATTAGTCAGTCCACAAAGGAGACATCTCATCAGTATGCTGGGACAGACAACATCAGGCCTTTCCATGAAGCCCTGTGACTGATTCTCCCGTGCAAAGATAGCCATGTGAAACTCTTGTAAGGCAATACTGGACATGTGCTAAACCAAGATCATCTGTGCGATCTTCACACCGCAGGAAGTGATGTGGCTAAGTCTGTGCTAAAGATTATGGAAACAAATCCCTCTTTCTTCTCCTTATGTTGTGCCGTGGAGCACATCTTGAGAAAGGGCTTGCGTCCAGATGGCACAGACATTTGCAGAATTGGGTCTGATTAAGTACTGGCCTGTTTTTAAAAAGGTTAGAGGAATGAGAGGCACAACTGACCAGATAGCTATGACAGAGTCTTCTTGTTACCTGGCTTCTTCCATAGATGTTTAGTAATGTTTTTTCTAAAGCCAATGTAATTACAGCTTTGCTCTGTTTTCCGTGTTGTTAATAGATGCTCTAATGTATTTGTACAAAAAAGAAAAAGAAAGTAAAACAAAAGATAGGTACGTATCTTTTTGACGTGCCTATGTATTTGGGTCCAGGAAGTTGACATTGAAGTTGATTTTTGACTAAATTATTTCCCCATGCAGAATTCAGTTCCATCAAAAACAAACACACTGGCAAACTGTCCATTTTTCTGGAATTTAATTTAGAAGGGAAAAAAATTGAGAGCATTCTGAGGACAAATCATTTCAATTCAGAATTTTAATATGACCTTTCAATAATTTAAAAATATACTAATCTTAACATATTGTTCCTGCAGAGTTTTGTACCTACTTATCAAAATATGAGTTTTAAGAAGCCAGAATTGATGTAGAACACTCTGTTCCACTGAAATGATTAATGTTTTTGCAGAAATTTCCTCCAGGGACAACTTCAAACTTTCTAAAGAGAGGAAAGTGTTTCTAATTCAGACATGAGGTAAAATTTCAGGATTCCTCCCTCAGCCAGATTTCCCCATGTTGTATGAACGTGTAACTCAGATGATGAAACACAAGACTCAATTTTGAATGGCATAATATCCACAAGGTAGCCCATGTTTCATGTGGCTACTTGATTTCGTTCAAGAAAGAAAGTTGGCAAGAATCTGTATTACCACCTATTTAGCGATTCATCTTCTTGTATTTCCCAGCTGGGCCATATCTGATGAAACTGACCTACACACTTTCACACAGCCTGTCATGCCTGTTGCTTCTTTCCTTCTCCTAAGGAAGAATGAAATGAATAAGAGCGTATGGGGCTATAAAGTGCAGCAGCCTGATCAGTATATATATCTTGCATTGCAGATTAGGACTGATCCCAGGTGGCCCTAAGAATCACAAAGATAATTGAGTATCTTCCGGCTTCCTTCATGCTAAGCATGAAATAGGCAAAGTGGAACCTCCAAGACAATATTTTTAAGCCTAAGATGACAATGATACATTAAACAAGGAAAAATGGACCTTCCTGAGCTATCAGTTGCCACTGAAGATATTGAAATGTAAAGCTGATGAAGCTTTTCACTGGTGAGTTTTCCACTTACAGCCACTTCAGGGAAATGAATTCAGAATGATGTTTTCAGAAAAGGAATAGGCTGCAGTTCCTTATTTTGTCTCTATATAAGTGCTGTATACATGGTGACATTGTATAATGATTATAAGGCATGAAATACAGCTTTGCAGATCTTTGTTAGAAAGTCAGACTGGACTATTCATTTAGCAATATGCCACTTACTTCATTATCAGGATACTATCTGGGCAGGAGGCTGTGGTTAATGGCTGTGTTAATAGGTTTAGTTCAAACAAAGTACATGTGCTTTCCTTTCCATTTACAGAGCATCTAGTGGCAAACTTAACTCACTTCTGATGCCTGTTCTTTGCCAATGGGCATAGTACCAGTCCATTCACTTCCCTTGTGCCTTCTGAAAGCCAGGGAGACCTACTTATTTGTAGTCATTAACTCTTAAATAGAAGGCAAGAAGGTATCATTAAGAATATATTGACAGTATTCAATACTTAATTATCATATTTCTGCAAGCTTTAGGCAAGTTTAATGTATAAAAGATTATCAAAGAGCAAAAATTTAGCAAGAATTTAATTAATGTCAAGAAAGATTCTTCTTCCATGCTGAAATATGGCATAAGAAGATATTATTCTTCAATAAAAATCTGAGATTGCTGCTTAACAGCAGCAGAAGCATAATGCAATAGGCATGTTCATTAGGCAGTTTCATAGCCATTCTTAAGGCAATGTCATCATCCAAAATTCTAAGCAAGGCTGCAAACACTACACAGAGTAAACGCTGTTTCTCTACAGGTCAGTTTGATAAGTAAAATTTTGGTTTTATTGAAATCCACTTAAGGAAATCTTCAAATGGGTTTTATTATGACTCTTATTTTCTAATATACATATTAAGCAGATAAGCAGATGATCCCAGCTCACTCTAGCCATGTAAAGCTATGAAGTAAGTAGAGAACTAATTTTCTCTAAAGCTGATAAAAAGCACTACTGTGGAAAAAAAAAAGAGCAATAAAATATACCTGACTTCCAGAAACTGGATTAAAATGCATCACCAGTACATCTACAGGGAAGGCAGCATCCACAGGCTTGCTCCTGGGAGCACTAGGCAAACTTAGAGTTTCAGCCTCTGATATGCTGGCAGCTGACTCATTCTGAGTCACAGAAATTGGTCTATTACTGGGAAATACGTATTTGAGCATAAATAATAGACAGAAAGGTTTTCCAAATAAAGATTAAATATTCAAAGCTAAAATTTGCCATGTGCAATCATTTCACTTTTGGCTCTCTGGAATAATCTCTATATTACTTCTGGAAGTTAAGCAAATCTCTAGATTGTTAACTTTTGCTGTCAGTTAGTTTTGACATGACAACTTTTGTTCACCCCAGCACCTCAGACATTGTTTATTTATGTTTATTCTTTCCTGAAAGTAATCAATTATAAAACCTTCACTTTCACTGAAATACAGGCCTCCTCAGTTTGGCTTTGATTCTCCTTCTAGTGACACCAGCATTAATTAGGTTTTATTTAACTCTCTTGAGTGCAGCATATTTGTCTCAGTATAAAATTGGTAAAACAGAGAAAAAGATTTAAATCTCTAATTAAATGAAGGTTTTCTGAATCAACAGTGTTCCCTTGGTTCTGTTGCTAAAATTAAAATACAAACTTTAACACAACGTTTGTGCTAAATGATGATAACATTTTAAGAAATCTTTTTTACATGTCTCTAGATTCCTGAGAATTAGGTTCAATCTAATTCATATTTTCAAACCTTTCTGGTTTGCTGGAAGTGAACACGTGAACACTGAGGACTAGTTTTCTTTCATTTTTTTTTTCTTTCCTGCTTTTCTCCTTTTTTTTTATTTAACCCTTTCTTACTTTAAATATTAAAGGTATGATTCTCATTCATTTTTCTAGTTTAAGTACTTAATATCTTTCAAAAATTGTCTACAACTGTGAGACTTAACAAAATCCAAGCAGGCAGGTCTAATTCTGCTGACAGCAAGCTAGATATGAATACAAAGCCAGAATAAATTAGGAAGAGTAGATTGTAGGAAGGAGTAGCAGGATCAGACCACTGCCAGAAACAGAGACTGCATCTATGTTATTATTTTAAAGATCCTCAGGAACCTTCTCTAAGGTCAAATGGCACAGAAGAACCACAATATGGGTTCTGTATTGCATCTGTATTTTTCTCCAAATTCAGCACCAATATGCAGATTTTATACTGTGGATGGTCTGTGTCCCATGCTAGGTCCTGAATTTAGTCTGCTAGGGCCAATTTATGCAAGGGCCTGCTCTAAAGAATGAGCAATAGAAGCAGTCAGGTTCCTCAGTCTAAGCATGTTCCCTGATACTGCTTCATTTATGGATATTGATAGATACCGAATTTCTGGGACAAAGGAGATATCTGAGGGTAATGACCATAACCTAGCTCTATCTAGAAAGAATTTAAAGACCATATCTCTAGGTCTAGTAGAAGATACAAGTGACAAATGAGAAGATATTTAGCACTTAAAATCAAGTCTGGATGTACAAACGTGTAGAGTTCTTTCACTAGTTCATTTCATGTATGAAATGGGATGTGCAAAGACTCCAATATCCTCTCCTTCAACATCGTTAGATCACTCGCCACTGAGGTTGAATTCTTTCAATCAGCAAGCAGTGGCACAACTATTACAAACGTATTCCAGATAGACTGACAATTCACTTTTAAGAAAATATCCAATTGCAGCTGGAAGGTTTCATACCACAGCATGGTAGTTAAAGCCATTGATATTTAGAAAAAGAATCTCACAGTGACAGGAGGAGGGACACAGTGAGGAGGCTGATTCTCTGAATGGGAGAATGAATGGGTGGTTTTACCATACAGCAGTTTTGGCATCATTTGGTGATTTTTTTTAAAGCTGAATATATTTTCTGATCCAGGGCACACCCACGAACAGTTCTGTAAGCACATGGGGAAGCAACACATCATGGTAGGGAAATAAGCAACAGGAAGAACAGGAGTCCCTGGGGCTGGTATGGCTGCCCAGCAGTCTGTGTCATCAAACCACAGCCTGAGCTCATCGCAAGGAGGAGACCTTTGCAGTCATCCAGCTGCCCAGGCAAACAAATACTGAAAAAGTATACTTTTACCAAAAAGCATGAAGAGAAGTGCAGATGCCTGCAAAGCCATGCCCTGATGCAATGTGCAGGCTGCATGGCCTGCAGTGAGTAGAAGTGAACCAGCCGCCCCCATTCTGTGGGTTGCACATAGGAAACAGGACAGAGCAGGGCTAGACAGAGGCTTTGTTGGCTGCAGCCCAGGCCCGCAACCATCCAAACAAGCTACCCAGCTTGCCCCAATCAATGGAGGTTTCCTCTGAGCTCCCTATCCACAGTCATCCTCTCCATGTCCCCCTGCCTTCCCTTGACATTGCGGCAGGTGTTCGCCTGACCTGTTTGCAGAGCTGCTGCCCAGCACAACTAATGGGTCATTACTGTTCATTCTGAGATGGTGGTCTGTACATGTTAAACATCTGGCATTCATTAGGATACTATTTCTTGTCTCATATCTCTCCTAGTTCTTTGGAGATAACTATATGAGGAGACAGTGAAAGTGGCATCTTCTAAAAGCACACTTTTATCTATAACTGCATGAGATTTTACAGACAGCCAACAGTAGATGTTTTTTAAGGTCTTTTGAAATGAGATGAGCTAAGTATTGTAGAATTGGAACAAGATACATGGAAAAAAACCCTTTGCAACTCTAGCAACACCCTCATAGAAAAATGAGCAGGAAAAGAGTTTTTTTCTGTGAAATCTATGATCAAATACAATTCTCTGACTTAGGCAAGCCAGTTTGTATAACCTTACTTTTCTCTAGAAACATAAAGATAAAAGCCAGGGTAATATTACTTATAAATAAGCTGACTACATTTGCACAGTAGTTGTGCGACAGATATAAATAGATACATCATTCCCCTCTATTTGGTACTTGTGTTTCTGTGTCAGTTTTAGATATCTGTGTACAGGAGAGATGATGATAAAGTGAAGCAAGTTCAATGGCAGGAGCATGTGACATTAAGGAGAGGCTGATGATTGAGGGTTTGCTTGACCAGGAGAGGAAAGGTTAATGAAAGATCTTACTGCTCTTTTCAGCTACCTAAAAGAGGATAGAGAAGGCAGAGCCAGACTTTCCTTGAAAATGCATGACAAGGGGATGAGAGGCCACAGTCACACACTGGAGAAAGGAAATTTCTGACTATCCATAAGGAAAAAACACCTGCATAATGAGAATAGTGAGGATAGTCTTAAGGCAGACACCTTGACTAAGTTAGAGGTTAGAGGGGTTATTCTAAGGACTACCAAGCCCAAACTGACAGCTGGAGTGCAGTGCTGTGATTTTAACCCTCCACTTACTTCCCAGTGGCTTCCTTGGGGTGAACAACCCCACATGTTTGTGTGCATGCTGGCTTGTCAGTGTGCAGGGAGGAGGTCCTTGGCTGAAACATAAACATATTTAAGATGGCAGGCAATAGGAGAAGATGCCTCGCCTGTGAGTGTAGCTGCTTTCAAAATTCACAAAACAAACCAAGGGTGTCAAAAAAAGGTGAAGGTTTATCTTAAGAGCAGGTGCTATTTGTACAGATTTTTAGCAAATTTTTTGTTTGATCTCAAATGCTAGAACAGAAAACGAAATGAAGGGTAAAAGCTGAAGAATTGCAGGGTAATAAAACAAATCAGTGAATGCATGAAAGTCTTGGAGAAGGGGGTAGGAGGGGAGGAAAAACATGTTAGGTTATCCTTTTCAGCACCTTCAGGCAGGACTTTGCACTGCATTAATCTGTCTAGGCTTTTATCAGACAGCTTTTGAACTCCTCCAGTGATAATGATAAGCGACCTCACTTGGCAATGTGCTGCCCTGCCTTATTGTTCTTTCAGTTTAGCTACGAAAACAGGGAGAGAAGCTTAAAATCCCATGTGTACTGTGTGTTTCTGGTGTCTGTTTTCTAAGGGGCAAGTCCTGATGCTGGAGGCACTCTGAGCAGGCTGGAGCCCGGCACACAGTGCAGATGATTGCTAATGGTTCGTTCTTGAGCCACAGGCTACATATGTCACCTTGTTGCTTCAGCCTTGCTGCACCTGGACCCAGCCAGCAAACCGCTGGTGACAGTCCCAGATGTCCTCTTCTTTCCCTATCCTGGGACACGGAGGTAGCCCAGTCTGGCTCTTCCATGTGTGATGTCTTCAGAAATGCTGCAAATGAGTGTCTGGACATAGATGAACAGTATTTTTTAGGAAGCAAAAATTTCTACCTGCCTGGGATAGAGTTAAAATTTCAGCTGGCATTAGCCTTTGGCAAATCAGAGCAGTGGCACCCCAGGGACATTTTATGATGCTTTTACGGAGCTGATTTCTACTATTTAACTCATATCACAGTCTCATGAATTGTTGGCTTCTCCTGTGAGTTGGCAATCATTTACCTTGTCTAGGAACAGGCAGCTCCTAAGAGGGCAGTATGTTATTGTGCTGCAAATTATTGTTATTATTACTTAGCATTTTAGTTTTTAGTGGGATACCTTAAGTTGATGGAAGTGGAATTTCCAAATAAAACCTACAAATAGTTAATGAATATGTTGAAAAGTATGTTGCACAAAATGAATCCAACTTCAAAGGCCTTACTCCAGATTAATGCTAGTATAGCTGAAAGCAGATTTTAATCCCATGTTACTATCTCTAAAGAAAGGTTATGGATGTAGATGCTATTAGTTCCAGTATAGGGAGCACCAAGTATGCTTCCAGGAGAGTATTTTCCGTAGGAAGCCAAGGAACCAAAGACCTTTTCAGAGGCAATCTGAATTACACATTTCTCAAAGTTTTGTCTTGATCTGTAATAAATCAGTCGTCAGATAAATAAGCCTCTTTCAGTACAGATTTTTTCTGTATACTATAATAATCACCCATTTAAAACTCCTGGTTTAAGCACAGTAATGCCAGTATGCATGTATTTTGACAAATATAGTATATGCCCTTCCTGTTTTGGAATATGTTCTACTTACACAAGCACACTGAGAGTGGGTATAAATGCTTTTCCCTAGATATAGCTAATGCTATTCAAATCTTTATGTGAAATACAGCCTAGCCATTTTTCTAATCCTGTATATCCCCTCAATCAGTGTGAGGAGGAGGAAGTATATGAGTCACTAGAAATATGTCTTTTCCAGTGGAGGTCTAAAAAGTGTGTTTACAGAATCACAGAATTGCAGAATGCTCAGGGTTGGAAGGGACCTCTAGAGGTCATCTAGTCCAACCCCCCTGCACATGCCCCTAGAGCACGTGGCACAGGGTGGCATCCAGGCAGGTTTGGAAGATCTCCAGAGAAGGAGACTCCACAACCTCTCTGGGCAGCCTGTTCCAGGGCTCTGTCACCCTCACAGGAAAGAAGTTCTTCCTCACATGGAGGTGGAACTCCCTGTGTTTCAACTTATGTCTGTTACCGCTTGTCAGCTCTCATGAGACAGACACAGGATATTAGTTAATATTAGGATACGTACAAATCAGTGACCCCCTCAGAAAGAAAGTTAAAACCATGTACACTTATTTAACTGTGTCTTATCTCAGGTTTAGTACATTTCCTACTACTAAACAAGTCCCCATTATGCACTGGGACCACCTTGCAATACAAGTAAGAAATATAAACACAAATTTATAATATACTTGGATGTGATAAGGAACAGAAATAATAAATCTTTTTTGATTAAAACATAGCCCTTAGGAAAATACAAGCTTGTATAGCCATCATGCATTTATGTCAGCGAGGCAGTTTGAAAAAGGCCCATGTCAAGTGTTATTTTTTGAAAGGTGGAATACTAAACTGAGAATCTGGATTTAAATGGCCCTAGGTTCTTACCTGTAGCACTCATTTATGATGAACTTGGGAGAATATTGCATTAATGAATGCTCTTTATACACTGCCAGAATAAATGATGTGCCACAGATGGAGAGATCATGGAGGGATCAACTTGAGATGCCTGTATTTTTCTAATACATTAAGCCCAGGAACTGACTATAGTGCATTTTCTCTTGATGAGGTATTTTTGACATTTTTTTTCCTCAGGTGTTCTTGTAAAGACAGAATGAATTGCCCTTGACATTTGTAAACATACATTTTCTGTCAGTCTATACCCCTTCCTTCTCTCTTTTAAACCCCGTGGAAATTGTGCTTTGGGAACCCGTGCTTAGCGTTCTGCAGAGAGTGCTGAAACACCAGCCCCGGGATCCACCCCCTCCGACAAATAACTGCAGGGAGAAATATATTGCTCTCACTTTCAGCCTTCAAATATTTGCCTTTGGGAGGTACATTTTAATTTAGGAAAACAATGCTGATAGCATTTTTATGAATTTATTTTTCTTGCATTACCGTGCAGTAAAGAAAAATGAAGAGCTGAACCATCCAGATTATTCTAGATAATAACCTCTCCCCAGGACTACCCTGTCTGTGTTTCTTTGCATATGTATGTGATCTTGCATGTGTACATTGTGCAACATGTTACCATTAGGAAGCAAAGATCTTAGTCTAGCATATAATGACACTGTCTGTAGTCCAGTCTTCATCCCTTTCCCACACTTGCTTTACTTGAAGAGCTCATTTGGGATGGAGATTGTTTATAGCCCTAACACTCGTCCATTTGCAAATGTAAATCCATTTCAAAAGTTGGTCGATGTTAACCTGTCACACAGATCTCGCCTGCAAAATTCCCTGTTAAACTCTCTTTTGCTGCCCAGTTTAACAAAAACCTAAATATTTAGGCTGGTGGTACTCTCAGACTCCTGCCTGTCGTGCTGATGAATATGGTTGTGTTGTTTCTTAGAATTTCTCTGCCTGTGCGGATAGACCTACTGTCTCTAGTCTTTTATTCCTATTGAACGCATTTTTGTTTGTTTAGGTTTGTGATTTATATAGCTCTTAGGACAATGGAATGTATATTCTTATGCATTAAGATAACTCCAATAAATAATAATAATAATAAATGAAAAATGAACTCACTAATAATGCATTCACACTAGAAGAAAAACAAACAACAGAAGCCTAAAGGAATTAAACTGAATTAAATCAGACAAACAAAAAGAGAAAGCAGTTCACAAAATATACTCCACTTTTCTCCAAAGGAAAATAATGTAATCTGTTTTCTATCTGAAGGATTTTCACAAGGCCCTTGTTGGCTACCTTACACTTATTAAGGTATCAGATTCCTCTTATTTTTCTCTTATTTCAAAGTAATGAGTATGGCTACAAACAGGAGATTCCTAAGCAGCTGCCTACAGTGATGTATTCTTGCATGCAGTCTTTGTACCGGGAGAAACTGTGGAAATCAGATGAGATTTAGAGCACTTATAAAACTGAAGCTGCATCAAGCACAACAAACATTCACTGCTCACAAAAACTACTGTTTTTGTAAAACAGTGTGTGTCACAAAAACAGAACATGTGTGTCTTCTCTGATCCATGCTCTGTGGTCCAAAGCACTACCTGCTTCTGCATCCTCCTTCTCCCCATTCCCCCACTGGTGGAGGAGCTATAAACAAAAGGGCTACAAACAGCATACACAGCGACGTTGCCTGCTTTCAAAAATCACTAAAAATAAATTCATTGATAAAAAGGCACACAGAAACCGGCAGCTGGTGCTCCACAAACTGTGTGGGGAGGTGGTACTGGCTGAGGGCGCGGCCCAGGGAGTCAGGGCTTCTCCAGGGGCATTCGGGCACCCGGGAAGGAAGGTTTTTCATCGCATAGCGGTTGGCACTGCGTATTTGCAATCAGCCTTGATTGTGTGGAGAGTGGGACTCAAACTCTGCTCTGCTTCACCCAAAACACCGCGTGTGAGGTGCCTTGGCAAGCTCTGTTTCCATGGAGATGAGCGCTAACGTTAGCTCCTCTCAGCAAAGTGAAGCTGTTTGGCTGAGTTCAGTAAAAACAGGTATTTTATCCCATTTCCCTCAGATGAAAGATAAGATTTAGTTTGCAGTCTGCACGTGGCATTATAAGAGCATGACTTGATTATTCCTTCGGGGCTTCGTAAGGCTGGGAACTACTAGCTGTATTATGGAGGTAGAACAATACTTGCTTATGCTGAGGCTGACTCAGATGCATAACTCTGCCAGAGCCTAATAAATCTGACACCAAAAGGAGGGCAAAATGAATTTGAATGTATCTACTGAGTTGCCCTCAAATTAGACTTTGTCAGTGACATGACCTTCCAAAAATAGAATGATTCGGATTTTGAGAAGGAAAGAGACATTTCAGTTGCTCTACCACTTTTTTTTTTATGTATTGAATCTATTTCCTGCAAATAAATCACCTTCCTACTCATAAATTATTTAATTATCTGTTATGTGAAAAACAGACTTTTTCTGTAATAATATCAAAAAATATATTAAAATCTACCTTAAACTTGGGAATATAATGATGAGGAAAAGAGGGATTTATATGGATTTGTTCCCTGTATATGTTACAGCAAATCTTCAATGAATATTCTGGAAAGAAAAGGGGAAGAAAATGAAGACAGCCTATTTTCAGAACATGGTGGATGGCTGAAGTCTGGCAGAACGAGTTTTTGCTCAGTTTGAATGTAATATTCTTATTTAAGTGGTCAGCAAGATACTTTATGCAAAAAAAAAAAAAAAAAAAAAAAGGAGCATTTTCTCTCTCAGTAGACCTGTTCTCTTTTCATACCGGTAAGCACTGGAGAACCAGAACATCTGTGGGACAGGGAGGGCCATGGCCTGGCTCTGGCATCATTAACATGACTGGTAATTAGAATCTGTGCTGTAGAATCATTAGCTTTTTTCTTTCAGTGAGAAAAACCTAATAAGATTGCAGGTCCCAGGCTGGGTTTGTGGAACGTGGTTCGCAATTAAAGAAAAAAATAACTTTTTGATAAAACAAAAGATAATTTGGCCCTTGAGACAGAAAAACAATTAAATTTGTACCTCATTTTGAGTGTGCTCTAAGTCTTTTGGGGTATTGGTATAAAATAGTAGAAGACTTAACATGACCAATATGCGAATACATGTCAGTTAGTTTGTTTCATGGCGCTTAGGGCGCATTCCCGCAGAGTAGTAAAGTAAGCAGCAGGAAGGGTCTCTTTGCTGAAGGCAGGAGCTCTCCTGGGAGGTCAGGAATAACTGTGCAGCTGGGCAGAGGGTGCTCATCTCCAGTGGACATGCTCTGCATCTGACAGAACTGGACCTCTGGGTGGCCAAGCAGTTTTTCTCCAGGGTTTTGTGACAGATATTGATAAGATTACAAAGAATCGAATGTCTTTTGCTTCCTAAGACTGAGCAGATTTTTCTATTAACTCCAGCCTTTTCAAAGGCTTTTATTCAACACCCACATAGGTACAGTTTCCAGGCAAACATGTATTCTTTGCTCTATATGATTATTCCTACCCTTAACAACATCAAAGCATGTAAGAAGCTAAGATCCTTGAGAATATATCCCTCTATCAGTCTAAGGCTAATATAGAGAAAAATAACCTTTTATAAATTCCACATAATAAACAAAAATATTTCTAATACAAACTAAGTTATAATGGTGTTTCAGTCCAACACAGCTAATTCTATTGGGGCTTAACCTGATCTCCTGTCCTGCAACAATATGATGTTTATAACCTGCTCTTTAAAATCAGTTCCTGATCAAATCCATCTCCAGTTCATTAAAAATTCTCCTACAAGAGCAGCTAATAAAAGAACTAATTGGGACAGAGGCCAACATCTCCAGCTTCTTGATAGAGTTCTGACATATTAGCATTTTTAATTAAGTGTATATGCTGACATTATGACATGCAATAAATTGCTAAATAAAATACAGAATAGGTTCATCTTCTGGGGGAGGGGACAGACCTTTTGATTATGAAACTGATGGATAATGCTCTCTTGAAGTTTAGTTCTTGAACAAATATACAAATTTTAGAATCTTCTGTCATCTTTTTGGTCTTGTAACCCTCCAAAACCTTTATTCTGTCTCTCAAGTTTTCTAAATTGCATCATCTGCAATAGTAGAGTAAGGCTTTTTTGTTTGTTTCTTAGTTAAATTTATTTCTCTAGTGACACTCAGGGCAGAGATCTGAAAATAATTTCTCCAATTACATTGAATTTCTGTTTTATTTCCAGCATCATCTCTCTTCTCTTTCATCAGCCCATTATTTTAACAAGGGCAAGTGGAAAGAGAAGTTGTGCCTTATGCAGAGCTTATCCTACACATAGCACTTGCTGAAATCCTTTTTCTTGTTGTTATTTAGGTCAATGCAAGTTCTGCAACTGACTCCTGTGGAAGCAGAATCAGCTGGGGCTACAAATTCACAGGTAGGTGCTGGCAACAGAATAAGTCACGTACAGAAATTAGGAGGGGCCTGACGTCAGCAGAGACAGAATCTTTCTCTCCTTTACAATATGCACTGGGATCTTTCTCAAGCCCTGCCTCATCGTTCTTTTCCATGAACAAATCTTTCCTTTTTGACTTTCCAGTGTTTCTTCCAACTCAGACTGCCTGACATAGTTGGCTTTTGGGCTCAAACTTGTAAGTTCACCCAGACTAGTAAAGCAAACACTTCATAGTTCACTTTGGAGGCCAGAAGCAGAAAAAGGACTTTCTGTAATTCAGTACCATTGAACAGCTCAGGCCAATACAACACCAAGAATCCTACAATATGCTGCAAATCATCCTAGCTGCACAAATGAGAAGGTTGGTGCCAGGGTGGAGGATGAGGCGGAGGGCACAGAATCTGACGTGGCTTACCTGTGTGGTTCTGCACATCCTTGTATGATCCAAAGAGCACGTTGCTCACTCTAGCTCATTTTAAGTAACATTATAGCTTGAAAGCTATCGTCTCATGTAAGTATTTCTTGAACCGGATCAAATGAGTGAGTTATTTCCATCCATTTCCTGGCAGATGCATTTTGATCATGCTATTAGAGGTATTAGAGATGTTTCTCTTTGCTTGACCTTCTCAGCTAAGAAGCCAATGGGTGGATAAAGTGAGCAACTCCTATCTCACCCTTATAGGCTGGTTCTCTTCTTGCTCCCTTGCCCCTGTACTCTATGATAGTAGTTCAAAATAAATTGGAGGAACCATGTGGAAAGTTGGATCTGCATCTGCACATGTCCATTTTATTGCTAGAAATGAGTTTTCTGATATCTAACATTGTCTGCAGGATACTTTTTATAAACTTTCAGGGCAACAGAAGGAGGTTCAGTAACATTTAAAACCATTTTGTGTTATGTCATAAGTCAAAGTTTTAACCATTTTTAAAATGTTTGTATAATGAACAAGGATAATTTACTGTAATTATACCACAACTTGCAATAAAAAGATTGAAAGCAAAAATAGAAATTATGGATTTGGGATACGTTTATCTATTGAGTGTTTAAAAAGCTATCATGCTAAAATTCCTAAACAACAGTAAGAAAGTTTAGGTTAGAGAAGATGATAAAGAGATTAGTATCTGATCAGGCATCTATAAACAAGTAATGTAAAAAAACACTTTTTGCACAAAAAGCCTAATTACTTTGGGAGAAAATCCTTCTTTGCACACAGAAAGGCAGATCATGTGCTAGCTCTAATTTATGCTGATCCTTGTATATTGTACAGTAGGGATCTGCCTTATCCCTTGGCTGACTCTATGTGACATGAAATTTTGCACAGTACTTCCCAGTGATTTTCAGCATCCAGGAGCAATTCGGCATGGAAAACAAAGGCAAGCAAGACATGGTGAGTTGTGTCTGCACATGGCAGTGCAATTATGTTATCTTCCAGCAATACAAAAAGAGTCTGCATGTTATCATGACTACCACTTGCTCTTGTAGCATATATAAAATGGAAAAGAATTTCTACTTTGTCTTATGTAGTCTAGAATGTGTTTCTTCTAAAGTAATCCCTTCTTCTCTCTTTTTTCTATTATTTCTTCTCTGTGTCTTAATTCGTTAAGGACATGAAGCAACATAATTCTAAGATGGTCAGAAGATTTATTGCATCAAACAGGAAATGTTTCTTCCTTATAGCTTTTATGTTTATGTTCTCTCTGAAAGCAAAATCCTTGGGTGATATTACTGGCACAGTAAGCATGGCTATTTTAGGTCTATGTTCATATTTCAAGATTAGCGAGGGATTTTTTTTTAATATGGCAGTTACTATAGTGACAGCGACAATTTTAGAGAGGAAAGATGGTATTGTGATAAAGATATTGTACTGGGATTCAGATCAGATTGTCAGCTACTTTTCAAAGTGTCTCACTTGCATCTTTTTATTTTCCAGTATTCTTTATTGTCATGGCAGTGCACAAGTGTTGACCTGAATTGCAGGATTAGAGCTGGATGAGCATGGTTTTTTTCCATTCTGTAAAACTCTTCCACTTTTAAATAATATTCCTATTCAGCATCACAACAAATGCAAATCTCTTTGGAGCAATTTAATGAAAACATGGTAGATAATCTCAGCAAAGTTTAATGCTGAAGATATATACTTTAGTGGTAGAAGAAAAGCAGACCAGGGACTTGAACCCTTGCAGCTCATCTAAACCAAGAAGGCCCAGAACCCTGAAGTTCTGAGGAAGTTCTATGGTTTTGCTCACTTCAAAAGGAATTCAGTTCTGCATCTAAAAAGAAAATCCCAGAATTCCTAGCATGGAGTTTGTAATAAATAGTATATTTCTTTGAAAAGTTTAGTTATTAATAAAATTATATTTTTTCAAAGCTTTTTTTTTCTTAAAAAAACAACTGTCATCTGGACACATAAGACTGGTCAGGTCTCTGAATAGGAGACAGGAATTAGTTGATCTGTATTGATTTCACAGAGTCTTCATTTATTTAATTCTACAGTTTATGAGACTGAACTCTAACTCAACCTTCATTAGAACACATATATTTACATTTCAATTTTTCATCCACATTTACCAAGCAGTAGAAAGCCTCATGATCATATTCAGATATTTTCTGTACACTTGCCCAAGAAGCAAAGAGGGAGATTGCTATTCCAAACCTTTTTAACATCCACCGTGGAAGAGGCTGCCATCTCACAATACATTGGTAATATTCAGAAGTAGCCAGAGTGCTATTGGTGATGGCCAAGGTAGCACATTCTTGCCTCTAATCCCAGATAGACACTTGTTTTAAAGTATGACAGAGTCTAGGGCACCCTGTATTTATTTACTGTACATATGAAATTATTCATGGAATTGGCAGCTGACAAGCTCATGGCTAAAGTCCCAGTGACAACTGACGCAAAGTTTAGGCTGTTTACCATTTAGAGAATGGCTATATGAACCATTGTCCTTTACAGTGTGCAGATGTAAACTATTGATAGAGAACAGTCTTGCAGGAGAACGCATGATCACCAGCCTCACTAGTGACCACTAGTTACTGCTTTTTTCATTATCTCCCCAGCAAGACTGGTGTACACCTGAGGGAGTTGACAGTGATGGTTTAAGACCAGACTTCACCCAGTTGTAGCTAAGAGACTGTTCCTTTTCTCTTCACTTTTCAGCTCCCCTTTCACATTTGAGACATGGCTCTTCCCTGTAAGTAGTCCAAGGAAAAGTCAGATAGCTTAGACCACCAGGTTGTACACTGGGTTTAACATTACCCTCAGTGGATTGGGACATCCACATATTCCATTACTTCATCTCAGAAAGCAATCACAGAGCAACTTTCTAGGCTATCTCTCTCCTGAATGCCTTCTGGTTACGGATTCTAGTCCATTTCCTTTGCAACTACTCAGCAAGAACATGAGGTTCCACCTCAGGACTTTATTAATGGCAGTCTTCTTCTAGAAGAAGAGAATCCCTCCACAAACAGGGAAGTCCTCCATCCTCCCATTCAGGAGATGGCAGGAGATTTCCCATATCTATGTTCATTAAACCTCAGAAATAGTCCAGAGCTGCAATAGGATGTTCATATGGTTATGCTGCATGCTAAGTCTTCTTGTAAAAGAGCTGTACTTCAAAAATATCAGAGTCTCCTATGACAGGAATGTTGGTATGTGGTAACGTGAACATCTTATTTCATATTTGTTTTGTTGTTTTACATTGTGGCATTGATAGCCCTGCTTCTAACAAATAAAATTTTGATAGACTCTCTTCCAGTGTGGGATAAAGAACCCTGATTTCGTTATTGCCATATAGAAAGTCATAGTGTTATTGGTGTGGTAGGATAACAATGTTCTTATCTGAAGTTCATTTGGCTCATGTGGACAGTGTTGGCATTATTGCCATTTGGCAAGGAACTAAATGGCCTAAAAAGCTGATTATGCTGAAGTATTTGAAGAGGGGATTCAGGACAGCCCTATAATCCTGGCCAGGCACAATGTGACTTAAAAGCCCACTGTTTCGCTTTATCTTAACACTGTGCCTGCAACTCTTGTCTACACTTCAGACCGAGTCTACTCCTTATAGTGTGAATAAGGTGACATAAGGGCTAAAATAAGTATCATTGCCACCTGAGTTTCCTCCACAGATTATCTTTTTAAAGGGCTACAGAAGGGCAGTTGACTCCACTAGCAAAGAGAAAATGAGTAGTATTTAGGTCTTGAGAACATAATTCCATCTGAGCTGGTGTTTCAGCCGGATGTATAATGTTTAGAAAGGTGGATTCAAATGGGTGAGCTGGTTCACAATGGGGCTCTGTTCTGCTTATAAATTCTGTTGTTTATCAACAGAGTAAAATCTGTGGCTGAAGTGGTCAGCTATTTTATAACAGACTTTGATCAGTTATAAGTGGAGGAGGTGAGGGTCACAGCGAGAGGAAAATGGTAGAGATGATTAATGATGCAGTAGTCTTTAGAGACCTATATCATCTTTAAGGCCCTACAGTGATGAGCATGATAAAGCACACATCCAGATGCTATCTCTGCCTGGAAGACCTTGTCTGTTTTAAATCCCTTGTTTCAACATTAAGAGTGTAAGACAAACACCCCAAAGCACAAGTTTCACTGTAAGTCGCTGAAAGCAATGTCTTACTGTCATTAGTTCTCCATAGTGCTCCCTTGAGGAATCCAATGAAGAGACTTAGTAGTGCCCCAAACTGCCATCTCCTCTCACTGCTAAATATGGCCTGTGGGGGATGTTCAAAGGCACTAGAGGAGTCAGTTTCTCCAGTTGCTGATCTTCCTAGGACTTTGTTTTCATGCCTTGGATTTTTGCTATATTAGTATCTTTTGGATTATTTCAGGTTCTACATACTGCATAGGCTCTCAGTGTACTTATGTATTATTTCCCTTTTGCAAGATTTCGGGACATTGTTTCAAGCAGAATCTTTCCCTGGTTCATCTGCTGTCCCAAGGAATCTTCCTGAAAGTTTCTGATTTGCAATATATGAAAGGCCAGAGCATAAGACAAGGAGATAGTCAGGGTTGTCTCATCAGCTGCACTGCTGCCTCTTTCCTAGGAAACAGATATTATGGTGATTGTGCTTTCCCAGGCCAAGGCTTAGAGGAAGGATTTTCTGTATTGTAGCAGAGTGAGTGCTTCCCATATCACTCAAGGGATTTGTAAGCCAAAACAATGTCCCTTCAACAGGTCAGGAAGTACCTGATATCCCTCCTTCGTAAATGTGTCATTATTAAAGCTATTGTCTGTCCGGTTACTGGATCCAAAGCAAATCCTTAGTATATACAACAGTTTGTATCATTTATATTTGAATTTTATCAGGTCTGTGATAATTGTAATAGAACTGCTCTTTTTGACATTTCCCAGCTGTGTAAAGAGGGCCTGAAAGGACTTTTTATTGCTTATGATCTTAGACACTATGACCACCAGTTCTGATACAAGACCCCAGCTTTGTTCCAGGATTTCTATCAGTAAATCTTAAACAGAAAATGCATGAGGAATCCTAGGGACGGGAATACTGCATTGTTTTAACCAATAACCAATGGGACTGTGATTTAGTCATGATGAAATTAGTGCTCCTCTTATTTAGTCTCCATTTTTACCCCTGCACATCTCGGATTCCTAGCTGCACTGTGTCCCAGCTTAAAAATGGATCTGGAAAATAACCTCACCACAATCACATATTTAGAGCCACCACCCACAACCAGCAGGTGGGTTGGAAGCTATTTAGGTTGAGGCCTCTCCAGATGAGCTTTTATCCTACCAAGCTGAGCGATTGCTGCCTACTGTGCTCAACTTACCCCTACTTTGTCACCTCTTCTCCTAAGAGATCATAGAAAAGGCTATTCAGACACAACTTGTGTACAAGGTTGCCTGTGAATTAGCTTTGGGCATCTCCCCATTCAACACTCAGGGTCATGCAGTGCCTGACACAGGCATTCAGTCATGCCAACTCCTACAGAGCACCAACAGAATTAAAAGAAAAGACTAAAGAAGCCATCTGAGGTGCTTCTCTGTTCACCACACTGAAATGTTTATTTTAAAATCATTTCAGCACCTAAATTAGAAGGCGCAGGTTGGATTCATCTCACCTGTCTGAAGTCATCTGAGAGACAGATGTTTAGTCCTGAGAAATCGTGCCAGTTCTCTCTTTCTCTCTGTTCAGTGAAGGGGTGTATGTACCTGTAGTACCTGTATCAGTTTTCTCACCTGAAGAGATCACAGAAACCTGTTTTAGTGTAAGCTGAATCTGCCTCTAGAACTGTTCTCCCTGCAGTGATTTCTGAGAGAGATTGCATTGTTAATTCAGACCGGAGCTCCAAGTTTGACAGGGTTCAGGTAGATGAGATATCCCTCATTTCTAAAGTATTCCATACGAATATGGTCCATTTTTCGTCTATACGTGGTCCACAGTAAACCATATTCATTGCCTACCACCTACCAGACTGACAGTGCACACAGAACAACTACACAAAACAGCTGCTATTTTTTCCAAGAAGCTTTCAGTTAAAAAACATCACTAAGATTCATTCCATATACATTTTGGAAGATAATATATTTAAGCATGTTCCTATTCAAGTTAGATGAGCAGTGGAAAGAAAACTGAGAAAATGGTGGTCCAGGCTTTACACATTAGCACACACACTCTCCCAAAGGAGAAATGATGTGCCTGTAGCTTTTAGAGTGTTTGAAGTTTAAAAGAGGGTGTTTTACAATACACTCCAGATAGATACAACTATGCATCTACGTATGTAGGGCATTGAAAGAATGTAATGATTTACTCAAGGGCAAAACAATATCCCACTTGCATAAGCTGTTCATCCCTTAGGCACTGAAAGATTATGCTGTCTTTTCCACTGAAGCCTTACTTGTGGCATTTAATCAGATTTAATATATTTGCTATTAGACAAACACTGGGAATTACAATACCATAAAGATACAAAAGAAGGCTGCTTAAAAATGAGGGATCTTCGCATATTAGGAATACTTGTATTTATTGCACTATAGCTCTTTGGATAATATTTAATATCATTAACAAACAGCTTTCATAGCTTTAAAGGATATGCAGAGATACTTTAAAATAGTGTTTAATGTTGGGGGATCATAGATACAGTTTGCATAGAAAGCTTTCTTAAATGCTTCCTTAATTCTAAAACAATGTTTTAAAGAATTCTGATGTTTTAAACTGTGAAGTTCATCTATTAACCAACTGATTATCTCAGATAGAAGCTAATGGCCCCAATCCTCTTCTGGTACCTGAGGGATATAAAGTGTAATGCAGGAACAGTTTGCAGCAGTTGTTGTAAGCCATATCACTGCTGTGTGGTCCTAGACCATCTGTATGATGATCCACTTTTTAGTTACAGCACAGTAGCTTCAGGGCTGCTCTCGTTTGCATCAGTTTCCAGAATCCTCAGTATTGCACCCGTGACTGCCCAGGGCAGGGGGTGATGTTGGTCATTGCCACCACACAGGTATGTGGGAGGCAGGGGGATAAAGATTCTCTCACTAGAAATTCCCACATTCTGGAGCCTACCTCCAAGACTTTTGCAAAGTACCAAGTCAGCTATTGAATTGAACTTGTAGAAGTTGATTAGCCCATTTTGCTTTGGGGCACCTCTAGAGGTTTTTTTGTATGTTTTTTTTTTTCCTTAACATTATTATGTTTTGTATATTTTTGTGTCAGTGAGGTAGTACTAATTAATATTGATCACTGTGTTTTAATATAGCATTCCCCTGGGATGAAAAAACTGGAACAGAGTTATTTTTCTCTTCAATCATTATTTGGATAGTTTATACATGAGGTACTGTTAAAATATTGCTTTGATGTAATTCCAAAAAAATCATATAGAAGTGAAAGAGTTATATTTTACTTCTTCAAATGCATTCTTTTTTTTTCTTTAACAATTATCGATTAATTTAGTTTCCTGTATTTTGTGACCAGAGACGAAATGGCTGTTCCATATTGCAAGAGCGCGCTCACTGCAAAATCTGCTTGCTTCTGTGAAAAAAAAAATCACTGATATTAATGCTGATCTTGGGAGTCTGCAAGTTAAGTATGAATGAGAGTTGTATAATGCAGAGGGTAGTGGGATTTCTTTCTGGCTTTTGATAGGATCTACAAAGAAAAATTGTGTAAGAAAGAACTGGCTTGGACATTTCTGAATAAAATACAAATGTTTCTGAATAATACTGCTTATGTGCAATATGCCTATGTGTCAAAAGAACGTTCTTGAAAGTATGAGGTAGACTATTTTCAGATATTTTATGTAGTGTTAGCATCTTCTGAAGTATTCTGATAGACAAAATAGGGATATGAAAATACTGTCAGTAACTTTTCTAAAAATCCCCTAACATAGACTTATTTTTTTCCTTCCTTTTAATATATGTTTCTCTTTCCAAATGTTTCTCAAATATGTATCAACAATTTTAAAGTGAAAAGAAAGATTTTAGCAATATGGCCATCAAAGTATTGGCCCTAGAAGATGGGAGATGCACAATAAAGGCCTTCCCCTATTTGCTTAAAGATGATCTGAATTAAAGACCTTTTGCTTACTGCCTGCAGATCTGTGTTTGTAGCTATGTCCCCAACTCTGGGCCATACCTTAGCCATTTAGCCATATGCCTTCTTGCTGGGATTAAGTGGATATTTTGAGTCAGTTGAATGGATATTTGACTCGATGCCTCATTGCAATGATTCAATTCAGGAATCTCTTTGCAAAGTTTTAGTTTCATTTTATCGCAGAAAAACCTCAGCAGATGCCATAAAACAAAACTGTTTTCTTCAGTATTCTTCTGCTTGGAGTGGATATGGGTGGCTCTATATATGGGAATAAATTTAGAACTCTTTCATGGTATCTTTGCAGAGATGCATACTTGTACATGTAAGTCATATCTGCCTCAGTAAATATGAGAATCAAGCATACACACACACACACACACACATACACATTTTGGTATTAGCTTTCCAGAGCAAACACTTCTTCCTGCACACACACACACACAGGCATACTCAACAAACATTACTAATCTAAGTAACAGGTTTTCTGAACATAAAATTGAAATAAGTTTTCTATGGAAAAAATCTCATGTTCCCTAACATTACAGGAGCAGAAATGTAAACTTTACGTTTTGAGTGTAAGAAAGAGATTCATAGCATACCAATGGAACCTATAGCTAGCTATCTGCCTTTGTGTCAAAAGAATGCACTTGAAAGTATAAGGCAGACCATTTTCAGATATTTTATGTAGCTTTAGCATCTCCTGCAGTATTCTGATAGACAAAGTAGGGATGTGAAAATACAATAACTTTTCTAAAAATCCCCTAAGACAGTCTTCTTTTTTTTTTCGCTTGGAATATATGTTTCTCTTTCCAAATATTTTTGAAAGATGTTTTCATCTTTCCAAATTATGTATTCTGCAGGGGATGTGAGAATTTTGCAGACATGAGTTTTGAGTGAACTATGCCACTTATTCATGTTTTCCCACATACTTGCAAACAACTATACTGTGTCCTGCTGATGTTACATCTGTGTATCATCAGATAGTTTTATATTGGGCTACAATGCCCATAAGATCTTCTCTGAAAAAATAACTTCCATATATAAATACATACACATGCTTTAGACTTTTTTTTAGGCTTTGTTTTTGTTCATTATGTCTCTTGATAGACATGTGAACACATTATCAGTAGAAGTTCTGCTCTAGATCACACAGAACACAATGTAGGAAACTTCCATAAAGGAATTGGGCCATTTGTATGAAGATTAATACTTGCATCTAAATCGTGACAGTAGCCTTTTAATCATGCTTTGAACAAAATCATCCAAAGGATAGGAAAAAGGGTTAATGCCACGTGTTCCCTGGAGGCAGCTTGGACAAACATAGTTCACTATGTAACTTCATTTTTATAAGCCAGATTTATAGATTACATCTAACTGAATCAATTATTTCTGTAAATATAGAGAAAATAACCATCTTTCCAACAAGAAACAGCTGTGTTTTTCCAATACTGTTAAATTTTGAATTAATACTAAAAGGAACAAAAAACAAAGGGAGTAAGTGGATTATAGGCATTACTTGTTTCAAATGACATAATTCTGCCACAGATTCCTCACTATTTATGGCAAAATGATACTTCAGCTTTGAACTATTATTGTTGAGCTCTTATTTTGTTTACTGTAAACTCTTCTGTATGGAATTGATAATTACTCTCATGAACAAAGGAAAGAGGCAAAACTCAAAATGAATAAAAAACCTTTCAGTGTAGAAATGTGTTTAGTTAAATCTCATGTCTGCTCTTTCTATTTTTTTTTAGAGAGAGTCATGACCAGTATAATCATTTTGTCTGACCTTGTCTGTAATGCAGACTTCCTCAGAAGCTAGATTAAAGCTTTCTATCTTAAAGAAAGTTGTATATATTTTCTTAAAGACTTCAGGTGGTGATGAATTTACCTGCTCATTAAAAGCAAGTACAAAGTTTAACTTCACTGCTGGGAAATTATCTAAATTTAGAGTTCATAGCTGATTTCTTTTTTCCCTTTAGCTTTAGTTTCCAGGTACTGGAAGTTCCAGTACCTAGAAGTTCCCTTTCCTTTCCTTGCAAGGATGAAAACCTAACTCTATGCCAAAAGACGCTTTGTTCATACAGCAAATCTTTAATAAATTCAATAGAAGTCTTCAGTGCTCACATTGTAAATTGTGTCTTTAATGACCTGAATTATTTGTAGCTCCCTCTGAACTCTCCACAGAGCTTTCACATCCTTACTCAAGTGAGACTGCAACAGTAAGACTGTGAGACCAGTAGTAGTGTGGTCTACTAATGGTCCTAGAAATGTTCTGTTCAGAGGCAAAGGCTCTTCCCAGCCTGTTCTAGAATTTCCTTTGGTACATATCCAAGGACCATATTAAGTGTCTTGGTCACAGCATTGAACTGGTCAGTGAAGAACTGTTGAGTTTTTCTACTGACCGCTTCAATGATTCTCTCTTCCCATAGGCATAGTTGGTGTTCTTTGTACCTAAATACATTACATAGCACTTGCCTATATTAGAGTACATTTTTTGGACTGTGATCAGTCATCTATTCATCTGTAGCAGGAACCTCTACAAGCACCTGGGAACACACACTCTTAGGAGGTTTCAGGAGACTCCTTGAAGGCTAGATCCAGAACTAAGTGAGAGGTGAAACTATTCCATTAATATCTAAATATACAATTCTGAATGAAAATTTTTTCTTTCTCCATCTTTCACCTCTCACTCGAGTTTCAGAGGGTCTTTGCTCCTGTTAGCCTTTGTAGAATTTTTGAAACATATTTCAGCCTCCTGTAGACTTATCTACATAAATGATGGCAGATGGGTTGAATCTTTGATCCTAGCTTAACAAGTGGCCTAGATATTTAGATATTTAGGCTTAATAGCCTAAATCCTTATTCGAATGTAAGGCTCAGCAAGATAGCTATTGCACATGGAGGAATATATTTGAGCAAAAAGTTAAATGGAGCCATATTCCAATTACCTTTATATCATTCAAACAATCTCCAAAGTCTAGCAGATACACAAATGGCACACTGTATTTCACACTGTATTTACAATGCAATGATTTTATTTGTGAATAGTGTAAGAACAAGAGCAGTCACTGAATACATAGAGCAAAACCAGCTTCTGTGCGGTTGAGCAAAGCATGGAGACATACCTGCTAAGCACTATCAGTACTCTATGATGATGTGGGAGTAACTAAGGGTTATCACAATTATTTTTTTTCTTCATACCTAGAGCACACTAGAGTTGAAATTCAGACCTATGCTCAGTCAAAATGCATGTTTACAAAGAGTAGCTGTGTGTTGTCCTGCAAGGATTTGTCAGTTTTAAAATAATTATGTTATTCCTGAGTTTATCATTTCTCCATGCAGCAGGCTTTACTAATAATCAGGCAGAATCTCCCATGGGTGATGATTTTATGATATTGCTGTGAAATAGTGCATGAAGTTATCAAACAGCCAGTAGAAATAAGTGCATGAGAAGTGGAGAGAAAGAAAATGTAAGTAAAGATCTCATGTAATCTGAATACCTGTTGGAATACTTCTCCAGGCTCTTTTGAGAAAGTCTGTTTTAAGCTATTCTTTACACAGCTACAATACATAGGCTGAAACTGACTCTTTTTCAAATATTTTGTGCTACATGGTTTAACCAAAGGGCAGGATTTAGATATGTCGCTCTCCCTGAGGCAGCGATTTTGCAGGTAGAAACACAGGAATTATCTTCTCCTCACCTTCAAAATGCAAGATTTTCTGCCAACACAGAAGCATTTGAGACATTTTTCCTTTCTACTGCTAATGACAGATACCTAAAGTTCCTAGTCTAAAAACCTGAATTTACCTCGTTTTTTTGTCTCCATGTAGGATGAATAATTCATTCTGCTCTCTCACGCTGTTTCCAGCTGCAAAGCTGCTACATGACGGCACTCAGGCCTTCTGCTTTTTACTGTGCTTTGGGAATTTTCCATGCTCATCACGACCTTGATTGAGTGAAACTCATAATGATTTTGAATCTGAGAGTAATGCACACACTATATATTTTCAGTATTTGTGTTACTTTTCCTTAAGAATTCTTAAGGAAAAACTTTCTGATAGGCAAGTTCTGATAAGTAGGCAAACTTTCTGATATTTAGCAGAAAGTTTGCCTACTTTAGAGTTTAATGTCTAAACCAAATAGTGCTTTACCCTTTCCATGAAAGATGCCAATTGATTTCAGTATGGCATTTGATCAGCTCCAGTTCAAGAAAACTGTCCTATTCAGAAGGGAACTCCTTGTCTAAACATCTATCTAAATCACAGGATCATAGGTGTAAAGAAAGTGCACAGATTTAACTAACCAAACAGGAATGGACCATAACGGGAATAGGCTATTCCTCAAAATGGATTAGATTTCTTCTTTTCATTCTCTGTTCTTCTCTCTGATTCTGCCTGGTTCTCATCAATGTTTTAATTTCTACTCATGAGTTTTATGCTTGCATACAGATAAATGCCCTTTCTCCAGCAGGTTATGTCTAGGCAGGTCTCTCCATAAACTGCATTCATACATAGAGGACCACAGCGCTGAGAGATGACCTTTGCAGAGAAGTATAGACAGTAACTGAGATCATTTTTTGTTTCTCAGACCAGACTTACTTTCTTTATGCTATACTTAGAAACTACTCTGCTCCTACCACACTGGTGAACCATTCTTGACAAGGTTGTTTCAGCAGTCCTGGTCAACAGAGGAGGTCCCAGATGACTGGAGACTTGCCGGTGTGAGACCCATCTACAAGGAGGGTCAGATGGAGGATCCGGGAAACTACAGGCCTGTCAGCCTGACCTCAGAATCAGGGAAAGTTATGTAGCAGATAATCTTGAAGGCGATCACACAGCCTGTGAGTGACAACTAGGGGATCACACCCAGCCAACGTGGGTTCATGAAAGGCAGGTCCTGCCAGGCCAATCTGATTTCCTTTTATAACCAGGTAACTCACCTAGTGGATGAGGGAAAGTCTGTGGGTATGGTCTACTTAGACTTCAGTAAGGTCTTTGCCATAGTCTCCCATTGCCTTCTCCTGGAGCAGCTGGCAGCTCATGGCGTAGACAGGTGCACTCTTTGGTGGGTGAAAAACTGGCTGGATGGCCAGGCCCAGAGAGTGGTGGTGCATGGAGTTAAATCCACCTGGCAGCCAGTCACAAGATGTGTTCCCCAGGGATCAGTGTTGGAGCTGGTCCTCCTTAAGATCTATATTAATGATCTGGATGAGGGGATTGAGTGCACCCTCAGCAAATTTGAAGATGGCACCAAGCTGGGAGGAAGAGTTGACCTGCTTGAGGGTAGGAAAGCTCTGTGGAGGGATCTGGACAGGTTGGATCAATGGGTAGAGACCAACCTGTCCAGTATGAGGTTCAACAAGGCCAAGTGTCGGGTCCTGCACTTTGGTCACAACAACCCCATGCAGCACTACCGATTTGGGGCAGAGTGGCTGGAGAGCTGTGCGGCAGAAAAGGACCTGGCGGTGTTGGTCGACAGCTGGCTGAACGTGAGTTAGCAGTGTGCCCAGGTGTCCAAGAAGGCCAATGGCTTGTATCAGGAACAGTGTAGCCAGCAGGGCCACAGAAGTGATCGTCTCCCTGTTCTCAGTGCTGGTGAGATCGCACCTCCTGAAACCGTGTTCAGTTTTGGATCTCTCACTACAAGAAAGGTCCCTCACTACAACAGGTGCTGGAACATGTCCAAAGCAGGGCAACAAAGCTGGTGAAGGGAACTGGAGTGCTGACCTTATGAGGAGCGGGGTCTGGAGAAGAGGAGACTCAGGGGAGACCTTATTGCTCTCTACAGCTACCTGAAAGGAGGCTATAGTGAGGCAGGGGTCGATCTCTTCTCCAGAATAACCACTAGTAGGGCAAAAGGAAAGGGCCTCAAGTTGGGCCAGAGAAGGTTCAGGTTAGATATTAGGAAAAAATTCTACATGTAAAGAGTAGACAAAGAACAGGCTCTCCAAGAAGTGGTGGAGTCACCATCCCTGGCGTGTTCACGAAACGTGTAGATGAGGCACTTAGGGACATGGTTTAATAGGCGTGGTGTTGAAGGACTTACAGTTGGACTCGATGATTTTGAAGGTCTTTTCCAACCATCATGATTCTATGATTTCCAATACATGAAACATTTCATTGATCAACAATTATTTGACGTTGGAAATCTGCAAATTAGGATATGCTGAGATGATAAACCTGGCCCTTTTTATTATTGCCTCTTGAGTGGGAGAAAAAACCCACAAGAATTGGATCACTATTACATATGGTTCAGGAAGTGATATCGGTATGTTTTATATAAAATCAAACAGGTATTTCAGTGCACTGTAAGATTTACTGAAACAATTTTTTAAAGAAAGACACTCGTCACAGTATTCTAGATATAGTACTCTGCCATGTGTTATTAAATAATATTCTCTATATGGCAAATTTGTCCTCTAAGCATTGAAATGCTTAGCTTTGTCTGGGGACCAGGGTAGGAGAGAGGGTAATGCAGCAAAAAAAAGATACTATTGGGGTGTATTTTCAGCTGCTGCAAATTAACATAACTCCACTGGGCATAGTGCCAGGAATATAAAATGAATGTTGAACTTCTTACAGTAGAATCAGCTACTGTAGTACCTTGGTGATATGGAAAGTTGGGTTGTAGCAAACATTTGAATAAAGCATAATAGATTATTTTGGAATAAGCCTTGCTTTGCTGCCAGGTGAACTGAATAAAGTACTTCGAGCAGCAAAATGTTGACTGTGTGTAATGTGCTTCAGTATTAACATTATAAATGCCTTTAGGGGAGCGGCTGGTGCATAGAAAAATCATACCTTTTAATACAGTAGAATTCCCAGTGTGCAGACTCTGAAGTAATGGCTAAAAACAAAGTTGTTTATAATCAGCATGGGATTCACATACTCTCAAATGAAAACCTTGTTAAAGCAGCCATATGGTCATTATGCTATGGTTGGAAGCAAAAGAAAAAGCATTAGCATGAATCAGAAAGCATATAAAAAGCATAAGATGAAACAGTTAGCAAAATGATAGAAAAAAAGATAGCAAAATGAGATAGAAAAAAAGTTTTAAAATTAGTTAATAATAGGAAAATAAAACAGTTTGGAGCCATAATGTACTTAAGAAAGCTAGGAATAATGTAATGCAATAACCAAGAAGGTTTGTAACTATTCATACAACTCTGACAAATATTAATTGTAATAATTGTGGAAAAAAAATAAAAAGGCTTGGCACCATGGTGGACAGCTCAGAGGTCAACTGCTGTCCAGTTTGTGGCCCTAAAAGTAGACAAAATTCGAATAGAATGAGCAGAATAGAAAATACTATTGAAATTAATCTAATGCCGTATAAATTAGTCTTTCCTGGAATACTGCATTTGGTTATGTTCATCTTGTCTCAATTGAGATATAAACAGGAAGAAGCAAGGTTCAAAATGGGGTCAGTTATACTGCAAATAATAACTGGAGGAACTCATCACCACAAGTTTCCAGTAAAATCAAGCTAAAAAAGATTAATCTTATGGTAAATGAATGGTGAAAATATCAACAGTTGCAACAAACAAGCTGCCATCATAGTTCTGTGAGAGCTCTGCACTAGAAAACCAGGAGGGAATTACTGGGGACAACCTATGTTCTTTTCAAAGGTCACAAGAAATTTGCTGCAGCTGCTCTCAGGTCACCAGTCACCCAGTTAGACGAGTCCTGGTCCTGTTACTGGAGTGCAGAGGCCTCAGCCACGATATCCAGCTCCATCTGCAGATCTCAAAGCGCTCCAAGAAAATAGCTACCAAAACAGAAAAGGGGCCGCTGCACTAATGCCTTTATTTGTAAGGATGAGGATCCTTGATATAAAAACATATGGAAGTCATGATTGCAGTGAAATAGCCTAGAATTAAACAGAAGCAAAACAAAATCATAATCCTGAAAGAGGAAACAACAGCTGCAGAGCTGGTTCAACTGCTAGCAGACGGGTGCACAAAATTGCCTCCTGTATGAAGCCACTCCAAGCATTACTGGGGGCTAAGTGCCAGTAATGAAAAGCACGAGCTTTTTTCATTCCGTTCCCCCCACTAAATTTTGCCCACAATTTTGGTTTCTGGTTTCCACTCTTCAGAATGTAGAAGTGAAATAAGACATTTCACTTATTTAAGATACAATACAAATGTACAGCTTCTTCTGGTTCTTTTTAACACGCAATATTTTTTTCCCTGATAAGATTCAATTAATTGGTGAGATAATGAAGTAAGTCTCTCCCAGGAATTATTATGTAACTTACATTATCTCATCTGAATACAATGGGAGATATTAAAGTTAGGAACCTTTTGTTACTTTGCTGTCTTCAGTTTTTTGCACATTCATTTTATACACTAAATGTCAGTTTTATAAAATAATTTTCCTAGACCTCAGGCATGTGTTGTTTTAACAGCGCACCACTTCACTGATTTTCCAGTGAATGTTTATTCAGTCCTTATTAATTAAAAATATGCATGTAATGATACACTGGTTTGATTTCATTATGTTACAGAGGCTTTCTAAAGCCATTGCCTAAGGACTATAACACAATCTGCTGAGCCCTAGGCAGAGTGATTTACAGACTGTTCTGCATTAACCTGTAGTTCACGCATCACTGAGTGTTTTCCTCCCCTAATTAGAGACTAGCCAATTGCGCTATTTATAATTACTTAACATGATGAGGATTTATGTAGAGGGAGATTAAATAAAGATTTAACAAAAACACAGAGCACAGACTAAACATTTAATTGGCTCAGCAATAACTTTCACGATATTGATATCTTCAAATGTGCTTTCTATTATTTTGTTATTTTGTTGTTTGATACTTTTTTTTTTTAAGTCCCAGGTGAAAAAAGTATATTAAAACATAAAGGCAGAGTGATATGTAGAAAACACTGGCATAATAAGGTCTCCCCTGTGCATTGATGCAGATAGCTGTATTTCAAGTTCTGCCTTCTATGGAATAGGAATAATTGTTCCATATTCAAAGCTGCCATCATTTCTCTTCTAAAAAAAACCTTTCTCTTACAATATTGGTTTATGGAGGGTGGGAGGATCATAAGTCCCCCTTCAGATTTCTTTACATGAGTTTCCCTGAAGATAATTCAATTATTTATTTATATTGAAGTTTGCAAAGGATCGGTTTTAATGCTTTAAGATCAGATGCGCTGCTGCTACTTTTCTGCTGAGCAGAACCAGTGCAACCTAGTCCAGCTTCCAGAGCAGATCAAAGCTAAACAGCTTGCTTTCTTAGCTTTTTATCTCCCTACCTCCAACAAATTTCCTACTCCAGGGACTAAAACAACTCATATTGGTTCAATGAGCACAATTGCTTGAATGGTTTATTCTGCAGCAACTTTAGATTAAACAGTTAATGCACTTCCTGACATAATTATGCAGGAAGTTGCTCTATAATGCAGATTATCTAGCTGATCCAGGTTAAAACAGTGCTTAAATATAGTGTTTTCATTAACCTGAGTCATACTGACAGAACCAGGCAGGATGCAACCAGCTATGAAGTTATGCTCACAGATCAGAGACAAGCTGAGAATCTGTGAGTGGAAAGCTGATACCCTGCAGTTAGTTCAACACACCTTACCATGCCCAGTCCTAAGCAAAGGTCCTAGAAAAGGAAAATTTCTGTTTTCCTGTTTTAAAAATGTTTCTAATTTTTGGGGGGCTCATCATGCCTGAAAATTAATTTTGCAGATAAAATATGTTTTTGATAAAAGCTAATCCGTCTTATGAGGGCAATGATAAAATCTGCATTCAGCTCCAGAGCAGGGAAAGAGACAGGAGCCTGGATGGCATGAGTAGTGTGCCCCTTTCCTGCTTATTAGCCTCCAAGCACCAAGGATGCTCCTCTGAACCAAAGTTCAGTGACTCCAGACCAGGGAGTGCAGGGAGTTCTTTTGGCTTCTGCCTTTCTCAGGCTTTCTGTAGTCCCATATGCTGTTCGCTGACACGAACCCATTTCACAAGTGAGCATCAAATGCCTCTTCATCAACTGAGGGAAAGGAGCAGGAGAGGAAAAAAAAGCATATGAAATGAAGGCACAGATAATCTAGAACAAGCACAAACTAAGTGAGAGCAGCATATGTAATGCCTTTACTACTGAAAAATGTCTATATGTGTTTCTAAAGAGCAGAGCTGATACTCTAAGCAGCAGTGGGCAGGCAGTGGGTTGCACAGCGTTGTCCTAAGGAGGAAGGTGCCGCATTGTCCTTCCTCCGGAGGTGGGTGAGACAGGAGCGTGGCTGAGAAATGGCACCGTGCGTTTGGGGAGCAGTCATGCCACCTGCCCACCCGTGGCTGAGAGCTGCGTATGTGCAAGCTGGTGGCTGCGGGAGGCTCTTTAAAAAGATAGTGCTGCACATTTAACTTCATTGGTAAAGTTACACTGCCATCTGATCAGCATATTTCACGATACCATCCTGAGCAATCACCATTGAATACAGAAACATGTATACATATATATATATACACACATATTTATATATCTAAAATGCCAATATGCTCTGGCCTAATTCAATGTACTAGAACAATGGACCTCTTTCAAACTCTCTATTGCACATTCAGTAAAGAAAATACACAAAACCAACAGTGAATTGCTACCAAAGAGGTTCTGTTGCAGAGGAAAATGAGGGGATAAAGCCAAGGATGGTTGGATCCTTGGCCTGTGAACGGATGGAGGGTGTTGAAAGGATGAGCACCAGGAGGAAGCGAGTGTCTCAGGCTGGATTGACATTTCTGGATGTTTCAACAGCCGAGCTCTCAAAAGGCAGGGCTAGTCTGAAGGGAAGGTATGGCACTGGCTAGAACAGGTAGCATTGCTAGGGCTCACTGAAATATATTTCAAAATGAAGTTGTGCATTGGTGAGACTTACAATAATACTGTAGTGACAAATACATAAACAAATAAATAAAAACCTTTGAGTTCTGTTTCATAACGCTCTTGCCTAAGTTAGGTGGGCTCTTAGGAAGGTTTTAATTCCTCTTTGCCATATATGTAATGAAAAATTATATATATATATATACAAATATGTGTAATAGTATAATATATATGATATACATAATACATATTTATTAATCTAATGAGCTAAATAGCTCTCTACACGAAATAGCTTGTGTAGAGATGCTGTGAAACATTTTGATTCATTAACTATTGTACAAGGCACACCAAAGACTTTGACCCATTTTTACATGTATATTTCACTTCCAAATTCTGTACCATTTCACAAAGATACCAAGATACCAAGTTTCTTTGCTTCATGCTGTTTGAACTCCTCATGATAGAAAGCTAAAGGTTTATTAGGTATATTACAAGTATTGTAACAATGACATAAGTATTCTGTTGCCTTTAATAAAGAATGATTTAAAAAATGTGTTATTTTTGTCACCCAAATTAGTTACTTGCAGAATACAATATATCTTCCTAAATGTGCTGAGAAAGTTCCTACCAGATATTTCATGACTTTGCCTTTTCTAAAAGGCAAGTCTCATTTCTGCTTTTATGTGGAAAGAACATTTATTTTTTCAGAAGTTAAACAATGGTAGGGTAAAGTTACCCTAAAGGTAAAATAAGGCTAAAGTAGTTCAGAACCATCAGATAATTTATCCTGGAAAAAAAGGATACTGGTGTGCTAAGCTAATCGAACAGTTTGGTTGGCTGAACATTGGCTAATACACTGCAGCACTCTATTGAATTTCCAGAACTTGTCAATCAGTTCAGCTTCCCCTGCATTAGTATAACTGTGAAAGAACAACACATATCAGGATCTTGGCTATGGTCCTAATCACAAATGGTAAAACTGTTTCTGAAATACTGCTCAGTATCTCTTAAACTGCAGCATTTCCTAAAACTGACAAAGGTCTTTCTAGGGCTAGTAAATCACTTGCAAAAGAAATCACTTTGCTTGCCTAATGAATCTCTGGAAAGCCATGTGGTCTTGATGTGCCTGTAAAAATAACATCTGCTCTAAGAAAATCCTCTTTTTTTTTCCCTCTCTTAATCCTGCCAGTTGTGCAATCTTGGTTATATGTTTGCACAATAGGGAAGAGCATTTGTAAATTTAAGTTATATGTGATCTAAAGAGCTTTGTTTTTCCAAAAAGAGTGTCTATTATCAGCAATTGTTATTGCTATACTCTATCACTCCCCTGATGGTTTACAAACAAGGTGGATTTCAATCTCAGCTTGTGTTTCACCCTTACTTCCACAGACATTCATTTGCTAGCAATCCTTAGCTGCCACAAATCTCTTCCCCATTCTGCTGAATGCAGATCTTGTGGCTCTCCTCCTTCTGTTCACATGAGCTGCAATCAGTTCAAGTTTTATATACTTTCTTCGATTTAATGAAATAATACCAAAGCAAGTGCTGTACAGTTTATGAAGTAATTAAAACCCATTTAAAAGGATCACTGTAGTCAACAGCAGGAATGAAGAAAGAAATAACAAGCAAAATTCAATCACACACAGAAAGAGCTCCATGAAAAACTCTTTCAGTCTCAAAGAAACCAGATGGTGCAAGGCTTATATGGTGTGTGTATCTCTCCTGCTATGCTGAAAACTAGAGAATTTATAGAGCTGCTGGGCCAAATTCTGCACTCACCAGAACATAAATCCACAAAAGTCCATTAGCCTTTGTGGATTTATGTCGCTGCAAGGAAAATCAGAATCAATCTGGCTCTCTGTTTTCTCTGCTTTGTGTGATGAATACTCTCCTCATCATATATATAATTTAACAGAAAAAAGACAAAAAGTGTTGCATCATAGGGATTAGAATAGATATCCTTTAAAGTGACTGGGCAGTAATTCAGACAAATAGATATGTCTGATGAACACACATCTAAATTGCTAGTTCCTGTTCCTTACAAAGTGGAGTGCAACTCTTTTTTCCTAGCTTAACTGATTACAATGGAGAAAGAAAGCCTGGTCATTGCCAGTCTGTTCTTCGTAAGGGATTTGCCTTAGGCAGGTTTGAAGTGACAATTTAGGTAGAGTGCAGAGAGAATTAAAGCATTTAAAAGCATATTTTTAAATTTACTTTAAGTTAGTTTTCAGAATTTTATGGAAAAAAAGTAGGCTGAGGATCTAGCAGGATCTAGTGTTGGTGTCTGATTTTGTATCTGGCAGAGATACCTCAGTCTCCCCTTGTCAGCTCTCTCAGCCTGGGGATGTAGAAGGTGATCCTTGGGCTGTACTTGCTGCAGGCAACTCTTTGGTTGGCAGTTTGGAGCTCAGGTGTTGACTGAGTGACACTCTGGGCGCTGCCTCTCTGTGTAGCCTTTGGAGCCCTCCGACCTGATGTCTGGAGAAGCAGGGAAGCTAGGAATGATGTACCTACTGCATTTTTTTAAATGCAATATAAACATCATAAAACATTTGAAGATCGTCATTACCACCAAATTAGTCTAGTGTCTGGCTTTATGCCTAGATGTGCAGGAGTTCATATCATAGCTGAATCATTAGGAATCAGTTCATAAGCTGCTGTAACTTCTTGTTTACCTAACAGCCTATTATTTCTATTAATCATTTCTGGTAAATCCTTTTAAGGCTAATGATATATTTGCATAATAGCATTCTTTGCAGCCATTATGATACCAGCAACTAGTCATGGTAATAGGCACCCTAAAACCTTACAGATAATATCTACCATGAGACAGGCATGGATTTGCTGGGCAAATGCAAATTTATACTGTCTATTAGCCCAGCATGATGTACTGAAACTCTGTCGCATGCAGAGGGACAGGTAGTGCCGGGCCTGCAATCCAATTTAGAAGACTCAGAGACTGAAAATTAGGCAGATAGAAGGTAGTAATGGTTTGCTAAAAGATGACAGATTTTGGCCAGAATTGCTCTGAAAGTCAGACATCTGCTATGAGCAAAGTTAGGGTTGGGAACATTGCAGAATGCAGCACCCAGAAGAAAGGGAAAATGGCTGTGGGTTGCACAGTGGGCTTATGTTACAAGAAAGCAGGTACATTTTCCCCATTCCCTGTCTAAACAGTGTGAAGGTGCTTGCAGTGAAAGAGGGACCCTAAGGAGAATCTTTTGTGGAATCTGGTCTAAAAAAAAAAATCTTTAAAAGTATTGTAGCTCATTGAGAAGTTTTCACTGGCACTAGTGTCATGGTTGAGATTATTGTTCAAATATGTCTTTCTGCATTGTAGTACTGAACAGCTAAGTGAGACTGCTTTGATATCCATGACATGACGGAAGGGTAGGACTAGGGTAGTACTATTAGCAGCATTAGCAAGTTTAACATTTTTTCATGATAAGATCTACATATTTCTCTGTAAGTCAAGAGAACTCGCACATTTTTAACAGAATTCATGAAAATGAGAATAAAAGCAGCCTGGATGGTACAAAATTCATAACTTGATGTTCCAGAGTGCTACAGAGATTTTTGACTTTAACTAAACATATCCATACTGTATGTGCTGATTAATATTTGATAATATCTGAAGCTTCAGTAACATGCTGTACTAATCCTTTAATCCTCTATCAAAAGATCCTTAAAAAGAAAACTCTTCCATCCAGCTGCCAGGAGTTCGTACAGGCTCTAGCTGCAGAAAACAGACTGACAGATAGATACCTGCTTTTCCCATAGACTGCACAGGGTCAATATTAGCAGAAATCTCGGTTCACCTCAAATAAAAGCTGCTTCTTTCTTTAGCTGAGTTTATTCTAAATGTCTCTAAGAACTGAAAGAAATTCAGAATAAAAATGTGGATGAAAAGCAAATATTTTTGAATCAAAAAAAGGGGAAAAATCTTATTTTCAGACTTTTACCTTAGGTACTTGAAATTGGGGCATTTTCATGTTAAAGAAAACACACTCAAAAATTAACTGAATGCTTATAATTTGTTATTGATATTAGATGGCTTTTCAAGACCTAAGTTACTTTTTCTGTCGTACTAAATTTCTAAGGGAGGAAATCTTCCTTAAGCTGAAAAACCACAGTACAGAGCTGCAAATATATGCACAAAGGGGGATTACAAAGCAGATAAGCTTATTTTGAACAGGACAAGGATCTCACATTTCATACGCTGCTTTTTTTTTTCCCTTAGTACCTTAGCAAATTATGAAAATCTAGTATATTTGTTACATGCACCTTATAAAATTCAGAAAACACACTTTGGAAATATTGAGAGGTTAAACGTAAGATATCAGCAAAATTGAGTGCACCTTCAAAGGTTTGTTTTTAAATGCTTGGGTGTTTTCTCTGACATAATCGTTTGTTTAGAGAATTGTGCTTCAGTCGCACCAAGTAATAAGTTGATACAAAGGTGATCAGCTTGGTTATTGGAGTTATACTGAAAAGTTGCTTTGAAAAATTGATTGTCATTTTGCATCTATGCATGTGCAACCTGAATTCTGCTCAGTTGTACACTTTGGTAATAAACAGATTTCAAGTAAATTGTGATGTAGCTGTAAGCAGGATTCAGCTTCTACAGGAACTCCATTTTGAAGTGACAACCTAGGCCAATAAATGCAGTTCTCTGTATGAGCGAGCAGATGCATGAGAGAGTTTAGTTCTGACTGAGCTAAGAACAAATCTACCTTCTGCTATATTAAATCCAAATTTTCTATTAGGAACAAACTTTAGACCTGCAGTAAAAAATAGATCTATAATGATCTACAGAAAGAAAGCAGGGTAATTTGAAGATATTGCTAATATTATAGGTTCCAGAATAGTAGGGAATTTATTACGCAAAATTCACAGAAGATCTGGGAAAAGACAGTGTCCCACAATACAGAGGAAAACAAAAGAGCAGAAAACAACAACATCAACAAAGAAAAACAAAATACTCCTAACTGTTCCATGCTAATCTGGGCAAAAATTCTTCATGACCCTAAATTTAGCTACTGATTTAACTATAAGCTTACTTCAAGGGGCACCAGCAGCAGTACAGCACTGTGCTTTACATCCTGTCTAGACATGTGGCGCATTTCCAGTTGGCTGGCCGTTAGAGGAGCAGAACAAAATTCAACCCAAAAAATCCAGAAGCCAATTTATACATAAAAAGAAAGGAGAAAAAATAACCTTCTTGGCCCAAAGGCAGACAGTGAATGCCCTGACACACAGAATTAGTACAATATGATATACATTGTGAGGAAGCAATGATCAAATTTCCTTTCAAAACTTGAAAGGTCCAAATGTTTGGAGACTTGGACCCAAAGATTCATGTGCAAGGCTTGGTTGGGTATTAGAAAAGACAGATTTAAGGAAAAAAAAAAAAAAAGAGTTAGCTGCAAGTATACCTTCTCTTTTTGGAGATGGAGAAGCCTTATCTCTGCAGAACTAAAATCTGATCTAAAGAGACATTTCAAAACCTGAAGTCACTGAAGCATTCATGCCCTTGTCAGGCACTGCTGGTTGTTGATCATCCGGCAAAGGGAACTGTAGGCAAAGAAGCTGGAAGTAGTGGTCTCATGTCAGTATGAGCAGTAAGGTAGAGAAGGGTTCCCAGAGATGTTCCCAGCCTTTCTGTCTCCATCTGGTATTTCAATATTCATCTCTTGGCCATGGTAATTACAATGAAGACCAGAACACCAGAAAAGGTGTGAGAAGGATAGGTTAAATGGCTGGCATCTAGGAGGTCTATCTTCTCTTTCTAGGGACCCCACTGAAATTCTCTGGTGGGAAACACTTTACATCATTAGCAAAAAAGAGATAAAACTGTGGTAATGGTGAGCATTATAGCAAAAAGTAAGCTACTTGTGTCTGGGGACATGATAGTTCTGTTTTATTTCTGTAGCATCTTGAGCTCTTATTTCTGATGTATTTGCTTTACTCATCTGTTTCATTATTCTGCACAGTCATTCTGTACTATCTGTTTAAACAGGTTAATCTAATAAAGAAGGTATGGAAGATGAAATTATTATGTTCATCCAGACTAATGCATTTAGATACGTGTGTGTATCTGCGTATGTGTATTTGTGGGCAGACAAAAGGAATGAAACTGCACGGTATTCTTTTTGTAACTTGGGAAGAAAATATCCATTATTTTTATTGGAGCTAATATTTGTTTTAAATAATATTGTTTGTGTTGCAGTAGTGCCTGCAGTTCTAACTGGAGATTAGAGCCCCTGCTTGGCGTACGCTGTGCAAATTTCTGACAAAAAGAATGCCCTATCCCAAAACCTTGCCATCTGTACACATAATGAGAAATAACAGCAGATACAATAATCTGGAGCAGAACGAGGAAATGGAGACATAGTTTAAGCAGTGAAGTAGGCAGCAGCCTCCAACCTGCCAAAGACTGATCTGGCTGTACTTATACAAAGGGTTTTGTTGTCTTCATATATCCCCTGTTCTATCATAGTAGAAGACGTTCCCTTTCTGGCCATATTTATAGTGCGCAAACAATAAAAAGAAGAAATAGTGCTATTGCAGTATATACCTATTAAAAGAAAGAAAGCTTGCCCTCATCCACATTATTATGACACCTTTTCATTTTTAATATAGAAATGTAGAAATATTGTTTTACCTTTCAAAAGATACTAAGGTGAACTGCATTAGAAAAGGAAAGTCATTCCAAAGAAAAAGGGTTGCACAGTGAGGTCAGCTAGAAAATTAGCACATGTAAATTTTGACATGTACATACATTGGACTAGATAGTTCAGGAAAATGGTAATTTTCTTTATACATATTTAATACTATCAGCTTAACTAGAGCTTAGATGGTTGTGGCTAAAAGTGTCATTCAGTGTCTGAGCTGTGTGAGAAATTATGACTTTATGGTACATTTTTATTCGTTTCCTTTTGATGACTGATAAGATTGCCTTGAATAAATTTCTAGCAGATGATTTTCACGCTATCAAAATCACAATAATTGAAGAGAACTGGTCCCGTTGGTTGTATTTTCAGGCAGTTTGGCTGTTACCAACTTGCTGTAAGTTGCATAAATGTATGCTTGTCTGATAAAAATATTTTCTACCCAGGAAAAGATAATTTATCGTAACTCACATGGCAATATACACCTTTAATTCTGAATGCATGGCATTTTTTTCAGAAGTATGAAAAAACGCAAAACTTTTAAGTTCTCAAAAAGTAAACAGCTTCTTTAGCTTCTAAAAAACAAACAAACAAATAGCTCTCTCCAAATATTTATCAGTAGATAAGATTTTCCCTGGGCACTTAACACATGCCTAGTGACTTTAATTAGAGTTCTTTAGTACCAGCATTGATAGTCAACATCCCAAAACAGGGAAGCAAGCCTCACAGATGGAGAAAATGCCTTCCATCTCCTTCTGGACAATCTTTTCCTAGTAGATCCCGAAAAATGAGAAGAAATGTGTAAAACAGAGGTAATCGGATGCATGATGAAGAGAAGTTGTCAATAATATGAAAGCTGATGATAAAAACTGCCCTGTAAACCAAGCTAGCACTCTAAACTCTATTTTGGTGCATTAGCTATAATTTCCAGAACCCTTCATGAGAAATATTTTCTATTTGCTCTGGACTGTTGCCAGGTCAAAAGGACATGTATGTTACCTGAGATAGTTTGAAAATATGAGGTGGAAAACCAAATATGAAAGTGGAAAAAATATTACAATACAATACATAACATTTTGAGTTTGTGTATTGACATCTGTGCTCACACAGAGATATCCGAGTTTTTTTAAAGTTAAGAATTTCTGCTATGCCCTACTGCCCAAATGTACTATTAACAAGAGTGGATCAGATATAACATGTTTTTCCCAGAATGGGGGAGGATTTTCACTGAATATATCACATGCCGCATGACTGAACTCCATGAACGCCACATTTATCTCACACAAGTGCCATAGTAGCTGAGTTCGGTTCTTCATGCTCCTCTGGCCTCTTTAAGGCTATGAGGCCACTCGCTTGGCAAGCTCCATGCCCATGGTTCCATCAAGAGCTGCTCTCAGGGCAACACACTCAGTTTATGTGTGTGTGTGTATATATATATATATATATATATATATGTATGGGTATGTTCAAAATTCTAAATATCACATAATCCGTAATCCAGTACCGTGAACACATAATGCCAAAGCATAATGAGGGGGCTATGTCCTAATGGAGGAAGGGTTTGCCTGAGGATGTACACAAGTCTGTGGAAATACACCACTTTTTGCCTATTTTTTGAAGCTGAAAGCACTTCCTCCCAAAATATATAGTTTTGCATATGTATTGAGGAAAGAAAGGCATGTGCCATTCATTTGGTAAAGAGATGGAGTAATTATCAGGCATCCAGATGGCAAAATACAGACTTTAATTCACAGGCGAGCATTCAGCACAGATCAACACCTCCAGCATGACTCCCACACCCCAACAGCAGTAAAAACACAAAACTACAAAAACTGAATTCTGCAAGGATGTCAAGACACTATCTAATTCATCTTCTTGCACTGATCAAGGCAATTTGGGGGCATAGCAATAAAATTTCATTCTACAGAAGCTCTATTGAAACCAAGGGTTTCAATAATTTCTTTATATACAAAATGGACAAAAAAAAAAGAGATTCAAAAGGGAAACCTTGAGAAATCCATTGAAATCCAAACCACGAAAACCTCAGAAGAGAGAATAACCACAGCATGCATCCTGACTCTTGCAGACACATGTGACTCTTTAATGTGGTTGCAGGCAGAGCATGCAACAGGAATCTTTTATTGCACAGGGGATCATTTACACACATACTGAGCAAACCAAAAAATAAATTTCCATAACATGCTCAGAAAACTCAGCATCTGAAATGACTGTAAAACAAGCTTTGCTGTAGTGGGCTTAGAGAGCAATGTGATGAACAAGTTAAGAGAACCTGAATAGAATATGAACATTTTCTGCAAGTCAATGCCAGGAAAAGGCAATTGATGAATTTACACAGATAGTTGCCATGGGCTGTGTTCATGGTGAGGAAAGGTGTGTAACTGCTGCCCTGATGAAGGATGGAGAACACGTGTTGTGTGGGCAGTGGCAGCAAGGAAGTTGTCCCAAAACCTCCCAGCCACTTGTAAATCTTTCCCTCATAGATAGCAATCCCCCTGCAAAGCACTGTATCTCTTAATCTTGCTGTGGACTAAGACCCAAAACTCAAAGGTCTTCGTTGTGTAACTCCTGATTTGCACAGGCGCACCTGAGAAGCATTACTGCACCAGTCAATACTCTGGGGACCACGTTGGAGTTTGTTGGCCTTTGCACGGCTGTGCTGAGTGTGTGGCAGCCCCCGTGCTCACTGATGTGGACAGGTGGCAGAGAAGGGCCTCTTACTGTTCTTTGTTTTGTAATAAATCACATATTTCTGTGCTAACTTCTATATATACTGTGGAATAGAGGAGGTATGGCGGAAGGATTCTTGATGATTCCTAATTGCCATTACAGTGTATATGGGCTTGTCTGCTCCATGGGGAAAAGAAAACAAGGAATCAGAATATATATTATTAATTAGTGCAGAGTCTGAGCAAGAATCTGAACTAACATATATGGTAGAGCAGTCTGAAGAATTGCTGTTGTTTCTGTCTGTTCCATGTGCTTGTTTCTTTAGGAAAACAGGAAAAGTAATAAGGGCAATCTAGGGATTTAACTAAGTGCCGCGCATGCAACTGTGCCACTCCTAATAGGAGAAATCAGGAGAGCAATGGAGGTGTAACACCTAGAAAATGTTACTCTTGAACTCCAAGCAGGGTCACGGATGTGCTGGTGCTGCTGGCACAGGAGAGCCTGGGCTTAGAAAGACCCCTGTCTCGTGGGCAGCTCCATATCTGAAAGAGCTTGCTCACCACAAAGCTCCATTTAAACTCTCTCCAGGGCTTTCCCTTTGCAGCGTTTTGAAGCACTCCCACATAAATAGCAGCTTACAGAGTCCACTTGCAGCCTGTCACAGCTCAGCTTACAAAAAAAAAAAAAAAAAAAGTATTCATAGAAGATGTGAAGCCAAAATGAGGACACTAAAGTTCCCCTCTACTGCTCTTATTCTCTTCTGTAACAACAGACTGCCTGGTTATGCAAGCTGGCAGCTTTCTGTTACTGTCGCCCTGAGACGCAAATACAGCTTACTTACCCAGTTAAAAGCTGAAAAGGGTGAACAAGCAGAACGCTGTAACGAGAGCTTTGCCTGAGAGATTATAAGGGAAGGGAAACCTTTTTTACTTTACCTTTATGTATTTGGATAGCTCCTGTGGTTACCAGTGGGTGCTGAGTGTTTTTCTCATGGCCAGTTCTTTAAACTTTAATTTTTATATGAATCAGAAATTAAATATGCACATACATTTTCTTCACATTTACATTTACAAACTTACATGTCTGGAATATTCTATGACCTACTAATACATGAAAAAAGCAAAGTCTACTAATGAACTGAACACAAAAAATATGCTAAATATGTTTGTATACACATGTATAGTGTGAATAGAGAATGTAATCTCATTTTCTACAAGAATTACTGAACTGCTGGTAGCAATATTATTTAAATTAACCTGGCTATATGGGATTTAACATTGGAAGAAATAAGGATGGAAATGTAATTTTCTCAGCTGATACAGAGTAATCTTCCATACTCAGATTCTGCTGGAATGCTAATTGGAAATGTTGAATTTCAGGGTCTTGTTGATACACTAGACTCTGAGATATACTTTCATAATATTTTCCTTCTTCCACAGTTCCTTCATTTAGAGGCAATCTAAGTCAGAGTTCTGCTGTTTCTACAGTAATACTTAGGATCATATCTGAATGGCCCAGGGAAAGGTTGCTGTAAGTCAAAAAACTAGAAGAACCAATGTGTTTCTATTATATAATGTGCAAAGTACTTAGGAAGCCTGTTAAGCAGTGCAGCATGCCCAGTTTCCCTGGAGCTTCATTTCACATGATTACAGAAAACTATATTAAATGACAGACCAGGCATGCCATGTTTCAGTGACTGTGCAGATTCCCTGGTCAGATCTTCCCAATAGCTCTACTTTTTGCAAGGGAAGGGCTCAACTGCTCCCACCATGAACTGTCACTGCCTTCTCTGTATTTGCAAAATCATTTTGAATATTCATATTTTTCATCCTAATACTTATATAGTGTTTGACATCTCCAAATTACTTTCATGATTTTAAGAAACCTATTCAGACAACCATATACTTTATAAGCCCTTTCTTCTGCAGGGCACCCTCTATAAATCAGACTTTTTTTTTCAAAATAAAGTGTCATCCTATGTACTAACGGCATCAGAATCACATGGTCAAAATGACCTAAAAAACTCTAGGATGGGAGTGGTTGTTTCCTAGCATTTGATACTTACTCTAGAAATCTTTGGTTTCATCTGAGGACAAAGTAAAGTCTTTGTAAATTAATATCATAACTTCTAATGAAGACATTTTAAAATACTGAAGCAAGAGGCTTCTCCTTCTTCTGAGAAAGGTTATGTCCAATGAAAAATCCAGAAAACAATAATTAATATCCCTCTTGCTGATGATGTTTTGTTAAGAATAAATGTAGTCCATAGAAATGTCTTAATGACTCAGTTCTAGTGCTAATCTCAGAGATAGGAGCAATTGCTGTGAAATCATTTCCTCTAAAAGGGCATAGCAAGAACTGATTTTGATATCTTTTCTGTATGCTTAGAATTAAACCTGATCCTCACTGTGAAACCATCTTGACAAAAAAAAAAAAATGGAGCCTAAAAGGCTAAGAAAAACAGTGCTTGGAGATAGGACATCTTTGCTCCAGAATTTGAATACTCATATGAACATGGGAGTGTCAGCTACACATGCCCTGTCATAAGCAGTGCAATCTGAGTTGTAACAACGATCAGCAAGAGAGGCAGATGGTGACAGATGTGAGGGCCACCACCTCAGGGTGTTTTGCAGGTCCATGGCAGACTCTGGAAAAAGCGTCTGGCAGCAGAAGATGGCAGAGAGGGCAGTGAAACCAGAAGGGAGAGAGCTCCTGAGCAAAGGGAACTGTGAAAATAAAGCAAGTGGGTCCTATGTACCAAAATGTCCTGCTGCCATTTGAATACAGTAAACAATTTTGTGCATATTAAGCCATGGATTTTCAAGCCCTATGTTAAATCAATGCTTGATTAATTTAACTTATTCAAAAATTCTACTTGGAGTGAAAGGAAAATCCATGGCTGCATCTGGAATTCACTTGCAAGAAGAAAACCCTTAATATTGCCTGATGCATGATTTCACTTACCTCTGTTTTGTTCTACTGTCGTCCCACTTATTGGAACAGATGTTTACACTGGAAAATCTGAAATCTGTGCATTGTCATCTGTGCAGATCTTTTATCTTATGTGAGAAAAAGAAGTCTGTTCGGAAAATTTAGACCATTTTTTTTTGTACAGATTTTAAATATTGAATGTAAATGTTCATAAATAGACTCTCTGGAAAGGAAAGTTTGTAGTCACTACACCAAAAGTTTCAAACATTTGCTAGCTTCACTATTCAGAAATTCATTAGAAGTAAAGTTCCACTATCAAAAAAATTGTTCTTTGAAGATTAGCTGTTTTTCCCTATTTATGTGTACCCATTTCTCACAAAACATGCGTGATAGTCTTGTCTAAAGTGTAGGTCAGTAATCTACATTCTTGACATTTTGTCTTTTAATTTCCCAATCTACAGGATTTGACATTTGACTGAGATTAGCTCCTGCATATTTCAGTGTGGGTGATGGGTGTGGGTGATCAGAATCCTAAGTCAGTAACTCCAAGCTGAATTTCTAACCTCTGTCCTGCCTAGTTTGCAGCATTCATCAACAAAACATAACATAAATCGTGTATCTTTATAGAAAAACTTTATTTTTTTTTCTTTTTCATAATAGAACATAGTCCTTTGTTAAAACAAGAAATCTACCGGGGAAAAAGTGAACTGTCATTGCAGTAGCACCATCCCTCCTTTCATCGGTGTTGCATTCTGCTGTTCTTTATTGCTATCCTTAATTATGTGCTGCAGAGTGGTGGTCTCTTCTGATAACAAATGTTCTCTGTAATGCTCAAAACCTGTTGTTAAAATGTAGGAAACCTGTCTAAAACTACTGCAACTGGCTATAATGAAGTCCATTATGAACACTGCTCTTTTACACCACGCTCTTCACTGTTCACATACATTTATTAGACCCTCTAGGCACTGCATGACTTTGTGAGGACACAGTGACTGAAATAATGAGTAGCCACTGTGCAGTAACATGTCATTTTACAGCAGGGAACCTTTGTATGGTAGGCATGGTGCCACATGAAGATTGATTAGAACCAGATGGTAAAAAATGCATTGCAGTTGGCACCCCAGGAGCTTGTTGGACTGATTATTAAAATGGTAGACTATGCGTCCTGAAGGGTATGCATGTTCCCTGAAAAGTTCTTTAGGGCATTTTCTGGCGTGGCCAAAGTCCCAAAAGTTGGGGAATGGAAAGGATTGTAGCTGACGACGCTGTTATATCATTGTAATTGAATCAGCAGCATACAGCAGTATGATTGAATGTCTGCAAAAGTCTAATCAAGACAACTGTTGGTACAGCTCATTTTCTGGTCTAGAGTTCAGAAAACCTGCACTCAGTTCTTTTGTCTGCCATATACTGCCTGTACCACTGGCAGTACATCTTTGTGTGTGAAAACCTAATCCAGTTGTCCCTGCAAAATTCCACTGACCAACACAGAGATTTTAATTCTTAATCTTCATGTTACACATCTACTAAATGAAGAGTGTGCTTCTTTTCTCCTAGCCTATCTATCTTTTCTTTATTTATTTAGACTAAAATCCCTTTGGACTCCTGGTAATTTTATCCCTTCTGTAAAAATAACTTCAGCAATAACCTGCAACATTTCCAAGTCAAGTAAAATCAGCATGTGGCAGCTCAAAGTTCTGTAATACAGGTTTCTAAAAATCAAGTAGGCTCACTAATGGTGAAAAAAATCGTAACTTAACACTTTGTCAAATGCTTACAGGACCATTTCGTGGAGTGCCACTGGTCCTGTCTTACAGTTAGTCCATCAGACAGTACTTTTCACCATCAGCACTACTCTGGGTGCTCAAAAAGAATGAAGATGCTTTCCTGCCATTTACTGGGAATTTGAGAACAGATCAGCTGCCTAAAATACATAGAACAATTAGATCATTCTCTAAAAACTACTCCCACGTAAGTCTGATCACTGCAGCACAAGTGCTACTTTGCAATGTGGCCATTCTCAATTGAGATAGATAGATTAATGTGGTTGAGAGTATTACAGATACTCTTCAATAACATCTGGCACAAAGACCCTTGGTTCTAGCTGAGACCTCTCTGGGTCACAGTGATATAAATACCATTTCAGTAATTACTGTGGGAATTAGCTCATATTTAGCAATTTTTTTTTTATTGCAACTCTTCCTTTTTGAAAGCCAAAGATGAAGTGATAGATTCTATAGGAACATTTGATGTTTTTGGAAACCAAATAATGATTAGTGTGGATAATGGCAATGTTGGTAACGGTAAAAGCACTACTGGATTTTAAATGATATTTGTAGCTTCTCCTTCAGTGAGACAATTCATTCCACTGGTGAGAGCTTGTACTTCTACAGTCGAGTAATATCTTCTTCTTGTGTGATAGATTTTGTCTTACACTACAGCACAGAGTGAATAATTTTCCATTACAAGTAGGATTGTTTTCTCACTTCAGCAGAAAAAAAAGGCTTAATTTTCATCCCACCAGCATTTAATTCACTTTGGGTCTATTTTTCATTCTAGCTAGTTGAGTAATTCATGCCCATCTGTTTCTTTGCAAGTCAAATGATCATTTTTATTTTTGAAATGTGTTCTTCTTTTTGTATATTGCCATAAATTTTAGAATAATATTTTGCCGACCAGTTGACTATTTCTACTTGTTACAGAAGAGAGAAAAAATGGCACATTAAAGAGTTTCCTTAATACCTATGAGACATAGTTCAGAGTAAGTGCAAAAATTTTCTTTGGTCACAGCAAAATTGAAAGCAATGATTGTCAGGAGTACAGGGGTTATGCTGTGCATTCACAGTCAAACGTGAGCTACAGTTTCTAAATAAAACCATACAGTCTCTCAGCTCCAGGAGAATGTATAAAAACAAGGATTGAAAAAAAATCATTTCGTAAGGCCACATGGCAACATTCTATTTGGATCATGAATAGACAGAGGGAATAAAAACACCCCACAAAAAAAGGAAAGCAAAGCGAAAAAAAAAAAAAAAAGGAAGATGCAGTTTTTCAGCAAAAGAGCAAAAACAGTGAAATGTTTTCCATGGGTCAGTTACAAGGGCAAATTATATTCTTTCATTTCAGATGAAATATAAATGTAACACTAGCCATTGTACGGCACCTTTATTATCATATATCAATACTGTTTTAAACTGACTTGTCCTGACTCTTCTCTGTATCACTGGGAAAAGACTTTTCTCCGCTCTTAGAAGTAGCTCTCGGTTTAGATTCCAGCTGCTGAGTAAAAGAGAGGTCCTTACCTCATTTGTTCCCTGTGACACACTGAGAAGGAAGAGCAATATAGGAGAGACCACATCAGCTGCCAGATATAAATATTTATGATAATTTTCTCTGTCCCATATTCAAGGAGAATGCATCAGAGGCATAATACCTCCAAAGGCTACTTATGGAAAGAGCAGGTTTGTTGCATGCTTTGTTTAAGCTATAACAGAAGACACAGCCTAGCCGTTGGCTGTTTAGCTCCTGAGCAGCTTTCTCATTTCAAACTAACAGGAAAATGAGCTGTTTTAATGAGACACTGCAAGTAATAGCACATGCTGTTGCACAGGTCTCTTGGCAGCAGGCCACCACTTCATTGTCCTTCCATAAAGATGAAGAATATAAAGGGGGTCTGCTCTCAGCCCTCACTTTTATTCATGAATAAACTATTGGCTTCCTAGATTTGGCTCCTAGGCGGAGCTCCTGATGGAAAGCCAAGAAGTCATTCCTAAAAAACTTTGAAGATATACTGTAAGTCCTGTTTACAGATTAGTTTTGTCTGTTGTGAGCTATCTTTACTTCATTTTTTGCCCCACCTTTCAAAGGATATGAGACTTATAAAAACTTTTTTTTTCTTTTATCTGGCTAATACGCAGTTCCCCCCTTTCCTCATTTTTTTTGGTACACATTGATGAATGTCACATCTCTTTAGCTGGTGGTTGCAGGTCAAATATAACAAATATCTACATGCACTCTAAAATCTAGAGACCAAGTAAGGGGGAGAGGCCCTACTGGTGCTTCCTCTGAAATAAAGGCAGAGAAAATTCAACAATATCCATTTAGCAGCATCTAACTGGTCTATCGGTGGGCACATACTGACCGGCCAATTACCATGCATATCTTATCAGACTCAAAACTCAAAAGATATCTAGAAGCCAGAAGACAAATCAGTTTGCAACACAGGCCTTCCTGCTATCAAGCGAGCAAGACCAAGAAAGCCAGACATTAACACATTTTGGAAGCAAGACGGACCATTCTCACTCAAAGGGATTGCAGCAACCTCCAACAAATCAAATACCTTTTATTTTCCCTCTTTAAACCAATCAATCCAGGCCTAAAGTTTGAACCTCTTATGTTGTGTTACTAAATTTTAGTTGGCTCATTGCTTTTTCCATTTAGATTTCATAGCTTGATTCTCCACTGACTGTGTAACTACATTGCTTCTTAATTCACATAGAACTGAATTAAGAATAGAGAAGAGCAGAACAAGAAATGCTTTTCTAACCTTGTAGAATCCTCAGTCTTCACTCACACCCTATCTGATTGAAATAAAGTTTTTTTTTTTCTTTTTTTTTCTTTTGTTTTTAACTTTCAGAAAAAAACTAGTCACAGTTCCTACTGCAATAGCCTAATGATGAGGGGTTCATATACTACCTGCACAATCGGTTGAAGATAAAGAGCAATTAATTTAGATGGATACAGAATCAAGATTTAGTAGTCAATGTAGAATGTTTGATCTTTTATGTACAATGCATCAACACACACTGTACATACACACACACACAAGCATATACATATATGTAGAGATTATTTATCTGTGTGATATTTGACAGAAAAATCTGCAGAGTGTCTTTTCAGCCTTGCCAGCAGGAGCAAGCTTTGTTTCTTCTCTGTTTTTTATATGAACTCATGTTACATATATAAGCATGTGCATATATAAATACACATATGTAGCTATGAAAAATCTGAAAATATTGTTTTGATTGTAAGGATGATTATGGAAAAGTGAATGCTTCTTCACATAGCTGTCAGAGCAGTGAGGTTGGATACATGTTCATGTAAGCCATTAGTGAAGCCACAGGGCTGGGACAGATCTAATCCCAGCAGTGACAGTGTTGTACTGTTCATCTGTGGACTATTTTGTTTTTCCAGGTAATCTGCTGGGCTAACTGAATTATGGGATAAGAAGGCGATAAGAAGGTCTGGTCTGAGCAGGTCCAGTGTCACAGCAGACTGTAACAGTCCCTATATGGATTCCTCAGCTAAAAGGGAAAGCAACACATAACAATTTGAGTTGTATTCCTACTAAGTCGTACTGATGAGCAGATAAGCTGCTGCATTATGCATATGTCCTTTAATAGACTAAATAATTAAACAATAAGTAGATATCTCTTTAGAGCTTAAGATCATTAAGCAAATTTACTCAGAAGCATTCCTGGTCTTGTGCAATTATTCTTATTAGATTTAAGAGTCTCACAAGATGAGGTGGGCAGCCAGCTTCTTTCCTGATGCAGCTCAAGTGATGGGCTTCATGCTGTGCCATTTGAAGTAAAGTTGTTTTACTGCATGTCATTGTTTTTTTCCACATGTAAATATTCCATCCCCAGCACTGTGTGTACATGATCTCTCTGTGATGAGAGGCATCTATGTTATCTGCTTTTCAATAAATACCTCTTACTCACCACCAATTCATTTGGCAAGTAAAATGTTCAATAAAGCTCCAAAGCAGCTGATCAGAAGAGTGGCCTTTGCTGGATTCCTATTCCTGGCTAATGGTCATTAGTCAAATATATAGATATGACTTCTCTACTCAAGGAATAAAAAGCAAGCTAAGTGTATGGACTAGCTCTGTTAAAGATTACACTGTTTCCCTTGAAAGAGAGGTCAGCTTATAATGAAATAATCACAATTTAGCTGCAAAATGACAGCATTCTATGCCATGTTTTAAAAATTTCGGTTTTTCTTCTCTCCCACCAGTACTCATTTCATGCTCAGCTGGAACATGGCTATGACCAACCTTTATACCATGATGAAGGAAGAACAGTGTGGTTGAATTTCCAGCTGTGTGCTCAAAACCTCTGTAAACCTCTGAAGCAGTGATTACTGCTGATCATCGAGAAAGCTCTAGCCACATATGAATGACACATGCAGTCAGTGTATTCTCCCTTTGAAAGACCTTGCTCTCGTTAAACGTGCTAGAATCCAAATGAGCACAGTGGCAGAGGGCAGGCAAGAATAACACAAAAGGAGAACTGTGATTCTATCCTTTATAGCAGTCTATAAATTAACTAGACGGTTTGCATAGCAACTGATGATGGTCTAGCTTTGTGTTTGGATCTGTAATTTTACAACTATTGAAAGTTATTATTAGAAGATGGTGAAGTTCAGGGTCTTTCAACCTACTGAAAGATCTCATTTCAATAGAAAGGTGTTTTTCCATCATTAGTTATTAATTTTCTAGTGCTCCATTAGTTAAGAAGTCAAGGGTTTTTTTTGCAGTAAAAGTATAAGTGGTAAATATCTGGGTCATCTCTGAGCATAGGTATAGTCCAGGACATATAAAGTCCAATCTTTCATTAGCCTCTCTGAAACATGTAGACCACCTTCTTATAAATAAACATTGTGGTCTACATGTTCTAGGGCTCCAAAACCCTTGGTGACCATCTGTGATTATCCAGTTGTTTTTGTATGCCCTTTTTAAAGGTTTCTTTGGATCAGGACTCTGGGCTTATAATTAATCTTTACTTACCACATAAAATAAAAGCAAAAAATATCAGGATGTATTATTTTCCTCAATTTCTTCCTCAGAGTAAGCACTTTTTAAGCATAGATCAGGATTCCATCCATTTCCCTTATGATGTTCCAATTAAGTTCATCTGAACCAATCATCTGTTGAATATCTACCTACTATTTTTTTAGACCTCTTTATCCTGTAACTTTATGATCAGTCAGTGGAATGATCAGAACCTTCATGAGGAAATCCATTATCTTGTTCAAATTCAGAAAATCTGTTTGTTTTGGGTTGTGACTTTTTTCACTTGCTACTGTTCAACCTAAGCTTCATTAATGCTCAGAGATCACATATGCTCATCTCCATATAAAATGCAGATTTTTCTTGTGTTATCTCATGTTATAAGGAAGTACAGAAGACTGAGAAGTTTCATGTTCTTAGAGTATGTGCAGATCTACACAGAGGAATCACAAAATCTAATAAAATTCATAAGGTATTCAAAAATTGATAAAGAACCTTCTTCAAATGATCACATATGGTTTACAATATCTGCTTTGTGGCAACAGAGTGATAGTAAATATAGAAATATGAGTGGTTGTAATCCCAGTGTGAAAATTTCTTTATCTAAGGTTCCACCCCTCAAGAAGTAATTGGGATGGACATGGATATGGCATTTTAAGTGGTGGGATTTTTTTACTGCCTCATCTGGAGAGGCATCGATAGTTATTTTCCTTCTCCTCTGTTGCACTCACAGACTTTGCACCTCTCTTCAGTTGATTAGCATTTTGAATTTTGCCACAAGATCATTCTGTTTCTATAGAGATCTTGGCACCAATAGTGTAGGCTCATTTCATATCAGTCATGGTTTGCTTACGTCAATGAATGCATTATTTTCAACTGCATTTCTTTCATTCCTGCATCATGTAGGTCATTATGTTTATATGCAGCCAACAAGACCAACAAAAGTTTCTAAAATTGCCAGAATATTTAGAACAGACTGACAAACTGCACTATGTCCTTGCCTACTAATGTGCCATTGTGTTGGGAAAACAGAGCATAAGTAAACATTAATTAGGAAAATGGGTAGAAAAAATAAATAATTTCAATACAGCCCTCAGAAACAAAAATCTAATAGTACAGAAGTGAAAAAGTCAGAACATGATAGTTTTACAAAGACAGAAATATTGAGTCCTAAAAGCAACACAACAGCTTAAAGGAACACATTTAAGAATAAAAAAAGAAAGAAAGAAAATCTGCTTAGCTGAGATTCTGTCTATTATTTACTGTAACACGTTTATAGTGCAGGACAAATCTCATGCGCTGATCTGCCTCTTAAGAAGGCAGCTGTAAACCAGATAAATGAGCTTTTCTAATTCTATGTACTGAAAACACTTTCAAATTGTCTACACCAATCTGTGTTTCTAGCTTTCAGCAGCCACTTTAATGATTTTTTGCTCTCTTGGATTATGAGTATGTAATGAAGGAGGCCTCCGTTTCCCAGCATGGGAATCTGAAAGAATTTGTCAGTGAATGGGACAGCTAGTAGATAAAGACAAAAATTTCATAGAATCATAGAATCATAGAATGGTTAGGGTTGGAAGGGACCTCTAGAGATCTTCTAGTCCAACCCCCCTGCACACGCAGGGTCACCTAAAGCACATGGCATAGGACTGCGTCCAAGCGGGTTTTGAAGATCTCCAGAGAAGGAGATTTGCCTAGAAATGATCTATGTCTTAGCTATGACAGAGTATAGAACTAGGGTTTGTGTCCAGACTGTTTGTTTGAATATGTTTGACTTTCCCTGATTTTAATAAATCATATCTTCAAAAAAATATTGGAATTCTAGATCATATTGAGGTAAATATTTGCAAAAAATATGTAAACAAATAGTGAATATTTCCATTTAGAAAGAGGAGTACAAGTAAAATGTGAAGCTGTGCAGAGAGCATGAGTGGATATGAATGCAAGTGTATTCCTTAATGATTACTATGCTCTACTTTTCAGTAACATGCATGAGGGAAAAAAAAAAAAAAAGCATGGCTAATAGGAATTAGTTTAGAGGAACAAACTGAGGTACAAGTACTGAGAATCAGGTTTATATCATTTCAGTCAATGTGAATCCATGAAATCAACCTGAAACCTCACAGAAGTTTATTTGACTTCGAACCTGAGTCCATCTCTTGCTCTGCCACAAATACTACCAAGTGTTTTATTGAAAGTACTTTCTTAAGAAACAGAATTAAGGACTCCACATAACCTTTTCCTAGCAACATGTCCGATGGGAGAAAAATGGCTGCTTTCAGCTTGTTCAGGCCAGGGACCATTTGCATCTGTGTTTCTCTCAGCTCTTGAAACAAGTGGTACCTTCCATGTTGCAATCTTGCTGACTAAATTTTGTGCAAGAATGCTGCTTTTTCTTTAATAGTAATATAACCTTCAGCAAAACCATAAGAAAAAGTGAAATAGGGGAGACAAGTGGGTTAAGCTCTTATTACCCAGCACTGCAGAACACTAAATTAGAATTTTTTGATGGATAGGATTTTTTTTTTCTTTTAAATAGGTCAGTGAAAAATACTGTACTAGGCTTAAACAAATTGTAGACTAGGGTCAGTTCCTCAGGTGATATGAACTGGCACTCTTTTGTTCCTTTGGCTGTTCTTTCTCTGCATCTGCCAAGAATCTTGTCTCCAATAAATACCAAATTTTATTATGTTAGTTCTGACGAAGTTCAAAAACACAAAAGAGGGTAAAAGTGCTCTACACCTAGAACAACTGTGTGTGTTTAGTTTCTCTGAAGTCCATATCCACAAAGAGGAAGCGAGGCATTGGAATCTTAAACTGGGACCGGCAAAAAGAAAGCACTGTTATTCCTGTCTATTCCCCAAAATAACTTTTCCTTAATGTAGGCTCCTAAATGAAAGTGGCCGATTCTCCTGTTGGCAGGAGCTAGGTCCCTAGCAGCACTGTGTTACCCAGCTCTCTTTTTGGATCTGGTCCTGAGAAAAGACATTGCTTAAGAAATTAGATTAAGCATAACAGTATCACAGAGCTGAAGTGGAAATGAGATGAAGGTCTTAGAGTCTGTAACTGAATACAGAAAATGATTCAGGAAAGTTCCCCATCAAAGAATTAATCATGAAAGAAATCTTAGCTATTTCCAGTAGGATGGAAGTAAAGAACGGACACTGTAGCAAATAAGTAAATCTTGACCTGAGGCCCAGAGTTCACTGTGTCTGATGATTAGGTGTGATACGATAGAGTCGCACTCACAAAACGTAAGCAAAATAGAAAGCATCAATATGCACTTTTCCTTTTTTATCTTATGCTTTCCAATCAGACAACCAAGAGAAACTACAAACACATAGGTCAAACAAGTATCAGGAAAAGATTAGGAAGTTTCTATGAAGATCTATATGATTGTATAATGTAGTCAATAATCAGTATTACAAATAAATAAGGATGTGAGTCACACTTATTTGTAGGCTGTTGTGTAACTCCTGTCATGTCAACAAATTGTATTGATCAGACTCTAAAACAGAAACACATCCTGTGTCAGCCTGAAATTTATGGTTGCCATCATGCAGTGCATCCTGGGTTGTCAGAACTAGACAGTGACAGCTCTGAAAGCACTATGAAACATATCTACTCACTAACAGAAATGTGACAAACATTTGAGCAATTTGATTTTATCGATATATGCCTACTTACTCATTGCGAAATTACAACATATTAGCGTTGTTCTCAGGAAGACAAATTTAATTGCTACATTTGTCTGCCTGGAATGACTTTGTGGAACAATCTTTTCTTTCCTTTTTTTAAAAAAGAAAAGGATTTCCTTAACATACCATTTCATTTAAAGGTGCAATGACTATTGGTAAAGCACAATCTTGGAAAAACAATGTCCAAAATAATACTCTTCCAGTTTGCATGGAAGAATGTTTGTGCCTATGAATAACCAAAGGATAATATTTTTGTCACTTGGATATCCATCAGAATGGGGAGTGAAACAGCTGTTCCTCAGACCTTCCTGGTTGAGTGCAGTAAAGAGACAAAAGAAAAGAAAAACAGCTAGTGGCCTTAATACCTGGGCAATTTACATTTTGGAGCTAAAAATTGCTACACCTGAAATTTTCATGACACTTACCCCCACTTGATAAAAATGAATGCACTGAATGTCCAGAGTCTACATTGCTTACTAGAAAAAAAGGCAGGTTCCATTTTGCTTTTTTTTTTCTTTATTTTATCATTTTTGTTGCCTCTATGGGCATCTGAAGCAGCCCAGTACCAGTCTGACTAATGTTCCAATTTCTGAAGCATCCTAAGACAATTTCTCAGACATCCATATTCGTGACAGTTTACTGCTGTGCAACCATCCAAAGAGAGGTGACTCAGGGAACAGCGAAGAGAACTTTATCCTCCACCCTGTGTCTCATCTCCATGTGGACCAAACCAAACTGCTCTCTGTCTGATTTTATTGCATTTCACAATCCCTCTGCACAAATATGAATGTGTGTAAGAGGTGGGAGCAGACACCAGTGCATGCACACACAGCTTTTCAGCCACGCAGCCTCTCACTAGTGTGTATTTGGTTCTCTTCTACCTACAGTGTCAACCCCTTTCCTCAATAGGAAAATAATAAGCCCCTTCTTCTGCAGTAATTGTTAAAAGCCTCATCATTTTTTTCTCTAATGTTCTTATTACTCAGTTCATTGTGCTGAGAGATTAATTTACTTGCTTTGGTGTTGGTTGCACTTTGTCACTGTCACTTCTCGGGAGTTTCCAATATGCTGCCAGATAGGTTTCCATCCTTGGTAATGATTTGCCTTAGTCTGAATTTCATTTTTCTTTCCATTGACCAGAGCCGCTTCTTGATTGTCCCATGCATTTCAGTGAGTACAACCTGTCTTGCATAATGAATAAATACACCCCTAAAACTCACTATGTTTATATGACATACACAGGGTTGTATCTCATAATGCTGGTGGTAGTGCTAGGGAAGGAAGAGCAACTGTTATCTTAACTCCTCCTTCTCCTACATATGGGACTATTATGTGCCCAGTGCCATGACTGATGTGAAAAAAAATCATCTCAAGGGCAAAACTCCCAGGCAGAACTACCAGACCAATCTTGTCTCTTTGACAAGATTTAATCTGCCGAGTTGTTTACTTCTGTTTTACTACATGCAGATAAACATTTTTATTTTATTTTAGAGTTTTCACATTCAGATTCTAAGGCTTTTTTTTTTTTTCTCAGCCACTGACCAAAGCTACTCAAAATAAAGTGTTGCTAAACATCAGTCCAAAGCTAGGGGCCCTAATTGTGGAAACAAGAGAAGCACCATTATATTCTAGTCCAGAATCTTCCAACAGCTTACTGTATACATACTGTTGCTCAAACTCCTTCGCTTTCCTTACAAAAAAAAAAAAAAAAAAGCACAATAAAAGGAAAATATTAAGCTTGGCAGAGAAAGCCACCTTTGAATAATTTGTCAAATTCTGATTTTCTGCAGATTAATAACGCTCATCCACAGGAACGCAAAATGGCTTATCCTGTGACGTGCCTAATTGCCTATTTCCAAGCCCTTCCAAGGAGAAGCCCCGCGACAATAATTAATACCTAATGGCACAAACACCACTGCTTTTGCCGTTGCCTGGCAACCGCGGCAGGGCAGCCCTGCCAGCTCCCCGAGGAGGCCGCGCTCCGTGCGGGCTCCCTTCCTGCCGCCATGGGAGAGGGGCAGCTTTGTTCCAAGGCCGCTGCTCCGCTTGGGCTGCTTCTAGAGTCACCACCGGGAAACAAAGCTCCCCCGGGACACTGCATCTCTTAAAAGGCTTTTCAGCAGCCTAAAGGAAGAAAAATGCTGTACATGGTGTTGTTTTGTACTTCTAGAAATCTTTTATGATGAGAAATGCACTGCCATCCTACTGCTATCTTCCTGCTTCCAAAGGCTTCTTTCCTACTTCTGATAGGAATCATTTCTTCTGCCTGACTGCACTGCGTTTGATAAACTTTTTTTTATTTTTTTGACAAAACATAAATTGAATATAAAAGCAGAGTTTCACTGTGAAGTTCCTTTATGCAAATACCGTTGTATCTCAGTGGTATATAGAACAAATTTCATGGAAATGCAGCTGTGAAAGCATTCCTTTCTAATATTGCCATTTTTTTTAAGTACCAGTTCACTTCCTGTGCAATCTCTTTATCTTGGCACAGGGACGTCTAAATCTTATTTCATTCTATCTACCTATTTATTCAGATGGTCACTTCAATAAGGGCAAAAGGATGGAAATCAGTATTTGAAAGCCTCCTCCTCTGCTACAGTTCCTGGACTGTTCTGCAGCTCTTAACAAGTCACTCAGGTTTTTTTCTTCTTTGTTTTCTTCCATCAAAATACCTGGCCAAATATCCTAAAGTTAAAAGATACTGTGATGCAGCTGCAATGATGTGTGAAAGCCCTTGAAGTGAAGGTCAGCAATAGCAAGATATAATCACTTTTGCCATAAATACCAAGGAATTTAGCTAGCTTTACTCTAACACATTCAGCACTAGATGAGTAGAAAGGGCATAGCAAAAATTCTTACTTTAATTTTAATAATATTATTAACACAATGATGTAATATAGTTGCCAGAACCTGGACACTAGGCTAACTGGTCAGCAATCTCATCCCATGCTTATGCCAATCAGGTGTTGTAGTTTTTTAAAAAATAACTAAGATCTAATAATACTTAAATATTCTTCATTCCAAATCCATTGTCTTTCTTTCTGCTTCTGCCTGCAGCAAGATGATATGGTGTTTTGAGGTGTTTTGTAAAATCATTATATTGATATGGATTTCTAATTCCACCAGATCTTCTCCAGGGTTTCAGTTTTATGTCCAAGACGTGCCTTCAAATCTGTCAAGGTGCAGAAGGCAGGAGATTCACCAACATCCATTGAAGGGTGATGGAACATTATTTTGGGGGGTTTGCAACACAACTTGTTCATACTCATTTTTGGTATTTTATTCCCACTTAACTCCCAATAACTGGAGTCCAAATTCTCATACTAACTGACACTGTAAAACATTGCATTTTTAGGGTACTTGAGAAGCAAAATTCTAATGAGGCATAATCTTATGGAAACTGTACTTAGAGGAAAGAAATTCTCCTCCTTCCCACCCACGGTCAGGGTTATCCTCCTGTTCATGGGTTTTCCTCTGTCTCATTTGTATGTAAATAAGTAAATCTTGCACCCACACTGAATGCCACATGAATGTGCAATTTTGCTTTTTTAACTTATAATTTCACCATGAAAAGCTATTTTTCTGTATTTTTTTATTATAACTTATATATAACATTCATCTGCACTTGTGCTACCTATAAACTTGAATCAGAGATTTACATACCAATTGTCTGTCTATATTTCAGACCATTTGGGGGCTTGGTAATAAATTCTAATTATTTACTGTGTGGAATACACACACTCTCAGATCTCTGCCCTTTAGCAGAATTATTTTTGAAGTTTGAGGGTATAAATAAGCAGTTATACTGCAAAAGCTGATTTTCATCAGTGAGTAAGTGTGTCCATCATTTTCTAGAGGCAAGAAAACTTCCTCCTTTATCCTGGCAAATGCTTTTTTTCCAGGAGGGAGTTAAGTCCTCAGCACCATGACTTCTGTTCTGTGTCAGCAACACAGGAACTAATTCTCCTGTTTCAGTGGTGAAGCAAACAACCTATTGAAGCAGTTTTGTTTCATTAGCAAGGGAATTTCTCCCTCACGGAGCACTTCAGTTCAAACAGCATTTCATTACCAAGTCTCTATATGGAGGCTTCGTCCAAATGTTAAGGTAGTTGCCACCTTAGTGAGAGTGATTCTTCTTGGCAATGAATGGATTAACTTACCTTGAGATTTTATTTCTACAATTACAGAGTAAAGTTTCTCTTGAAGCTGTTTCATGCAATGAATGCCTGAATACACTTGCACAGGGAGCCCTCGGAGCGATCATTCACCTCCTGCAGAGAGGACAGCCTCCACTGCGTGGAGCATCATTTCCATTCCAGACGAGTTTCTTCTAAGATACAGTGGTTCCATCTTGGCGGTGGTACAGCTTCATCACTACAGCGGGAGATTTAGCTATCCAATTTTGTTCATAGAATACCATAAGAAAATTTCCAAATTATCCTTTTGCATAATGAACAGGGAGAAGTGCCAAAACAGCGGGGAGAGCAATCAATGGATTCTTTCTGAGAAAAAAAAAAAAAAGAGAGAAAAGATTCTACAATAAAATTGATCTGTCAATTATGGAAAAAAAAATAATTTCATGGTGTGGAGATTTGTAGGCTAAGAGTTAAATTCCAAAATGAGGTAGTGTACTTCCCAACACTGCAGATCACTGCATAATTCCTGCCAGTGAAGGAACAAACTCTTCCAAGTCTGGCAGTTTGACTATGAATTCCCCTGCCTGTTGCCACTACAGTCAATACGATCACAGCAGCATGCATTTTTCCTACATCCAGAAAAAAAATGTGTTTTTGTGCCTGGAAGTGCTGATGCCTGTTAAAGGAGATGATTAGTCATCATGCCTACTCATGAAAACTGGCTCTAAGAATTCTTGATTCCTGCAGTTTTATTCCTTCAGTTAACTTTCACTTGTGGATCTACTTCAGATTCTTTTCTGGCACTCGGTCTTCATGAGAAGATGAGTGAGAGTGAGAAATCATAAAGAGTTTCTTTCTTCTGAACGTTTTCAAGTAGTTGCAGTCTGGAAACATCAACTCTTCTTTCAGGAATTTAAAATGTTGTTCCGTCTTTTTTTTTTTTTTTTCCTTTTTTGTCTTGATAGCAAATGTGGATAGCTCATCTTCCCATAGTTAAACTTCCCATAGTTCCCATAGAAACATAAACAAGAATCCAATTATACCAGATATTACAGCAAAGACTGGAAATACATGTATAACTTAATAGAATCTTATAGATTTCAAGGCCAGGAAGATGTGCGTGATTCTTCTTTTACATAACACAGACTGTAAGACTTTTCTAAAATAAATACTCTTTCAAATGCAAAGAGTACCCATTTTTAGGCTCTGGATTCTACTCTGGGTTCAGATTTTCAGAAGCTAAGCATAGCGAATTGTCAAGTTATAGGTGTTTAGGCCTCCAGTTGAATCTAGCCTTCCCTCTTCATGTGCTAAAATGAAGTCTCATTCAAAATCATGGTAAACTTTCTGAATTTTCACTTCTATTTGTACTGTCACTTCTCCTTGTGTGTAGTCAAATAGACCATCTCTTCTATTGATGGCAACTGGAGAAGACATTTTACTCTCAACAGTATATTTTTACATTTCATTTTCACCTTTTCTTTTGATGTTACTTTAACATCCTCAGAGACAACCATACCTTATAGAATATTGATTCTCTTTCTCTTGAATTTCACCCAGACTATAGAGTTCTAACCCTTCTTCAGAAAACTCAAGCAAATGGGTCACTATTGGAATCATCTGTATTGCTTACAAATCGCCAGGACCAAAGTTCCTTGAAGGGGTAATCAGTGCAGTATCTGGATTATGCTGTACACAGTGGCTTAATAACTCCTAGATGATGGAGATAGCAGAAATGTCTTAAGTTAGCATTAGAGTTACCTCTGAGAAGATTGTAATGATACAATGAATACTTTTTTCAGATACCTAATTTGTCATAAATATTTACCTTTTGGCTTCAATGTTTCCTGCTTGGGTTAAACTCAGACACAGGTTTATCTTTAGAAAAGGCTGAATGCAAAACCATTTTTAAATTTTGTTTTATGAGAATAGCTAGTAGCACATGGCAGGGCCTCAATGCACTATATGATTTATATGCAAAGCCATTTGCCAGCTGTACATTTTCTATCACGTTAGTCACGTGTTAGTGGAGGGAATGAGCACGCTGCTCGGTACAGCAGCTGCATCCTGTAAGGTGTGGCCAGGCCACCTTTGCCTGCCAGTTCTCTCATCACAGGAAAGAAACACATTTCAAGCTCAATTGTAGGGACTCCTAGGCTTGGACTTTCCTTTCTGTCACTCCAACCTGGTAAAACTGGAGTAGCAGAGAAAGAGTTTTTTTTGTTGTTGTTGTTTGTTTGTTTGTTTGTTTTTCAGTTTGCCAGCTATGTGCTACTAGTAAAATAGGAAACACCTTCCTCTGAGAAAAGCACCTCCGCTATCTCAGTGTAATGACAAAATAATCTGTAAAAACATAAGCAATTTCTCCTCCAGCAAAGCTCTGACTTGGCCATGTGTTAGAGACATTTTACTCTGTATACAACAGACATAGCAGTGATACTGCACTATGGGGTGTAGTCACCAAGTCATGCTGGCCATCTCTCTGAACCCGTAGATTTTATGTGTAGATGCTATATTTTTGAGAGCACAAAGCCAGTCCTGGCATCAGTAGCATAAACAGAGAATTACCAGTCAGAGAAAAAGTAATATATTGCCCAGTGATGCAGTGTTAACAATCAAGGGGAGAATATTCCTACCTACATTAGAGATGGTCCCAAGTCTGCAGGAGTTCTCCCTGCAGCAAAACCTTATATGTTTGAGCCCAGTCACCATCACCGGCAGTGCAGCAGTGACTGCTACCCAGCATGAGAATCTGCTCGCAGTAGTGATTAGTAACATCTAATATGGATTTTAGTGCTCTCATGCCACCAATGAGCCTCGTGGCTGTCATTAGAGGGGGGAAAGCTAGGAAACACAAACATGCAGTAGAAGTTCATGCAATTGCAAAAAATCAATAATATTTTCAAAATGTTGTCATGATTAATTTAGTGGCATAAAGAAGAAACCTACATTAGTCCTTCCAAAGCATGCCTCTGATCTTTTTTCCCACAACAGCAAGTAAAACTACTTCCAACACTTGGATGATGTGCAGGATGCTAGTTGTATGGAGGTGGTTTTTTTGCTGAAGTCTTGCTGATCCATCTATCCCATTAATTTTTGTTGGCTGAGATCTGAGACTTACACCCCCTTTCCTCTCAGAAATAATTTCTAAATTTATCTTCAGATGAGGAAAGGAAGATCAATGCTCAAGCCAGAGATGGTAAGGCTATGAGTAATCTAATATTCATTGTTATTTTGATAAATGTTCTCTTGGTAATTGATAAAATATCAGCTAATTCTCAGAGTTTATGGCCTCAGCAGAGCAAAAGATAAATAGTAGTCTTCGCTACATCATTCATGTGATGTGGATGGACTTAAAAAACAGCACTTACATAGGATGTTCTGTGAATGCTCTGTACTAACTCAGTTAGAAAGACAGTCTAGTAACTGTGGTAGTCAGCAAATGATTATAATGAAAGGTACACACCAGGAAAATATTTGAAATGATAAAGGTAGATAGGAATCAATATGAGAAAAGATATTCTCAAACCAGCTGAAAACACTATAGTGTTTAAAACCCATTTGGAGAGGAGTAAGTATGACAAAGTGCATAGGAGATAAGTGATTTTTCATTAAGCTTCTCAATGGCAAAGCATCACATACTCCTAGACCTTTATATAAATGATAAGTAATATATAGTATTTTGCCAACAATAAAGTAAACAAGCAACAATTTATATTAAAAAGCAATTAAATGGTATTAAATTTTGATGAACTCAGAAAATAGGTTGGTTTAGGCTCTGTGCCATCAATGCTGATTCTCAATTTCAGCAGTGTGAGAGATGAGAGCACACAGTATAGCTACAAAAAGTGTAAAGCTCGCATAGGAAGAGAGCATGTTTTTACTTATATCCTGGGTACTGCATGCTTGGAGGAATATTTGCTGTCCTTAATCAAAGGAAGGACAAGCCCCTTTCTGCCTGGTCTCAGTGCCAAGGGAGCTGAGCAGAGTTCGAGACCTGAAGCAGCCCTCATACAGGTGGGGACAGACAGGGCTTGGGGGACCTGTCCCTGGAAAAAAGCTGTATGTGACTGTAGAATAAGTAATGTGTGGATTCTGTTTATAACAGATTTAAGTTGGTCCCAGAGGAGGCTACCTTCATGTTTGGCTTTGGCATATAGTTAATTACTTGGGGTCCCAGGAGAAATGCAAGACCTCAGGGACCTTGCCCTTAGGCAGACAGTGTAGCACGAACTCATGCTTATGGGGGACACACGGTTCAGCCTACACAATAGTGAGGGAATTTGACCTAAACCTTCTTCTGTAGGAGTTAAGGCAGACTTGGATGCAGGTGCTGGTCTGGAGAGGGCTGTGCCAGGCCTGGGTAGGCTCCAGGTCTGGCACAGGAAGGCTTTAACTTGGCCCCAGAGTGCTAGGCCTGGATTAAGGACCATGGTAATGCAGGCTGGCTAGAAAACAGGCGAGTAAACAAGGTCTGTCAACAGGCAAGGATTCCCCCTGCCCCTCCACAGCAGGTCTGAGAAGTGCTCTCTCCTATACACTCCCTCTGCCAGCACCACCAGCAAGAGAAGCATGTGGGGAAAGAGGTCCCCTTCCCTAATGCACTTCATCTGGTTTGAGCTTCTGAGGACAGGTAAGACTAGCCCATTGCAAAAGCTCTTTCTTTTCCCCCCTCCTTTCTCCATTTCTCCTCGCCCCGCTGCTCCCACGCGCCGCGGCGGCAGGGGAGCGGCGCGAGGCCCGGGCACTCCCCGCGGCCAGCACTGCGCGGGGCCGGGCGGGCGGGCGCGCAGCCCGCCGCGGGGTCCCGCTTCCCCTCCTCCTCCTTCTCCTCCGCCGCCTCGGGCCGGCTGGTGGCGGCGGCGCTGGCGGGGAAGAGGAGGAGGAGAAGGGGGAACCCGAGCGCCTCCGGCCGGCGGTCGCCCAAGCGCGGGCGCCGCTCGCCGCCGGCCGGCAGAGGCGGGAGGCTGCGCTCGGGCAGCGGGCGCGGAGCGGCGCCGCGGGGGTTAAGCGCCGCGCTCGCCGTGGGCTCGGTGCCGGCGGGGAGGGGGTTAAGCGCCTGGCGGCGGCGGCGGCTGCTGCCACTCGGCTCCGCTCCGCGCCGGAGCCGTTACAGCGGGAAGATGGCGACGGAAGGCGCGAGCGGCGAGCCGGGCTCCGGCGCCCAGGAGGACTCGGCGGCCACGGCAGCGGTAACGGGGCATCTGCGGGAGCGGGGCTTGCACCCAGCCGGGGCGAGGAGGCTCCGCGTGGGGATGGGACGAAGCGGCGCTGCGGGACCTGCCTCCCCCGCTCCCTCCCTCCGCCCTCCTTCTCCCCCGGGGCGGGACGGGGCTCGGCTGCGGCGGTCCCGCCGCAGCCGAGCCCCGTCCCGCCCCGGGGGAGAAGAGATGGAGCGAGGGTCGCGGTGCCGCCATCCGCGGGCCCCCTGCGCGCTCCCCTCATTGTTCCCGCCGCTGCCCGGGCTCGGCGCGCGGCGGGGAAGGGCGCTGGCCGGGCAGGGCGCCCCGTCCCCTCGCCGCCCCCCGGCTGCATCCACGACGAGGAGCAGCGCGGGGGCTGCGCCCCTTCTCTGCGGTGGCCGGAGGGGCTGTCAGCCCGCGGCGGGGCGCGGGGAACGCGCAGGGCGGCCGAGCCTTCCCTGGCTTCTCCTCGCCGCTCGCCTCGGCGGTTCGCAGGGCCGGGGCAGCGCCCCGTCCCCGCCCGCGCGTGGGGATGGGCACGGCGGGGCCGCGAGGGGCAGCTCCCCGCCTAAAAGCGCCCCAGCAGCCAGGAGAAAACCCGCGCGTGCCTCTTCAGCAGGTGCTGAGGTGCCTCGGGGCAGGAAGGACACAGTGTGGTGCCAGTCCGCGTAAACCGCGCTCCTTGGGAGTCTTTCCCTTTCTGCCTAAATGTGCAAGCGATAGGGCTGCTTTCCGCTGCTCCTCGTGTAACGGATCTGCGGAGAGCAGAAGTTCTCTGCCTCCAGGGGCCATCTCGTCGTGTTCGGCCTTGCCTCTCACCTGTCCCGTGAACCTAAACCATGTAGAGCACTTGCAGAGCCGTCTCCCTCCCATCTCCTTCCCCAGGGGAGAATATCCAGAATCGGCTCTGTTCCTGTGTGCGGTGGTTGCTTGTGGGCTGTCTGGTGTTAATCAGCTTGTGCTAATGCTCCAGTTGACAGTTATTGGTGAGAAGTGGAGGGGAAAGTCCACTGCCAGGCTGTGTTCTCCGGGGCTGCAGAGAACAGCTTTTCCCTCTGACAAACACATTGGTTAGGATAATAAAATCCAGATTTATTTTGGGTCATTTCAGAAGGTAATGAGCCAAGAGGGAGAATGATGCTAGTTTCTATGAAATTGAAGGTATTGTTAATATATGTTTTGTTTTCTTTTGAACAGGCACTAGTTCTTCTCTGGAAGTGGGCTCTAACTGTCCCTTAAATTCCAGAGTCCTAAAAATTTGGTTGTACTTAAAAAGGAAAAAAATAATTCTTAGTGAATATGTATAACACCACTGCATTTAAAAATGACTTAACTGAGATATAGATGAATATTAAGGTAAAAATCATAAAAGCAAATAATTAAATACTTGAAAATTAATTTTAAGCAAAAATTTATGATGTTTCTTTAGTATATTCATATTGTTATTATCTTAAGTTAATATCTTAAAACAGCAGATCATAAGCAAGTAATGCCCTAATATTGCACTTTTGGATGAGGTAGTGTAAACCACTCATGCAATTTGATGATCTCATTGCCTAAGGTAAAAGTGGTAGCTCTACAATGCACACTGTTTTAAAAATACTTTTTTTAAATAAAGAGATACTAGAAGGTAACCTCAGTATTCCTCTCTAATTTAAGTAATAGCTGTATAACTTAAGCAATAGCTGTACTTAAGAGCTTAAGTAATAGCACTAACAAAATATTTTTAAAATGATGTCTTTTATTTTAATTTGCCTTCAGTCCTTAAATACTTGTTATTCCTTATCATTTTTTTCCCCTTGATGGTATAAACTTTGAATTTTTGGTTTCCTTTTATTTCTTGTATGGGAATTAAAAAAAAAACTCTCCTATGCAGTGAGAAGGTTTCAAAAATATTTATACAATACATACAAATTCCTTTTGTATGGTTATTCTGAAGAGCTTAATTTCTATCTTAAACTCAAGATACAAAATTAGGATTGAATCATTTTTTTTACTGTCAGGATTACAGTAAGCATCCAGGTGACTATTTTGTAAGTCACACTAAACTTAAAACTCTAATGAAATAATATATTTTCAGTACAGTTTTAGAATTTTCATTTTTTAAATTTTCAGAACCCTGAATACACACACACTTTTATTTATATATACACACACACATATATACACTTATATATATATTCACCAGGGAATTTGACTAAAAGAAAAATGTAGGGATTTTGCCTAAAAAAATCTAGAGTGTTCTGTAAGGCATTACAGTTAGGAGCAAGACCAACAGTCTTGTCATTCTGAGTTTCCTTTGATGAAGCACAGCAGTTGGTAAGCTCACCACCTCTTTCCCACAGAAACACTGGTATTTTTTCCATGGTAGGAAGAACAAGAAAGATGAAATGGGGCTAAGACTGGTCCTCTTTCATACCTACACTGGTTGCACTGGAGCCACTAGAATTGTATTGGTGCAGAATAACTTGAATTGAGGGATACATGTGTGTCTTTCAGGTTATCTTTGAAGGACTTTCACATGTATGATATCTACTAATAATGAGTATACAATAGTAAGAAATAATCCAGCTTGACTTTGTTGTTTAAACATGGAGCACCAGCCCGCAGCGAGTAGAGATCTGGCCTGTCAGATGTTGGAGTTTCAGTGAAACAAAGACTATGAAAAGCCTGTTCTGTCAAGCAGAATTTGTTAAAATTATTCAGGAAAAATATGCAGTAAAACCTTTCTGTTTAGAATTTCACTTGACCAGTGATTGAAAGCATAAATTATATTTTTCTCTAAATGAGGGCACCTTTGGCCATCTAAAAAGCTTTATGTAAAGAGAATATTTGTAGGCTGGAATTTTGACTTCTCTGAAGTCAGTCAGAATTTTGCTGCTGGCTTCATTAGTCTGAATGTCATTGGGAGTTGATGTGTACATATTTGAAATGATTGGTTGCTAGGGTATATTCAAGAAGCAAGAAAGTTTTGTTTCTTGAAGTAACTCTGCATATCATTGCACTGTTTTAGTGGAAAGTAGTGGAAGAGGCAGAATATAATTTATGAAATTTTAAGTCTACAGTTTATAACCTATTTGTATGTTATTACTTGTCCTGCAGCAAGATACAGTCTATGTTAATTATATTAAAAATTGTTATCAAAATAGATGAAGAGGCATTCAATGACACATTGTGATGGGATTTTGCAGGTTCACATGCTTAATTTGGTATATTCTGATCTATTGGTCTCTAAGAATGCTTGTAGTAGAATTGCCACTCTGGTCAATATAGTGGAATGTTACTAATGCTTCGGTCAGATCAGTTATGTGGGGTGTCTTAGGTAAGCTTCTTATCTGAAAAATGCTACAAGTAGCAGAAAATGAGACCAGAACCCTTGAGAGCAAAGACTATATGTCTTACTGGGGACTACATCCTGAGAAATGGTCACTGTTGTTTAGCTACCATGATCCTAATATGAAACAAGTTCTTGGTGTATTGTTACTGTTCAGAGAAGGGGTTTTCATCTAGTGGGATAGCAACACTGTTGCAACACTGTTGAGGTATTCCAACATACAAGTGGAACCTGGAGATGGCAGTAGTTATGTCTGTTGGAGTCCTGATCCTCTGTATCTCCTCTGAGAGACTAGACTCCATCCACCTTGCAGTAATATCCTTTATGCCTTGCTGTACAACCTCCTATCTGCCCCATCTCCCCTCATGCTGACCTGCAGCATTGCCTCTCCTGTGTGTTCTCCTCCCTGACCTGCAACCACAACCTCTCCTCCCTTGTAGTGAAGGTACAGGTGTTTGAGAAAAGAAAGCCACTAAATGTAATCTGCTTTGTAAATATTTATTTCATTTCCAAGTGCGGACTTGTCGCACTGTCATCAAAGTTGAAGCCCAAGGGGCAATGCTGTGAGTCAGCATGGGGAAGTGGTGGGTGGAGCACATCTATAAAATGCAGTGTGTTCTCCCCTCCTCCCTAATCAGTTGAATTTGATTGGGGTAAGCACAGGGGAGAAAGGCAATGTTTTAGTCTCTGAGGTGATATAGTGAGTTAGAAATAGAGATAGAGGTGGAGAAATTGGAAAGGGAAGAAGGAGAAGAAAGCACTCAGAGTTTAGGAAGACTGCAGTCTGAGGTATCCATCCCCACCTGCCCCTTAGAAAAAAAGAGAGCCATCGATTACAGAACCCTTGTAATACTTGAATATGTAAACAGGAAGGTGTCAAGTAGGCTTTGGTAAGAGATTCTCTCTTTGGTGGGTAAATTGTGGGTTCTTGGATCTTGAGTTTGGTTCTAACATAAAATTTTGAAGGAGTTAAAAGTAGCTCTAGAGATAACTTCAAGAGTATATATCTATGTTTGGATCTAATCATATACTATTTACCTTAGAAGTAACTTATTTGATATTGACTTTCAGACTAGAAAAAGCCTGTTAAATTTAAGCAATAGTATAAACATGGTCTGCAAAGTTGTGGGTCTGAATCCATAAAAAGAATGTGGGTACTTAACTCATACTGAAATCAAAGATACCTAAATACAATTGAGTGTTGATGGTTTGCAAATATATTTTAGCAGTTATGGGACTATCTGAATGATGAGAGCAGAGTAAGCAAGTAACTTCATGTGATGAACAATCCAGTAAAAAGTCAGTGAAGTAATGGGTGTGAATAATTAAATGCATGTTAAGTTCTCTCATGGTCCTTAGATATACTTGTATTACATTTTTACATTTTATGTAAGTTCTTCAGAAGTAAGTACTTCTTTTATGTAAGTACTTACTTTTATGTAAGTGCTTCAGAACTTAGGAAAGTTATCTTCAGATGATATTCTCTGCTGCAAGAAACCTCAAGCAAGACCTGATGTTAGTTACTCTAACTCAGAGATTCTAAAACTTTATAGATTTTATTGCCTTTTTTTTTGTTTTGTTCTGTATTGCTGTTTTTTTTTCCTGTACTTGCACCTTTTTCACTCACCTCCAAGCATACTGACTTAAAGAAGAATAAATGTAGCTTAAATGTTGAAAGCAAAAAAATCGTGTTGTCTCTAGAGTGTCCATGAACACTGTATGGGCATTATAATCGCTTCTTTCAGTACCCTCAACACTTGCAGAGCTTTCTGCCTTAGAAAAGGTTTGGGATTCATTTGACCACGTGCCTGTGTTTACATTGAGCTGGTTCTTCATACTTCCTTTTAGAGTCAGCGAAGAAAGAAGTGGTTATGATCTGTTTTATGAAACAAAATGGTCTGTTTTAGATATCTACTTTAGGACAGAATTGTGAACTCTGTTTTTGAGTAAAGTGACTCTTGGATATGTGACTCTTGGAGGTACAAGACCTCTGTGTTTAGGTGTTCACATGCATGCACTGTGTTTAATATCCCATTGCAGTCAGTGTGATGAATACAGTCAGTGGAGCCTTGAGCAAATAGTTCTAGTAGCTGATCAGCTTGGATAGTACTTGTCTGTTTTGAATAGCTCTCTGTTGATAGTAACAGCAGATTAAGCATCTCCCTCCCGTACTTACAGCCAACTTTGGATGTCTTAATCCTTGCCTGAGTGCTCCCTATAGTTGTCCACATAGAAGTGTTGACAGCATTTGAGATCCTCAAAGGTATCCTGGTTGGCCACCTACTGTCAATCCGGATGGCATGGAGGATTCTCCGAAATCATGTGTCACATATGCCTGCCCTGAAAAGATCTTTCTGATCCCCAGGGCTTTCCAAATTGGATGCTTAAATATAGGTAACTAAAGAGAACTAGTCAAAACATGCTTGTGCTTGATCTTGAATTCTGCTTGGGGAATGTACTCAGTACTGTAAAATGTGTGAATTGGAGTTTCCCTTGTGCAGTAGTTTCATGAGTCTGGTGATAATGCACTGATGGCTGTGAGGCCATCATGATATTAAAAATTTACTCCTTGTGGCCTAATAAATAATAGCAAATCATTTTATTTTTTAAACCTCAACAGGATTCTTGTGTGTGTTTAATGGAGCTCAATATAAAATATGTAACAAATGTAGATATGCACCTTTGCCTTCTCATCTAAAAGTACTCTTTTTGACAGCTTTTCCCTGTGTGCTTTCCTGTGCACCATTTTTCATAATTCTCTTCTACTCCATCTTTCCACCTCAACCTTCAATTACACCCTGCAGTTTTCTTTTTCAAGTTCTGGGTTATTGCCCAGTTCCCTCTCTAAAAAGGCTATATACTGCTTTTTGAGGAGGAAGGAGGCAACACAAACTCCTTGCAAAATGTGTCTGCAAATAAAATGTGGTGTTTTAGAGACTCGGGAAAGAGAAACCGTAGTCTTTTTCAGGTACTTATTCTTCTCAATCACATAAACCAGACATTTAAAAATCCTAAAAAGTGGGGGAGAGAAAATCATCTTGTATTTGAGCTGTGTATGACAAATTTCACATATTCCTACATTTGCGTTGCAAAACCAATATAATGTAAGGCTTGCTAGGTACTTGTTAAATTGCTGGTTAAATTGTTCCACGTATGCACTGGACAAGATATATGGGAGCCAAGTCTCAAGTGACATATAAATGATGAGACATTATTTTCTAGAGATGTGAAACATATGACTTTATTGGAAGATGTTAGGAGGATTACTTTTCTCAATCTAAATATTTCTAAATCTCTTTTTCTATAACGTAAGTGAATAGTGCTCCATATGAGCAACTGCAAGCAAGCCTGCCATGACTGATAATCCTAGTTGCGAAATGATGGCAGACAGGGATGTGATTAAGAGGAAGAATAGTTGGTAAAGGATACTTTATTTACCCAAATCTTAAACAATATTATATGACCATATCTTGGGAATACATTAAATCTTTATCTATTTTGTCGAGGTTAGGATACACTACATTGTAACTTTGCATGTGTTGATTTGGAGGTATGTGTGATGAGAGGCATGGTGGCATCTTCAGCATGTACGCTCTTACTCAGTGTCAGGTTACTCAAGGTATCCAGAATAAATTTAAGATGACTCTAAACTTTTCAGTCATTAGAGTACTGGAAAAAAGTTCATTCCAGTTTCAAAGTTTGTCAGATAAATTTGTAATAAGAAAGCCTCACCAAGGGGAAATCTTGCCTGACTAACCTGATAGCCTTCTATGATGAAATGACTGGGTGGATAGACGAGGGGAGAGCGGTGGATGTCGTCTATCTCGACTTCACCAAGGCTTTTGACACCGTCCCTCACAACATCCTCCTGGGCAAGCTCCGCAAGTGTGGGATAGATGAGTGGACAGTGAGATGGATTAGGAACTGGCTGGATGGCAGGGCCCAGAGAGTGGTGATCAGCGGTGCAGAGTCTAGTTGGAGGCCTGTGGCTAGTGGGGTCCCCCAGGGGTCAGTCCTTGGTCCAGTCCTGTTCAATTTATTCATCAATGACCTGGATGAAGGCACAGAGTGCTCCCTCAGCAAGTTTGCTGATGACACGAAACTGGGAGGAGTAGCCGATACCCGAGAGGGCTGTGCTGCCATCCAGAGGGACCTGGACAGACTGGACAACTGGGCGGTGAAAAACCTCATGCAATTCAACAAGGCCAAGTGCAAGGTCCTGCACCTGGGGAGGAATAACCCCAGACACCAGTACAGGCTGGGGACCGACCTTGTGGAGAGCAACTCCGCAGAGAGGGACCTGAGTGTCATGGTGGATGATAAGTTGACCATGTGGCAGCAGTGTGCTCTCGTGGCCAAGAAGGCCAATGGGATCCTGGGGTGCATTAAGAAGAGCGTCTCCAGCAGGTCGAGGGAGGTGATCCTGCCCCTCTACTCAGCCCTGGTGAGGCTGCATCTGGAGTACTGTGTCCAGTTCTGGGCTCCACAGTACAAGAGGGATGTGGAGCTGCTTGAGAGAGTCCAGCGCAGGGCTACAAGGATGATCAGGGGCCTGGAACATCTGCCCTATGAGGAGAGGCTGAGGGAGCTGGGCCTGTTCAGCCTGGAGAAGAGAAGGCTGAGAGGGGATCTAATCAGTGTATATAAATACCTCAAGGGAGGGAGTGCAGAGGACGGTCATGGTCTCTTTTCAGTGGTGGCCACTGATAGGACTAGAGGAAATGGCCGGAAACTGAAACATCAAAAATTCCGTAGGAACTTAAGGAAAAATTTCTTAACAGTGAGGGTGACAGAGCACGGGAACAGGCTGCCCAGAGAGGTTGTAGAGTCTCCTTCTCTGGAGATCTTCAAAACCCGCTTGGATGCAGTCCTGTGTCACGTGCTCTAGGTGACCCTGCGTGTGCAGGGGGGTTGGACTAGAAGATCTCTAGAGGTCCCTTCCAACCCTAAGCATTCTATGATTCTATGACTCCATAGCGGTAGCATTATTCTTAACCAACATTTGAAAAATGATTGTCTGTTTTCTTATTTTGTGATATGATGATGCATGTCTGATTGATGCCATTTTTCTAACACTAAAATAATATTTACGTAAAGGCAAGCAGTTATTAGGCCCTTAAGTTCATTTCTTTTCATCTTAAACACCCTTTAAATGCTTTATTTCTCTCTTCGTCTTTGTGTGTCTGTTTTGATCAATTTTTGGACATCAGTTTGGGGGGATTTTTTTTTTCCTTTTATACTTGAAGGCCTATCTGATAGAGCTAGCAGCCTGTACTTTATTTTATTTATTCTGCATTAAATAAATCTGATGCATCAAACAAAAGTAGCTGGTAGCATATTCCCAACAAGGAGGTAGTTCCTGCACAATTTCAGCTGTGGAATATTTTCATTCAGGAAGAAGTGGATTCAAAAATTACGTAGATACTCAAAAAGCAATGGGGCAAGTTGACAGCAGGTGTATCAGTCAAGGGCTGCTACATGCAAAATTGCTATTTCTGACTCAGGAGGTGCTCAAGGGCATTCATTATTTGTTGCCGCTGCAGACAGGCACCAGGCTAAGCAGGGCTTTTACTCTGATATGCTATAACTCTTCATATGCAAGGTTGTTTTCCTAGTTCTCACTTCAGCTTCTTAACATGAGAATATAAAAGCTGCATATGTCTATCTATTGTCTTTTATATGTGTTTATTTGTATGTAACTTTAGATTACGAGATAGCACTTTAAATGTCTGTTGTTGCTGCCTTTTCATGTGAGCTAGTTTGGTAGTATGTACTTGGGCAAAATTTACTTTAATTGCTTGATCAGGTGCTTAATTAAGAATCTCATCACTGTATCATGTATGTCGAATAATGCCTCAGGTTTTTTAAGAACATAGCAGTGTTTTCATTTATGTCTTTAGCTTAACTCTTGTGGAAGATCTTGTGGTAATTAAGTTTTACCTGTGATGTAGTATCAGTGTTTTGATAAAGAGCTGTCCTCTTGCCTAAAGAGCCTTGGGGGCCGCCCTTGGTCAGAAGAGGAAAGCATATTTTAGGAAGAGAAGACAGCCTAGTGGTTAAACCACTAAATGGAGACTCCAAAGACTGCTACTAAATATTGAGTTTTGCCCTACTTGCTTCCTGTGTGGTTTGGAAAAAACTACTTAATATCTTTGCATCAGTTTTCCATCATGAAAAATAGAAGTTAAAAAGATCTTATTTGAATAAATTAAATGATGTGCTCAGACATCATGAAATGATTTATAGAAGAAGGAAGATGGATCAGCAGGCCCTACTATCTGCCTGAATTAAATTTAATACTTAAAGATACTGAGAGTGAATTCTTCTACAATCGATGGGGAGACAAATGGGGCTAGAATACTTGAGGAATGGTATGTTTTTAAAGACTTTGCACTTTACGTAGCCACGGATTGGTGAGCAATGTATAGAATTGTGAGGAGCATTGTGAGAAGCTGTTGCAGCATATGTTAGAAAAAAGCCTTCAGAAAAAAATGGTTGGTTTTTTTTTTTGATCTGTTGCCATGAAGGGTGAGAGGTATCCTCGGGTCAGAAAGATTGCAGACCTATACAGCAAAAATATAGGATAATTACTGGTCTGCCTGAACTTTTTTGGGTTGGAGTTGAATGGCACTGTACCCGAAACAGTTACACTTGTTGCAAAGAGTAGTCCAATCACTTGTCCTCTTGCTGGTCCATGCTGTTCAAATACAAATAAAAGTTCAATATGATGTGTATCGAATACAAATAAATAATGTTCTGGCATACAGATCTCCCCAGCCATTTATGCACATCTGTGTGTGTTGGATTTACTCTGGTTCTGTTTTTATTTTGTGCTTAAAACAACTTGAACTTTTAAGTAACTTTGATCTGTGGCTTCCTCTTCCATTCTGAGGAGAGAGCAACTGCTTTGCTCTCCTCTTGCCTTGATAAAGTAGAAATGGTACTTGCGTTGTTCTTTATTGGATTTTCCTTACAAGAAGATAATCCCTTGGGTAGCCGAACTCTTAAATTTGACTTCTTCTCTCAGGGAAAGTATCCAGAATGTCCAGATGTGCAGTACAACTGAGCGACCGATCACTTCATCCTGTAAATAGCTGGTTAGCTGCCTCTCAGGTCTTTGCTAGGAGACACCTCTACATCCTGGCAAAGGCCGCAGTGTTTCCCTTGCAGTGAATAGTGCGTCATGTTTTGAGCTGATAACTGAATCTGCACGAGGAATGGAGTGGGAGAGAAGCGCCTCCTGAGGCTGCGTCTGCCTATTTGGCTTTGTGTGACAAACATAAGACATGCCCTCTGCCATCCTATCTGATGCAGACCTCCTGGATCAGACCAAGGGTTCAGGAGGCCCAGTGTTCTGACAGAATTAGGACATGACAGCATTAGGAGATAGTGTTTAGAAAGAAAATATCAACCTAATCATTTCTTGGGTCTCTTCTTTTTCTACTCCCTTGGTCTTTTGTAATTATTATATATCCCTTAAAATATTCCCCTTTATATTTTATGAGATGTTCCCTTGTGTTAGTGGTGCAAGACTCGGTGAACAACAGATTTGTATTCAGCTTTGCGATTTTTTAATTCAGTAATTCTCCTCTCCACCTACATTTCCAAAGAGAAGACCTCCGACCTTGTAGTTTTTCCTCAGTTTAAATAAAAAGAGATGGACTATTTGTTATTGATTTTGACCTTATGTACTGTAAACTAAACCACCTCAAGTTATGGATGTTTGAGGAACCTATGATTAGGACTTGACATATCTACTTTTTTCATTTAAAATAACTAATACAGTCATTTAATTAGTAAGTTAATCAGTGTTTTGTTTCTTACAGAAAAGAGAATTTGATGTGGATAACCTAAGCAAAGCAGAATTGCGCATGCTTTTGAGTATAATGGAAGGAGAACTGGAAGCACGAGACCTTGTAATTGAAGCCTTGCGGGTAAGTTACAGGGTTATTTTTTAGATTCTCTATTTGTTGCTTCATTTTTACTGTACATAGAACATTAGTAGAAAAATGAATTGTGTGTTTTTTTTTTAAATAAGAGTTTTATGTTTCTTAAATCTCAAAATCATAAATAAATTCCTGTTGAATTGTTACCATTTCGCAAAACTATGTAATTTGGGTATAAAATAAAATTTAGTATAAAGTACCAACAAGAAAATAGAGATTTTTTTTTCTTTTTGAGGGGAAAAAGGCAAAATGACTATTTACATTCTGCTGTGCTGTAGAATAATTTTGAAAGGAAGGAATAATTTCAAAGGAATATTCAGTCCATTCTTCATTTGTTCTGATGATCTCTGTATTTGTGTGCATCTAATGTGCATCTATATTCATTTTCTGCAAGATGGGAAGATGGACAAAATAAGTGGCTGATTAGGGAAAAGCTTTTTAAAAAATAAAAGATTAAATATAACTTTCATATATAATATAAAATAAAAGTGAGTTCTAAAAGCATTCACAAGTGCTTGATTAGATTTTTTGCCATAGCAGGCGTGTGTATAAAAGTTTCTGCTTTAGACGGTTGCATTCTGAAGGACAGTTTACAATCTGGAAAATTTACAAACAGAACTATTTTAATCAAAAGATTATTTTTTATGGCTGTAAAAATCATGAACAGATTTTTTTTTTTAATTTAAAGTTGATCATGAACAGAATAAAATTTAATGGAGTTGCAAAACAGACCTCAGGTTTAGGGGGAAAACAGTCCTATGTGGATTGAAAATATTTATAGTTTGATAGTTAGATAGAGGCAAATAATGGCCGTTCGGATCTCTTAAAGCAAAATCTCTGTATAATAAAATACATTTGATACTACGTGTTAGTAATATATTTATATTGATTGTGAGGGAATGTTGGAACATATTCCATTTGTAATGTCACAATAACAATTGTAGCCACATTTTATTCATTTTTAATTTGTTTTGTTACGGTTTCAGCTCACTTTATGCAAATGGTGCTTTCAAGTAGCTGTCCCTGATGCATCTGTATTAATAACAAAAGAATTTTGGTGCATAAACCTCTGTAACAAAATCGCTATTACCATTTTGCAAAGGCAGTAAGACACTGGAAGCAATATGTTTCTGAGAGATTACAACACTTTCAAGTTACTTTGTGTTTGGCCTTCAGGTATATACATGTCTTGAAAAGTACTGCCTTTTTATTTAATAGCTTTAAAATGTCACATCTACATCTCACTTGCTCAGAACAGGAAATTTTATTTTCCGTGACAATCATGGTAAGATAATATAGAAGTAATAAGAAGGGAAAACAAAGTGCACACCCAATTCAGAATGTCTTTTTTTGACTATTCTGGCATTGGAGGAATGCAAATAGAATATTCAGGTGAATTTCTGTAATATATATTCATGAACCTAAAATAGTAAAGTATTTCATACCTCCTTAACAAATAATGGATATATTGCTGTTGGATGAAATACAGAAAAATGGATGCAATGCACATTTGTTCATTGGGAACATTAAATGTCCAGCACAGGGCAATCACAGGAGTGAAAAAGTCTACGTTACTGATTGCCAGGCACCTGCTAAAGTTTGCAGGAGTTAAGTGTTTTTTTGATGACTAGGAGAGAGATCAAAGCAAAACATAGCTCAGTTTCACATAAGATGCAGAAACACTGATTTTTTTTTTCTCCTCCTGCTTCTAAGTTCATAGTTTCTGCACTTTTTAGTGTAACACCCAAATTAAAATCCATATGGAGTTTACCTTTTTAACCATATTGAGAAACTTGGAAGTTATATCTGCTGAAGAATTTGGAGCTGCAAATCTTGGAACATGAGTTACTGCAAGTCAGAAGTACTAGAAGTAAGTTGGAGCTTTCAAGCAGTCCATGAAATAAGCTACTAGCTATTGTAGCTTATTTCATGTAGACCTAGCTAAATGTGGGTCTATTTTAAAAGGGACTAGCAGGAAAATTCCATTTGTTGAATTTGATACAGACTCTCAGAGTACTTTTGTTTCAACTTATTGACAAACATACCTTGTGCCCTGTAGCTTAAACAGTAAGAAATGTAGTTTAAACAGTATTAGAAGTAGGCTCATTCAGTAGTGAAGAACCATAAATTTATTTAAAGTAGGCACCATTTTTCTTGTGATTTATATATTTAATTGGTTATGCTTAGGTAAAAATCTCAAATTTCTGTAGTACAGTATCATTAGAACTCTCCTTAAATGATTTTTCATAATGTGAATATGTTTAATAACTATTTTCATATATATATTATTCATTCTGCAGCAGTTATAATAACTGCTATCTAAATTCTACTGTCTCCTAACAAGACTGTACTTGATTATCAGCATATTCAAACTAAATTTCTTCCAGATGTCAGTCCTTAATGTCCTGTAAGTTAATATAATTCTGAAGTCCATGTGACTTGAGTTGTGTATATCCTCTTGAGAGATCTGAGTGTTTTTAAAATTGGCTGTTGCAATGTAGGTTTTACTGGAGACGCTGAATAATACTTTGTTTTCCTTACTAAAGGAAATTTATTTTGGTCAGAATGCAAGATAGTATTGACTTGAACATTTGTCCAAAAGAAACATTAATTGTTCTGAAGCCAGTTTTGATAAATATTGTGGTTTTTTTTTCTACATTCATGAAACAATTTGCAATAGTCATAAGGAAATGGCTTGCATATGAGGGAAAGGGTTCTTATGTCATTATGCCTGCTACTGCAGGCAAGCATTACATACATTCTGTTTTAAAAGGTGATACTTTTTTTAGGAAAGGATTTTTTTAAAAGCCACTTATGCTTGAGTCTCTTTCAAAGTTTAATTTCTTTGATATGTCAAAAGCTACCAATTCATAGCCTTAGTTGTTCTAAGTAACATGTGTATATTTCATAAACACATGTATATATCATAAATATTTCTCCTCTCAATTTTTAGCTGTTGTGACATAGGTTAATTTATAAGTAGTTTTATATGTCCTTGCTCTGTTAAGAACTAAATCTTCTTTTATTATCTCTATCTCTTGGTTGTCATTATACTTTCTTCTCTAGAATGACGTAAGTTTAAATTCATCATTCCTAAGTGTGTTTGCCCTTATCCATACTGATTTTTACAAGGTTTCACTGAAGGTTTGTAAAATTTGTGTAATTGTTTCTACTTATTTGCCTATTAGAAGTGTCTCTCCTGGAAGATTCTGGCATTATAGGGGGCAGCTCTTGATCACAGGACTGATAACGCACAGTATAGTTAATTAAAACCTGACCCATGTGGTACAAATAACCCACATCTAGCATGAATTTGCATGCTTTACTAAAGTTCTCAGACATATTAGAGCTTATGAATTTTCTTTCTCTAGAAAACAAGTTATGAAAAAAACACATGCACCTTCTACATCCATTGATGAGATGTTTTTCAGGTTGGCTCTTACAGGAGCATAGTTCTGCTGGTGACAAATGTGTCTCTCCTGGTATGTAGGCTGTACCATAGCAATGAACACCTTGCCTGCAGTATTCACTGCTGAGATCAAACACTGATTTATTTCAGTGAATTAAGAACTAAGAACTAGGATGCTAGAACAATATTTCTGAATTTCAAATATGAAGTTGGAACTTGTTCCTTGCAGTTTTCTGTGATGTGTGTATACTAAGTATACATTGTGGAATAATCACTTAAACAGCTTTAAGAGTCAGTAAAAATTGGGGATTTTGTTTCTTTCATGTCAGTTAGTTGTGTCCGTTAGTACTGCTGTGATACTGTTATTCTGAAAAGGAAAGAACTTGGATTTGAGAATTGTGTTATTTTCAGATGCTTCATTTCTAGCTGTCTATTTACAAAGTATTCATTCTATCATAAAAGGAATTTGTATTTCATATTTTTCAGCTTATTTTCTCTTGATGCTTTCACATGTCTTAGAAAATAGCAGTTAGCTTCTCATATACCACATTTTTTAGGATGCTGCTTAGCTTCTTTTGCTTTAAAATTTAGTTCTGTCAAATGAAAAAAAAAAGAATATCTTAAGAGTTTGTTACTCTGCTTTAAAAATAAGTAGATAATAAAAAGGTGAGAAATGCCTATTGGTTTTATTGGAAATACATGTTGTTAATTTAGCTTGTCTCATGGTGCGGGGGAAAGATAAAAATGTAGTTAGTAAAGGTAATAGTGCTGATGTGATGGATTTTGTTAAGGCACTTGAATTTAGGCTACATGATAAATTACCAAACCCAAGGTGGCACATCTTAGCGATAATTAACTAAATTTAGAAGGTTTTTGTGCATAATGAGATATAATGTTTTCATTGTATTTTGTATCAATGATTGAAATACTGAAGTTTGTTTTGGAACAGAAATAAAACTTTGAATTCAAACTATATTCAGAAGAAATATACCAATCACATTTGTTTAATTCTGTATTTTCACGATACATAATTACTCTTGTTTTTTTTATAGTATGTACAGCTGATGATATATAATGCCACATAGCATTGTCTTTTTAAATTAAGGGATATTGCTTCCCGATTCAGTGACCGAAACATTATCTTACTGGATCAATATCTCTTATCATTACTGTGATAAAATAGTTTTGTTTGATATACCGGGAGAAATTATAAGTTTTTTTTTGTCCTTAGCATGTATTTCTTACAGCATACTCTGACTTGTACAATACAGAATCATAGTATTTTGATGAATTATCTCTATTCAAACCCTTTTGCTTTTTAAAGAAAGATTGGCTACATGGAAGATGGAAGTCAGAGAAATTTGGATTTGAAAAGAGATACAGAAATTATCAACTAGAGCAATTTAAGTTGCGGGACAAGTCCAGGGTGGGGGGACCAGAATCCTTGCAGGAGCAGATATTTGTCACACTTCAGGTCAAATTTCCAGATTTACTCTCCAAGTGAACAGTTAAATAGTTGTTGAGGCATTGTCAAAATTCGTCTCGAAGAACATGAGCTTTATGTAAATCTTTCTAATTATAGTGAATGATTTAAGGTAGTTCTTTTTTAATCTGTAATTTCTTTACTTTAGTAGGCCCAGAATGTGAATTGCACTGCAGTTTAATTGAAGTTCAGATTACTGTTTGAATCATTACAGTTGTTTCATTAATAAGCACTAGCATGCTGTTTAATTGCAATTTGGAAAACATACAGTGGAAAAAAAGGAAGGGAGACTTCACTGTCACTGCTTCCTGCATCTGTCTCAATTATCCTACTAAACTGCCTGCCTAGAGTAAAGGGATAATATATTCCTAATGTAGAGGTAATGTGGCCACATTATCAAGGCACAGGACTGGCCTCCTGGCCTCACACACTGTGACCTCAAATATAGCCTTTTTTTTTTTTTTTTTTTTTTTTTTTTTCTCCTCTAGCCATAAAGTGGTCTGCGGTGGTCTGCATCTGCTTGTTTACCAAAGGATTTTTTAAAGTGCATTGACCCTCATATGATGAATTGAAGTGCTAGTGTTAGCTGTCAAGCATGGAATTATAAAGACTAAATACTGTGCTTAGTGGTGATTTTCTCATAAAATTAAATCACTAATGGGTTATTTTTCCTTTAAGATTATATAAAACATACTTATCTGGGATTTACTTTTTTATATGTAATTTCATTTGTATGTACATCTGATATGTATAAATTCATTTGCCTATGTGAGTATGTGGCGAATAGAAAAATAAAAATGTATATTATACTTGGTGCTATGGAATTCGTTAATTAGTGTGAATAAAAAGCAAATTCTTTTGTACTAGGTTCTTCAATATATTTCACTACATAGATTTAGAAAAAATTGTTGATGAAATACACAATGCTGATTTCAAAATAAAATATCTAAAGGAATTGTTGATACTAGCAGTAGCTATTTTTTTGTTTCATCAAAGGTGAGTACAAATCAGTGATGTTGCATGAAGCAATATCTTTTCTCTGAGATTAAAGGAGCTCTAAGTTAATGGATTCTATGTATGTGATGGCAGGGTGAGGAGAATAGTATGAGGATGGCAAGGTAATATTAGTTGTGCTTCTTTGGAGTTGTAAAGCCCTACTATATTTTGTTTTTACAATGGTTTTCTAAGGAAGGAAGACTTATCTTCTCTATAGGTGTTTGTAACAATATCTGTTTTGCCCTCTAGCCAGTTTCTGGAAAATTGCCTTCACAATTTCAAAAATAGTTTCATAAAAGCAGACAGCTGTGTAAGAGAAGACATACTGTTTTAGTCCCATAGCTGAAGGAATGGTTGAGATTTATGTGAGAATTATGTGTGTGTTATTAGACATCATATATGAAGTACAACGTCAGGACAAAGCATTAATTTAGATGCTCAGGGAATTGAAGTTAAACTGTCTAAGTCTATAAAAAGATAAGCAAGAAGAAATAAACCTGCCATGGAATTTATTTTTTCTGCAAGAATTGTTCAGTGCAGTCTATCTTTCTGAATCTAATCAGCTTAGACAGGCCTGCAGGCTAATCAATAGAGCTGAAAATGAATCATACTTTTCTATATTATGTCTGAATAGGAGATCCAAATTAGATAACTTCTGACATCACTAGCAAGGTATGTGAGTTCTTGAAGAACAGTTGTCAAATTGTGTAATGAAAATGTAGATATTAATATAATGAAATATACATCTAGGAAGATAATTATAACATTACAAGAGTAGATAAAAGATTTAATCTTTAAATCTTTAAAAGATTTAAAGAATTAATTTTTTAAAGTTTTTGTGAGTCTGTATTCTTGATAGACATAAATTAATGCATGATATGTTACATAATGCATAACAGCTCACACTCATAATTAAGATTGCATTCTATTAGCTTTACCTTAAAAAAAAAAAGTAAAAAAAACCCAAAATTTAAAAATAAGGACAAATGGCTTTTAAAAAAAGTACAGTGATTACTGATATCATTTAACACTGTGTGGATTATGAAACATTACTTTAAAGTAGGTTATAATACATTAACAGCCAGTTCTCAGGTCCCAGCTCTGCTGTTAGTCATTTTCATTCAGGATATCAGTTTTCAGTTTCATAGAAGTTCTGTATTTTAAAGTTAGTCTTAAAAAAAAAGTATTATAATATATTTTTAGAAAAGGTAATTTGTTTTGAAATGGTAGGATTTTTTCAGATTTTTTGTGAAGGTTTGAAATGAAAAGACAAAACATTCGATTTTCAAAACTATAATAGTATAGACTTACATTAAACATTGGGAAACTGTGTGTTTGTTTATATAGATAAGTGTATTAAATGAACTACATATATAAGATACATCTGCATTTAATTCAGATCAAGAATGTATTTTTGAAGAAAATTTCTCCAGTTACCCCCACTTAACTGTGATTTGCCTCACAGATCTCTCGTGAACTGAACTGCATTTGGATAAACTTAACCAAGAAGTGTATTCCAAATATAACTCTAAAATGATTCCTCTGATGAATACTAAGTCTACATGAGGAGATTCAAGCTAGACCAGGGTAACCCAAATGGACAGAGGGTAGGCACATCCTCAGCATCACCTGCATTGCTCTGCAGATTTGTTCCTACTATGCTGTAGTACGTGCTACTGTAGTCGCTGTATGCCCATACTTTCCATTGCTCTGGGTGATTTGGTAAATTGTAATGGAAAATATGAGATGATTTGTCAAGACTTTAAAATTAGTTTTGTAGTTTCTAAAAGCAAAAATCTTCCAGTGTTTTCCACCATTATGGTCATTCTTGAGTTTAAAACAGATGGAACTTGCTTGTGAAATTGCCACATGGGTCACTGTAAATTGTTATTCGTGTGTCCTTTCCCTCCAAAGGGCAGAACACATTTTCTGCTCAAGCTAGTTTGATTTCAGGTCTTGACTTTGCATTGTGGAAGCCTATTCTTAGTAAACTTGTCTTTCAATATCAGCTGATATAATGACTGAACAAAGTGGTTTTATTTTAATTTTGGTGAAAACAATTGTTTTTGTGGTAACTGTTACGTGTACATATTTCTGTGTAACTTCATCAATTCTTTAAGATGAAATGTTTTTTAAAAAAAACCTTAGTGTGTTATATTTAGTTTATCACAAAAATATATTAACAACTATTTTTTGAAAGTAACTTAGACTTATACTAGAAAATTTGATATTTATAATTATGCAAAATTGGAGCCTTTCATGCATGTCTTTGCATTTCAATAATGAACTATATGTACAGCTCTTCTCTCTTACCCTGATCTGTCTACTTTTCAAAGAGTTGTGCCTACCAAAGTCTTCTTCACTTGGGCAGTGAAGACTTTTGCTTCTGTACATTGAGAGATTACTTAATAAGTACAATTTAATATATGAGCTACAGTTTTGTGTCCTTTTTATGCTGTTATTGCAATATGTAAGTTGTAATGGGGTGATACTTTGCCTGTGAATTACACCTCAAAATAGGAACATTACTATCAGCAGAATTGTCAGTTATGTTTGGGTAAAGTTTTTATCTCAAACTATGGTATAAAGCCGACAAGAGTGGTGCAATAGGCTTAGGACTTTCAAAATGAACTGTAGAGCTGGAGGGATGAGGAGAAAATCTGTGAGCTATTGGGGAAAAGGGAATGAAGCCATATCCAGTTTGGCTGTTCGTGGATAGGCTGACAGGTATAAACAAAAACGTAGAAAATTACATTTTTAAGAAGTGCAGTCTGTCACAGGAAGATAAATTGTCAAGGTCCTTACATGCAGTAATTGGGCTAAGTTACTGTGGATTCAAAATCTATGTCTAAATTTCCACCATACAAATACCACTTTTCTCAGATATAAAAGAATGAAGGACACAAAAGGCTGACAGTAGAAGTTTCTGGCAGTCACTAAGACAAATTGTTTTGTAGCAGGTGTCTAAAAAATGGTGATTAGTTAGGAGGAGGAATGGAATATGTTAAACTGTATGTAACAGAAGGTTATTGTTTCAGACAGCATGATGGCAATTATTGGTCTTGGTGGCAGAAGTCAACCATGATGTGGGAATCAGATTGCCTTGTTTGCATTGTCATTTTTGCATGTTGCATTTTTTTTTTTTAATTCTTGCCAAATTTTTACAGAGGTGGTAGTCTGTGTTTTTTCCTTGCTGATCTGACCATTACTCTTGATTCATTGACTCCAATTGCAACTGCAGTTCTGCTGCTCATGAAATATGCTTGTGAAAAATTTATTCTGCTTTGAATCTGGTTTATCTCTACTTGTCCATTGACAATCAAAACGATTCCATTTTTGAACAAAGGTTTTTTTTTTTTAATTGGTTTGTTGTCAATTTATCAACATGGCTGTCAGAGTATTATTCGGCTGTTGCAGGCTCTTAAAAATTGATTAAAAGGACACTATGAACTATGAACAAACCTCAGGTTAGTAGATTAAATGATTTGCAGTAGCTTGTTTAGAATGCTTTTTTTTAATTCTTTGTGCTTGATTTTAAATCTAAACATAATCCAGAGTGCTTTTTATTTAGCTAATTGAGAAGTAGTTAGAACAGGAAATCAGATTTTGAACATCCTTTTAGATTTTTTTTGTAGTTGGTGTATTATGTCAGCTAAATTTATTTTTATTAAATTGCTTACATATTTGGCTAAACTGTTTTATTGCCTAACATTTCAATGTGCTAATACTAAATATTTGCGTGGGCCTAATTTTTAGGAATTGCATAATTGTGGTTACAGTGGGAGAAAATACCTCTTGTCTGACTTAAAAGGTAATGGTCAAGACTGCCCGTGACTACAGAAGCCAACACAACAATGAAGGAATTGCTGTGAAGTTAAAGGAGAATCTTATATCTCATCCTTGATACTGTCAGAGCCCATGTTGTTAATAATTTGGAAATACAGTGTAAGGTAATGCTAGGATTGCTTAACATACATATTTTGTTTAAAGGATCTTTTCTGATGCCTATAAAAGTATTTACTTAGAGTTTTCTTAGTAGATATATTTCTGTGAGCATGTGCAATCAAAAATATTTATCTTTTATGCACAATAAACAATTAAAATGAGATGTATTTGATTTTCCTTTTAAGGCATAGCGGTATTTCTTGTATTTTATTATAAATGGAAGCAAATCTTACCTGTGCCAGTGGATGCTGGAGCTGCTGCAGCAGCAATGCTGTGTCTCTGTTAGTTGGTGAGGACCTACTGTTTGAGCATCTATAAAGAGCTCTTCTTCCAGGAGCGAGTAACAAAACATAATTTTTAACAGTGTCAGACTGCTTCTAGTAGTTATCTGTTATTTGCCAAAGGCATCTTTGCTTGGTAAACACTGAGCAAAGCAAAGCATTTAGTAAAGCATATTGAAACAGTCCTGTGTGAATGTGGTTTTCTAAGCCCTCTGCTACTGGGGTAGGTCCCCTTATTCTGCGCCTTTCTAAAATTGGAGAGTCCAGGATGCAAACTCTGAATTGGCCTCACATTGTAAACATCCTTTTCATTTCTTCCTCTCAACAGTGACTGTTAAACTGACAATGGTCTCTTCTTGATTTTGATATAAAATCTGAATATCTTTAATGTCGTCAGGCATGTAACTACTAATTTGTTTGCAGATACTCTGCAGGCTACGTATCTGGATAATTGTTTTCTTTCCTCCTCTATTCTTCCTACCTTATTGGAACTGTCTGTGAATTCAGTTTAAATTAGTGAGTTGCAGTGCACAATATTTGCAGCAGCACCATGTCTGTGCAACTTTGTGATCTTTATAAGTGTTATTGCTGTCACTTCATTCTCACAGTGATTTTTTTTTAAAAAACATTTCATCTTTGCCTTGCTGACAATGGGATGTAACTAGGTCCATCTATCTCTGTTATTATATTAATTGTAATTTTCCATTTTTAATTAAGGGAACATAGAATATTTCCTCTGTACCAATGGCAGAGTTATTTCTGCGGATGGTAGCACTACAGTGTAACAGCGATAACCTTTTTCTTTCTTTCATTTGTTTCTTGTGTATGCTTGATTTTACTTTTGGTGCTTCTACCTGTTATTATCATTGAAGAAAATTATATATATATATATGTGTGTGGTTCGACACATTACATGGAAATATTCATTTATAAAAATATTATTATTTTTTAAATAAGGTAAAGGAAGATGGGCAGACTCATTTTCAAATTCAACAATTGTGAAAATATTCATATAACTATTACTTTTGCTATGTCTTGAGTATGCGTTCCCATGTGTTTCTCCTTCATGCCCCTCTGTGATGCTGTTTTGATCGTGGATAGATCTTTTCATCTACAGGGATTCCAGAGTGGGATATGTGTTAGCAGGTCTAGCAATCTGTTAGAAATAATTAGCACTAGATCTTTAACGAAGACTGTGTTCCATTCCTGCAAATAAATGAAAAACTTGGAAAAAAAGACAGTGATTATAGTGAGTTCTCTCTGAAATGTCAGAGGAAAATTTTAGCTATATATTGTAAAATTTTAAACTATTACATGAGGTTTAAAAAAAATGGTAACTTATAAGTAACAGTATCTGTAAATGGGGTGCTAGCTGAAAAATTGCCTTTAAGATTCTAATAAAGACCATAAAGTCAAAATAGACAGTATGAATGAATGTTCTGTTTGCTTTAAAATATTCCAGGCAAGTAATCAAATGTATTCAGTGAAACGTCGTTTTTTTTTTTTTTTTTTTTTTTAACAGCGGCAATAGTAAAAACAAAATTAATCTGGGAAGCCATAGATATTACTCTTACTATTTATCTTCAGAAGTGAATATTGGAAATAATTTAAAAGCAATAAATTATCTTAATGTATCTCAAATCTGTAGTGCTTAGTATTGTGAACTCAACATTGGTATGCCTTTCAATTAAAGTATTTCAAGTTGATGTAATTATGTACTTGGCACAAAGGAATGTGGGATGGTACTTTGAGATTTTGAGAGTTTGAAAATGTGGAAAGCTAAATACTGTAAATTATAAAAAAAAACAAGGTAGTTAGTCCACTTAGTGTGTTTTGTTTATCATTGAGCTGACAAAATTTTGAATTTTAAGCATGGGGATTAAAGGGTTCTTTTTTACTAGAGACGAAGGAATATTTTCTCTAGTTCAGAAGAGTGGCTGAAAGATTTCCATTAAAGAAATTATTAATGGATTAGTATGACTTTGAAGTAATAAATTTGAACATGTAAAAAGGTCTAGAGAGCAAATGATTACTTAAAGTAACCTGTAAGTTTAGCTCTCCTATATCCTTTGAGACCGGTTATCAGTATGTAAATCTATATTACTTACAGAAATAATAAGATTCTGGGTGGTTAGATAATAGGAGTGTAAAAGATTGATACTTCCTTACAAAATACTGGCCAATAACTTTTGAATGTTTAAGTGTCAAACAACAAAGCTGTCATAAAACAGGCCTAATGTCATCTTTATATAGAACATCTGGATGAGTCTTCTCAATTAAAAGCACATGTTTCACAACTTGAGCTTTTCCTCTTACTTTATGGAGAAGCTCAGTGAAGAGCCTGAATTTCACCTTTTACATTTGCAAAAAGTAAAGAATATTTTATGTTGACTATTTTGGGTTTTTTTTGTTAGGATTGTAAATTGACTATTTTTAAACTTTTCCCCCACCCTCAAGATATTGGATCTTCATTAGAGGGCATGAGGGAGGAGAATTCTTTACGACATAGGGGGGAAAAATAAAAATAATAAAAAAAGAACTTGAGGTATGCTTCTCTGTCCTGGCTCATCTCTTTTGCAGAAGTTTCTGTGAGATAGTGGGAGAAAGGGAAGGAGGTGGTGTGGCTTAGCAAGACTGGTGCACTTGTAAACTGATGATACAAGATTATATGTAGTCAGAGCCAAAGGAAGTTCAGGCTTGATCATTACCTTGATTGTATAATTCTTCAGCATTTTCTGTTAGATTATCAATATGGATTATGTAAGTGTTAATTAAATGGGTGGGGGATTTTGTTTGTTTGTTTTTGTCTTCCTGTGTGCAGAGAGCTGTATGAAAATGTTAGGCTTGAGTGAGAGCTGCCTTTATTGTTAGGCATGTTGTTTCACTTCTGTTAAGTGAACTTCTGAGTGCAGAGGAGAAGAGCTAACTGTACACTTTTCGTAAGCCATTTTGACATTCGGATAGTTGACATGAAACTGAACAAGACTAGTTTGCTATTGGGTAAATCAACTGCTAGGTTAAGATCCTGACCTTTTATGCCTTAAAATGATCCCATATATTGGCAGTCCTTTTTGGAGGCTGACTTGGGAATCATAGAAGCACAGAATGCTGGAGGTTGGAAGGGACCTCTAGAGATCATCTAGTGCAACCCCCCTGCTCCAGCAGGGACACCTAGGGCATGTGGCATAGGGTCACATCCAGGCTGCTTTTGAAGCATCTCCAGAGAAGGAGACTCCACAATCTCTTTGGACAGCCTGTTCCAATGCTCTGTCACCCTCACAGGAAAGAAGTTCTTCATCACATGGAGATGGAATTGCCTGTGTTTCTACTTGTACGCATTATCCCTTGTGGTCACTGATAAGAGTTTTGCCCCATCCTCCCTACATTCTCTCCTCAGGTATTTGTACATGTTTATCAGATCTCCTCTCAATCTTCTCTTCTCTGGGCTAAACAGGCCCACTTAGTCTTTCCTCATAAGATAGATGATAAGATAGGAAGCTGAGATGTTTTTGTGTATGTCCCTTGATCAGGAGCACTAAAAATAGTGTCATAAAACAACTAGCTAAGCTAGCTTTTATTGTCATAAGACACTCCTTTGTGTAGCTTTGAATGCTTTCTGTATGTGCCATGCATCAAAATTTACTGAACAAGTATATTCTGTTTTCTTTACAAGTAGCTTTGGCAGAAGACATGAGTTGTCTTACAAACCTGATCAGTGGTTTGTGGAGCACATATGAAACAATTTCTATAGGACTCTCAGGGCATAATCAAGCCATTTGTTGGGCTGAAAGTCCCATTGTGCAAAACGGTTGCTAGTATTTATGGAGCTATTCTTAATGAATCATAGTGGGAAAAAGATTTTTCCTTTTGTTTTCTGCAGTATTTCTTGCAAGTATTACTTTTACCCTGCCTATATTGGTAATTCTGTTTTAATAGCTCAAAAATAATGTGAATACATTGTATAGTATTGTGTAAATTTTGTAAAAATGTTACCTTTCAGCCATCTTCTTCTTTGAAAAAATCTGTTTTCTTTTCAATTTTGTTCATAATGCAGAATTTGTGCCCTCTTGAACATATTCTTTATAAAATAAGCCTTTACTGCCTCCTGTTCTATGCTGGTTGGTTTTAGAAAACTTTTTACCACTCCCTAATACATATGTCAAGAGAAGATATTAATACAAACCTATGAACATCTGTTTGAGCAATTGTAATATATGTGGAAAAGGAAATTAATCAGAGGAACAAACTCTCTTGAAAGGAAGGAAATTTTGCTTAGGGTCCTGTGGCAGCTTTAATTCAGTTCCATTGTTCCACAGTGGTGGAGGACATGCAGTCCTACTTTTGATGTTTATCATCAGTTGCTCCATGGAAGACTTGGACTTGCTGAACTTTAAACTTGGCAGGTAAATGAAGAGGAAACTCTGCAATATGTTGGGGAAAAAGTGCAGTATTAACCTTGAAAATAGTATTGCACATCTGTTCTATTACTGATTTGTGTATTTTTTTCAAGGCCTTATAATTCATTTCAGCAAATGTATGCAATTAATATCACCTCAGATTATTAATGGAAAGAATTCTAACAATATGATCTGTATTGTGTGGTTAATTTTTTTTTTCTCATTAGGCTTATTTATTGCTTATAAATTAATTGGTCAAGGGTTTTTTTCTTCTTTATGCTTGTGGCTTTAGGTCTGTCGTGAGGCATGCAGTATTTGAAGGTCCTCCCTACTCCCCTATGTTCTTTTAATAGCAGGGGAAAATAATATTCTATTACTTATTTTTTTTAACAGTTTTTAGCATTTACTGGAAAGAGAGTTTCTTCCCCCAAAATCAGGACACAGAGAACATCTGTCAAACAATTCCTGTGCTGGATTTGCAGCTTTCCCCATTTTCCCATGGCCTATCACCCTGAGAGCTCCACTTCCTTTATCCCTCTCCCCACGTACAGCTGGTAGATAAATGGGATCAGTGACTGCAAAGGGTTGACTTGAGAGGCAGAAATATCCAGGAGGGAGCTGGCAAAAGGATGCAGGGTGTGGTTTGAATAGCGTGAAAAGAGTAAGTTTAGGAGTGAGTGAGGTGTCTTGCTATATGTGGTAAGAAAAAAGTGCCCTGAAAAATAATAGAATAAGCAGTTTATTTTATAGCCTTACCTTCCAAATTTGTGTTGACTACAGACCTAAGAGAGAAAAGTTGAGAGCAAACCTGCTCTGTGTATCACACATGTGCATAATCTGTAGGACTGTTCAGTGATAAGTGGTTTGTTTTTTGATAATGTAACAAAATCTCTCTATTCTAAATCATAAAACGCGTTTTTATGATCCAAAGCGAGTTCAACCAATGAGTGTTTAATTCTTTTCCTTCCTTTAAGAACTTTCTGGTCTTGTTACTTGAGCAGATTACTAGCATCTATCAGGAAAAAAATAATGTTGTAGTAAATGAAACTAGTAATATAGAATAATTTGGATACAAAGGCATATAGAGAGATCATTTGGTCCAATCTTCTTGCCTGCTGTATTAGGATACATTAGGATACATGATACAATATGACACTGTATGTCGTATGTATATTTAGCAATACCAACTTGTCATCTACTTTTGGCTTAACATGACATTTTAGGTCAGCTTATGCATAAGGAAAGTTTTGATTCTTGTTCTTCTTAAGCAGTGATTGCAAGGTTACAGACATCTTTGTATTACTTCTGAATTTGAGGCCCATAGTTAGCAGTGTCCCCCCGGGGTCAGTCCTCAGTCCAGTCCTGTTCAATTTATTCATCAATGACCTATATGAAGGCACAGAGTGCTCCCTCAGCAAGTTCGCTGATGACAGCAAACTGGGAGGAGTAGCTGATACCCCAGAGGGCTGCGCTGCCATCCAGAGGCACCTGGACAGACTGGACAACCAGGCAGTGAGAAACCTTCTGAAATTCAACAAGGCCAAGTGCAAAGTCCTGCCCCTGGGGAGGAATAACCTCAGACACCAGTACAGGCTGGGGACTGACCTTCTGGAGAGCAGCTCTGCAGAGAAGGACCTGGGCATCATGGTGGATGACAAGCTGACCATGAGGGAGCAGTGTGTCCTCGTGGCCAAGAAGGCCAATGGGATCCTGGGGTGCGTTAAGAAGAGCGTCTCCAGCAGGTCGAGGGAGGTGATCCTGCCCCTCTACTCAGCCCTGGTGAGGCCGCATCTGGAGTATTGTGTCCAGTTCTGGGCTCCACAGTACAAGAGGGATGTGGAGCTGCTTGAGAGAGTCCAGCGCAGGGCTACAAGGATGATCGGGGGCCTGGAACATCTGCCCTATGAGGAGAGGCTGAGGGAGCTGGGCCTGTTCAGCCTGGAGAAGAGAAGGCTGAGAGGGGATCTAATCAGTGTATATAAGTACCTCAAGGGAGGCAGTGAAGAGGATGGGACCCGCCTCTTTTCAGTGGTGGCCACCGACAGAACTAGAGGACACGGCCACAAACTGAAGTATCAAAAGTTCCACAGGACTTAAGGAAAAATTTCTTGACAGTAAGGGTGACAGAGCACGGGAACAGGTTGCCAAGAGAGGTTGTGGAGTCTCTTTCTCTGGAGACCTTCAAAACCTGCTTGTGCCACATCCTCTAGGTGACCCTGCATGTGCAGGGGGGTTGGACTAGATGATCTCTAGAGGCACTTTCCAACCTTAAGAATTCTATGATTCTATGATTCTAAATACTCTCAGTCTCAGGCCTTTCACTAAAAGGCTAGTTAATATGTTAGTGAGTACATTCAGGAAAATAGAATTGATGGTCTGTAAGTTTGTACAGCATCTTCTATAATGAGCTATCATGATTACTTCCTGCCATAGCTGAGTGTTCTGTCTCTTAAATCTGTGTTGGAGTATATATTCAGATGATTGTGTTTGCAATTTAAAAAATAAAATTTGTGATTTTCTCCGTAAGTTGCTGTGCAGTTCAAGTTAATATATGAATAAATTAATATGTAAAACATTGCTAATACTGTTCTAGTAGAGCCACCAAATTATGTGGAAACTATTTTAAAGATTCCGTTACCCCTATGATATTCAACTGTACATTTGTCAGTGGATGTGTGCCATCGAAAACCGCTATCTTGACACTAGTTCTTGCAACTTGAAATTCAATGCAGAGGGACAATGTAAGAAACTAAATTTGCCGGTTTCATATGAGGATAACACTGGAAGGTGTGTTTCATTTAGGAAGTACAGAAAACAAAGACAGCATTTAAAAGTTAAAATAAAAAATTACAAAAAGATTTCTGATTATACATACCCAGTATTAGCTTCATGAATGGAAGTCTTTCATAGCAATACTCATTTAAAATAGTTTATCTCCCTTTTCCCTCTCTCTCCTAGTTTGTTACTGCATTGTGGCTGGCTGACTCCTTATTTGTGCCAGCGTATCTGTTTGTGCCCTGTGAAGAGGATTTTGGAGCTGATCCTGCAAGAAGGATAACCTAGGAAAAGAAGCTTGGGGATTTTTGTTTGTCTTCACCTTCCCCTGTTAGCAGTGCTGTCCCCCAGGGAGCTTTTCCAGGCTGAATAGTGAAGCATTGCATGACGATGGAGGCTGGACAGGCAGGATGTCAGCACTTCAATCTGCTGTTTCTGTGGAAGACTGCTTGCGAAACCAGGCCCCTGGCGTCAATAGGCACCTACGTTTTTATGATGCATTTCACTTGCACAACGGCGTTTCCACTTTTGCATGCCCAAAGGTTATGCCAAGTTGGCAAGGCTAAACACGTAAGCCCTGGCTGCATTGGGAGGATGTGCTGGGATTCACAGATTAGGGGTCTTCGCATCTGAGGTTCCTCAGAGTCAGATGCCATACATGTACTCACACCTACATACAGTGCTACACAGAAAATTTTCTAGTTCCTTAGAAATATGGGATTCCATTCAAAAGCATGGCAGCAAGAGAAGGAAGTAAATGTGGTACTTCCTTCTGCAGCATAATGTCCTGTTTATATTCATTCAGATACGTGTTTTAGGTATTGTCATGCTTATAGTGTTTAAACCCAATGACCTCTCTTATATGGTTTTATAACTTTCCTTTTGGCAAAGGCCACTATGGGAGCAGCATTCTTTGACAAAGTCAAACTTAGAATACAAGTTTTTCAAAGCCTAAAAATCACCTAATAGAAAGCGAAGAGTGACGCTGGGGGTCATGCTTGTGAAAGGCCATGTTTTGTTATGTCCCTAATAGTGTTAAATGGATTCTTTTCTCTAGCTCTGCCTACCCCTTTCCTCAAGCAAGTTTGTGGAAGTTTATCCAGTAGCCCAGAAATGTAGTACTTTGATGAATTCTGCAGATTTCCAGCAATGACGTTATGTGCGTGTCAAACTGTCATCAGTTCTCACCCATGATAATAGTGTAACATTTCTACTGTACGTATCCGCTTACAGTGGAAAACCGTAAGTTTAAATGAGCAACCCATGATTTTGCAATATTTCATAAAACTCTTTAATGAAAAATATCTAGACTTCCTTCTCATTTAAAATATTTGGTCCTCATTTTAAAGTAGGTTTTTGGTAATTTGTGAATCTGACATTAGTTATAATTTGGAGATTATAATAGATAGTGATACATGGACAGGGCTCTGATGCTGTGTTTATTCTATGTTTATGTACCACACTTTGTTGTGGAAATGATATATTAAATGGTATATATTGCTATTCATCTGCTTAAATTTAACCATGGATGGTCACTAAAGATGGCTTTCTGGTATTCTTTGCTGCTTACATTGTCAGTAGAATATATCCTAAGTCTGTAGAACGTTCAGTGGAAATTAAAACAGCAGGATTTTCAAGCAGAAATGTGTTTATTAGTTTATTCTGGCTTAAAAATTATCTATGCTATGAAGTGTTATACAAAATTATGTATTGCTTTTAAAACGTTCTTAAAACAGCTTTTAAAGGTTTTTAAATTAAAAAGCTAATTAGAAATAAGGTAACAGGGAATAAAAGTGGATGCACCAAGTAAAATTTTCATGGTAGAGTTAAGAATTATTTTTCTAACAGACAATGTTTAATTTCCTAACCTCTTAGGACCAGAAACCCAAAAGAGATTGAGTGTTTTTTGAAAAGCAGAAAACGCCTTAAAAATACTTTTACATATATTTCTGTGCACTCATTTATTGGTTTGTGCTCCTGCAATGCAAAAAGGTGTAATGCTCTGCTTGTCATGTTCCAGCCTCCCGTGGATTTTAGTGTCTTGGCACCTTCAATTAATGTTTTGACATTCTTCCTTCAGTGTTAGGGTTTTACTTTGCACTGTATTTTTATTATGTTCTTTTACTCGAAGCTTCTTTATTTAAACTACTTGCCATTTCTATTTTTCTGTGACATGACACATTCTAGAAATAAACCATTAAGTCCTGAGTTTCTATTTAACAGAGTACTCTGTCACATATACAGTGAAAGGCTGTGCAAATACATGACAACTGTTGATATAAACGTGCTCTTAAAAGGAGGAGATGATGGATATACTGTTTGTAGGTCTATTCTCCCCAGTGGTATATTCAAGATTGATCCCTAAAAATGTGTTTGCTTGTTCTGGTATTTTTATTAAGCATTGAACTGAAAGTTCTGTGACAGTATCTATTGTAAAAAAAAAATTATTTACAGATGACAGCGAACTGTAAAAGTGTCTCTGTATAGGTGAAGTTAATAGCCATTTGTTTCACGTGCACCATTATAGGATTCTCTGCGCTGAATTTCCTCTGCCAGTTTGTCACTCAGGCACTCAGTGTCCTTTTGCACTGGAGCCCTTTTACAGCGCCTCAGAGACGGCCTTTGTCTTTGTGCTGAGTAACCTGGTACCGTGGGTTCCCTGGAGCAACCACTTACAGAGTCTAAAAAGTTGGTCTTACTTTCATGTATTAATGTGGTATTTAGCCAGGCTACACAGAAGTTAACAGTCCCTTCACTGTAGCATTTCCTGCCTCCCACAATCTCCCTGATGTTCCTCAGCAGATCACAGCTGCAGTTGCTGTCTGATCAGGCAGCTGGCAGATAATTCAGTTCTTATATAGTATTTCTCCTATTTAGCCTAGTAATTTCAAACCATAGGAGCTGTATTTAAGCTGAGCAATAACTTTTCTTTGGCACATAACTCCTTTACCATCACAACCTAGTTAGTCATTCTGCCACTTTGAATCTGAGTATTATAGTGTAGACCGATTGTTTCCTAGCTACCTAGCTTGTGCTGCATCTTCTTCCAATATCTTAAATTGGAATTAGGTATCCTCATCCCTTCATCTTGTTTTAGGTTTTTTAGTTTACATGGGAAACACTGGTTATATGTTTTGCTTTCTGCCCCCTTTTGAATTAGAAGTGCTTGGAGACTTCTTTGTGTTTCCAGTTTGAGACTTGCGAGTTGCTGATTTATCTTCCCTTGTGCTTGAGGGTTTAGAGTTAGGAGGACATGTTCATCCCAAACCATGCACTCTTCTAGAACTATTGACTTTTCTGCAGTCTTCGGATTACAAATTTTCTTATAAACGCTTTAATTTTTAATGCCTGATTTGATTTTCGTTCAGATGGAGCCAATCCCTTCTATCTAGTTACATCTGTTCTTTAGTTAATGGATCTGAACACCCACTCCTTCTATTTTTGCAGCTGCACGCTGAGACTTTGCCTTACTTACTCTGTTAGTCGCTGTGTGTGTTAGAGAGAGCATTTGAGAGAACAATGTCTGCCACCATGTAGTAATGAACTTCCTACACACAGTAGCCTAAATTTCATCTTGATTTCTTTCCTGTCTCTGTGTCACTATTATCCACATGAATGTTTCTTCTCTCACTAGGGTGCTTTTGGTGCCTGCTGGATGCAGAGGTAGCTGAAAAGTTGCTGTGCTGCCCCAGCTGAGAGCACAGACTCGGCTGCCTGTGACCAATTATCGAACGTTCACCAGGATTTCCTTTTTTTTTCCCCCTTTCTGGCAGAAGTCAGTGTCCCAGAAGGGATATTCTCAGTACAAGAGAATATTTATAGCCACCCCTTGATTTGGAAAACCTACCTTTGATATAATGATTTCTCTTCATCTGACTGGTACCTTCAGGGGCATTATTAAACTACTCCAATTTCAAGGTAGAAGCACTAAAATGGCTAAAAAGCTGGAGGAAAATCCTATCGTGGAAGAGTGTCATTGCTGCATACCTCTATCTTTGAGTTCCTCTAGTTTCAGCCATTTTAGGCCTGAGATTGAGCTGTTTCACTGTGTGCATAACTGCCAATAGGGCAGCTGGCCACGAGTCAGTCAATAAACTAGGCAGCATACGTTATTTAAATGTTTGCATACCTGTGATTACTTGTAGGCATGGGTAGTTGTCCTTGCTTCTGAGATCAGACTTAATCTACTTGGCTTTTATTTTTCCTTGCTGTTAGTCTCTGGATTTAAGGATGATGCTGTAGTGGCCTTTTCATATTTACAGTTGAATTACTTCAACAGTGTTATTCCCTTTGCTTAATGGCTCAATCTCATGGTACAAGCCAAGTGGCTTTTACAATGAAGATAATTTATGTATGGATTGAGCTCTATCTCCATTTAAATTCTTCATCTGCTTGTGCTTCTCATCTTACATGCCTGCCTAGCACTTTATTCCACTTAAGGTCAGGTTTTTCTTTATTATTGTTTGCTTTAAGTGAAGATTGAATTCCTAAGTTATATACTGTCCTGTAGCTTCAGTGTATAAAGCCAGGAGCTATGAATATAGCTCCTTGTTACCTGGCTTTATAATACTGCCCTTGGAACTAGCATAGCCTCATATTTTAAAAGCTATTATACTCTATTTTAAAATGTAAGGTAAAAATAACACTTTTAAATATTTCAATAATTAGGGATTATACACTAAGCAGTTTATATTTTTAAAAGGTCTTTTGACTTGTAGGGATTTTTCTTCATCAACCAATAACTGCCTGAATTTGTAGGACTAGCTGTGTTTTAACTTTGAGTGAACTCTCAGCTTTTTCTTAAGTTATGTGTTTTGAGTCTAGGAGAGCCCTAAAGACCGGATTTTAAAATACTATTCAAGTTCTAGTTAGGCTACCAGATTTGAAAGTAGGCTAAAACTATTTCAAGCATGAAAATAAGTAGGTATTTCCACTGCAGTCAAATTCTCTGTTATTGTTTAATTTGCCTCAATGTTTCAGTTCTGGCAAAATTCAGGCATTCATTGAGGTACATTATTTAGTCTCTAAAGGGCTTTTTAAACCTAGTCTTTACTAGTCTTTAATTTTTTTTTCATGCTATGAAATATATGTCATCTTTTATGACTTTCTTTTTGTATGTTGCAATTTAGGTCCAAGATACTGGAATACCCTACCAACCCCTCTGGTAACCATTAGCTGGGTTCCTCCTCTTTTGTCCGCTGAAACTTGCTTATTCTTCCTCAAATTTTGCTTATTCTTCAAAATTCAACTCCTGAGATTGATGTAAATCATAGATAAGTAATGCTAGTTTTGGAGAGATTCTTCCCATGGTGTTTTTCTGCACTGTGTTTATTGGTTCTGATTTTTGAGACATGCTGCTTTCAAGAGCTGTTCTGGTGACTAATCTGGTTTTAAGATAACAAGCCTTCATCTTACTCCAGAATTTGTATTCCAGTGGTTTGGATTGCTTTCTTCTGCTTGCTTCTGCTTACTGTCATGTGTACAAGGGTGAGCGCACGTGTGTGAACACACAGACTTAAGTTGGAGGTGATTTTGGAATTGTACGAACCAATGCTTTCCTATGAAAAGTGCTAAAAGACAATATTAATCTGTGCCTTCTTGTGAACTGTGCATTAAATATATTAAGAATATATCTTCTGAAGTTGATCTTAATCAGTGATTTCATTTTTGGCTGAAGAGCCAAAAATAATTAAAGAAAAATTATGTCCAAGCATTATTGTGTAATGTTTCTATTTTGTAAATAAAGTGCATTTTGGAAATGTAGTTACTAAATAATAGTGTAGGGAAACACATGATCAGAAATTTTGTCCTGAAGATAGATCTAAGAAAAGTCCTAATTACAGAAGAACAATTTTAGAAGAATGTTCTCTCTCTGCTTGTCTGCTATTGTTACTTACGAAAATCTCGGTATGTGTAAACATGCTGTCAAATTCACTTATTTTAAAGAAGGTACTCATTTTTGGTACTGCATTAGGTACATGAAGCACATTTTCATGCCTTTTACTAGCTTCATTTTAATGCATTGAAATATAAAGCTTTATTTTAGATTTTTTTTCTTGTCCTTTTACTGCCTATGTATAAAGCAGTTCAGAAAATACTCTTTTTGTGGTAGTGCTGAAACTGTTACAGATTGAACAAAAGCCTTCCCTTCTGAATTTAATACAGAAGGTTTTTTTAGTAAATTGTATCGACTAGAAGAAAACCTTATTGCAAATATCCAAAGAAAACATTTTAAAAATATAAATAAGTTTCATAATTTCACTAAGGATTAGATCTGTTGTATGTGTAGATGAACTCCTGTACATTAACTTGTATTCCTTTGTCTGTTTGGGGTTTTTCAGGCCCGGCGCAGAGAGGTATTTATCCAGGAACGATATGGAAGGTTTAATCTCAGTGACCCATTTCTGGCTCTTCAGAGAGACTTTGAGGCAGGTGCTGGTGAAAAGGAAAAGAAGCCCATCTGCATGAACCCTCTGTCCATTTTAGAAGCTGTTATGGCTCACTGCAGGAAAATGCAGGAAAGAATGTCAGCTCAGCTGGCTGCTGCTGAAAACAGACAAAAGAAGGTATCCTGCAACCTTTTTTTTTTTCCCTCTTCCTTGTTCTTTTATGTCAGTTTTGAAAAATTTGTATCTTTGCCTAACTTGATTGTCAACAGAAGTGCCAAAATGTTTCCATTTTCTGTTGTATATATGCTGAAGTGCTAGCTTTCTGGTGAGGTATGCACACCTTATTCCTTCTATTAATTTATCTCTAGCTATAGAAGAAAAATAATTGGTAAGAGTCAATGGGTTATAAAGGTGGACAATTCAATACAAGCTACAGGGATGCCTTATCACGGTATTTTCTTTTAATCCACCATTAAAGCATGTATTCATAGAGGATCTACAGTTAAACAGTCAAATAGTGAAAAACAAAAAAAAATATATTTGCTGTCATAGGAGGAAACTCTGATTAATAACCCAGTAAAAATACTCCTTATATATACTCTTCATAACTCTTAAAATAATATATACTGTTTCTGAATATTTTGGACTTGCTGCAAAGAAAAACGTATTTTGGAACAAGTACATTGCACAAAAAGTAGTCTGCTATATCAGATATAAAATATTTTCATTTTGATAGTGGAGTATTGGCATACCACTCTGAATTAACTTTTCTTTTTTTTGAAACTCTCTGTACAGAAAAGCACATTTTAAATTCTGTTTGCTGCCCTAAGAATGAGTGATTTGTTTTAAACGCTGCATATTTTAACAATTGTCTTGATAAAATGCATTGTTCTCCAAACTTGTTTGCAAAATTTTGTTGTGCATTTTTCCTTAATATTTTAGATTGCAAGCCATACAATTAGTACAGGAGAGCTGAAAAAGGGCTTCAAAGAAGAAAGGGGAGGAACAGTAATATAGGAGGCTTATTTAGACCATTTTTGAGTGCATAACTAGATAATAATTTCTTGCTAGTTTTTGAATCATGTTCGGTGGGTGTAACTTGGATAGAATGTTTTCAGCAGCTATGAAATAGAATTTTGGATACAGTTTTATGTTTAGAAAAGCACAAAGGCAATTACCTTGGAATAAATACCATTTTGCGAGTAATTTCTCTAAGGGAACTAAACACGCTCGCAAAATTATTGGCTGTAAGTGAGCAAATCTTTTTTTTTCTTAGTTCTGTTAATTTTCATGTAAACATTTGTGATCCATTAGACTTTAGAAAAACTCGTATACCACATCCAAACAAATACATAATGCTGTACTGTATGATATATATGGTATGCATGATACCTAGTTCTTAAAACAGTGATTAAGCTGTTAGTTAATAGCCTATAGAAAGAACTGTTCTACTTACCAAGAAGAATTTTTTGAAAAATCTAAAATATTAATGTTTATACAGGTTATTTAGATAAGAGAATTGAGGTTCTGCGAGGGGAAGAATTGTCCAGAGTTCTAATTAAAATAATTTATCTAATGTTGAATTTGAAAAAAAGCAGAATAAATGCACTTCTGCAATTACATCTCTTTTTCTCCTTCAAGTGCTTGTCGACACAGGCACTTACTGTGGATGCTTACTGTGGATGCCCAGAACTGATACTGGAGGTGTTTTTGCTTCATCATTATTTTAGCTGCCTCTTGGCTCTGGTTTATTACCAAAGTGTTTATCTACAAGCCTGCATCTACAGAAAAAGATGCACTTGCCTTTTTGTTTCCCAAAAGAAAACTAGGTTTATTTTTAATCGTACTCTGGTTTCTCTTCAGATGGTATATAAATCATATAATTTCATCTTCTCTTTGCATTTTGATTCTTGTTTTGAGTTATGCCTGTTAATATTCTATGCAAACTGTTCACTGAGTGTTTTACTGTCTCTTAGTTGCATCTTTTACTTCCTCATCTCCATCTCCCAAATCTTCCCATGAAAGAGGTAATGAGGTGTTTTGGGGGATGGTTAATTCGTAATAACAAAAAAATTAGAGCCCAGACAAATGTGACCTAAATACAGAGCCAGCTGCACATGCACCTTCTAAGAGTGGTGCTTCCCTCTCTAAATGTGTGATGCCTCCTCCATCTTGTTTGGAATTGCCTCAATGTCTAAATGTTAGACCAAGTGATGAAGTCTGTGAAACAGCTGTGTTTATTTCCTCTGGATATCATTGGACTCAAACAGGCTAATATTGAACGCATTTTCCTGGAGGCTTGTTAAAACAGTGATCCTTATAGCATTCTTTGAATAAAACTATTATTTAATCATAAGGAATAAATCATGGCAATGTAAAGGAATGCAGGAAAAAAATAAAAGATCCACACAAGAGACTGTCAGCCCTAGGTTGCCTTATACCAAATACCTAATCCAGATTCCATCTGCTTTGTGTTAAGTCTTCATCCTTTTCCATTTCTTTGAAAGCCTCTTTCCTGGAGCTGCTGACCAACTCATTTTGAGGTTTCCTGAGAATTCAAAGCCAGATCATCAAAATGACAGTTTTTGATCTGTCAACTGTTTGTGGAGAATACTGGGATGTGTGCTCAAAGAAAGAAATGTTGGTTTCCTATAGATTTAATTTAGTCTAAACTTCTGCTTGAATCTGACCATCACTAGCAGGACGTAAGGTCATCTCTTAGTTTGTCTAGCTGAGTACTGAAATTCTCCAGGAACAGTCGGGAACATACAACAGTCTTTCTGCATTACCCTCCTTGTGAAGAATGTTTTTCTAATGTCCAGGCTGAACCTCTTAAGCTTCAGTTTATCACTAGTACCCTATGTTATGGGACCCCACCAGCCATTATTGAGAAGAACTTGGCTCTGTCATCTTTGTTGAGGCCCTTCAGGTAGAACAGGCTGCTGTTAGATAATCCCTTAGTCACTTTTTCACCAAACTGAGCAAGCCAAGGTCCCTCAGACCTCTCATTGACCTTTCAAGGACTTCAGTAATCTCTTGCTGCACCCCAGAAATTTCCTCGGTATCCTTCTATACTCTTTATCTCAAATCCTTGGATAAATTTCCAGATGTTTACAATGCCAGTATGATTCCGTGTATACATACAGTACACTTCACAAAAATCAGGTCATAGCTAGTTTATAAACTCATAAATAATTAAAGCTAGCTCCAAACTTGTCAACTAGAGGATAAAATGCAGTGTAAATACTCAGATTTGTTTTTCTCCTAGTCAGGATTATACAGCCAAAAAAAAAAGGCGGGCAGGAAGAGCATAGGAGACAACATAAAATGGGAAATTGATGGTGCTCTTGTCAATTTGAAATTAAATACAGACAGCTAGTATTAGGAACACCGGATTTATATCCTTATAAACAGGACCTTATAGCAAAATGCTAATACAGTTATACCAGGTATATTCTCTTGTTAAAATCAACCTGTATTTTTTTTAAAATAGTACAGTATCACTAGAGTTACAAAAGCAGACCCTCATCTGAAAGCAAAATGGAGCAAATGGAGCAAAATTTAAGATGGAGCAAAATGGTCTATTGTAATTTATGATATCTAACAGAAGTAGTAAAGTACAGATAAATTTGATTAAAGCATTTTCAATATAATATTACTCATTTTCAAACATTCAAAATTATGTATGGTTCCCACAATTCTTGGCTTCTTTGTTTACCTTACAGTTACTTGCTGGCTGTGTTTGTCAATGAAAGTTGATTCTGTGAAATGAGAAAGAAATAAGGAAATACTAGATAAAAATTCACGATTTTTCTGCTTATGAAGAGTTGTGAAAGGAATCATTCTAAATATACTGTAATTTTAATAGCATATTAATTAAATTTGCAAATGTACTGTCATTTGCAAATGTACTGTCATTAACATAACTTGACAGGTATGGTTGATGTATTGGTCATTTAGTAATTACCAATAATGCATTTTATTTTTTATATTTTTAAAAGTATTGTTATCACTGTTTCTAACAGAGGTGAACTTGACTGTGTGAACTGCATTGCCCAGGGTGTGTTGGGTTACCCTGGGATGTTACTGTAAAATCATGATGAAAATCAACATGAATCAGAGATAACATTTACAATGCAGATGAGGCTTGCTATAGTGATTTCTTCCTTTTAACTGACTTTTGTGATAATGGTATAATTTCAGATGTAAATTTTACTATCATCAGGACATATTTAATGATAATGTTGCCATCACCCATTTATGCTTCTTCTTCTGCATTAGCTTTATGAAAACAGAAGAGAAACTTACTATAATATAATTAGAAATATTTGGAGGTTGAAACAAGCATCCCTGCAAAATCTGAAATCCTGCAGGACCTTTTGCTTGTTCTCTCCATGAAAGACTCTTTTCCTTCCCTTCCTTTTTCAGCATTCTCTTGTGTTTGAATTCTACTTACCCCATGGGAAAAAATTTATCTTGGGCGTAATGAGCTGTAACAGGTGGGATTTGTTTCTCTTCTAACTGCAGATTATCTCCCTCTTGTATTTGCCTCTTGATGGAATGAATTGCATTTGTATTGTGTGGTATAATTGAAGAGTAACTAAAGTATTATTTAAAAATGGCATTTATATTAGCTTTAGATTACATGCAATTTAGTGTAAAATGAATTGTAGATACATCTACAGTGACATGGAAAAATATTTCCAAAGCTGTTTGTCTTCTATTGGAGAGGACAGGGAATAGCATGCTGTAGCAGATTGTAATGGTTGTTTTTTTGTTTCTGCAACCAAGACATTTTAAACACTGACTTAGAGAAGAAATATTCCCTATCCTATTACCAATCCCGTAAGTCGTCTGGCTCTTCACTTTATAGTTTACAGCAAATATATATGCTACACTACATTGTTTTAAACTCTGCAATTAGTATCATTTTACCATCTGTAATTCTTCTTCCTGCTATAAAATGCTATAAATGCTTCACTGAATGTGCTGCGTTCACTGCAGTGAATGCATTTATTCCAAGTAAGTCCTTACTTACAAAGGCCCTTCCAAAGAGCTGTGTGCTCTTTGCCATAGCTCTCTTCAGATGACTCTTTTTCTGTTGTGAAATTTTCTAGTATCATAGAAGCAAGAAAGTTTCCTGTTGCAGTTAAAATTAAATGCCCATGTTTGTGAGCACTTTTTTTAGGTGCCTGAAAGTGTGTTTTCAGAATAGTAAAAATATCAATTTAGATTTTCTAGATCTGCCTGGTAGAAAGTAGTTCTGAACAGCTCTTCCTTTACATAAATATTAAGTCTGTACATAAATATTAAGCTGAGCTGGTAAGGACAAAGATAAAAATTGTACAGGAGCAGTAATGCTCAGCATTCTTTTTGGATGTAGCAAAATGGCATGAGTAGATTTGCAGGTGTCAAAATAGAATCAAGATGTGAAATCATGAAGATATTTAATAAATGTAAATAAATAAATATACATAAATAAATATTCAACAAATGTGTAATGCAGAACTTTTTACATTTGTTATTCAAATGAGTTATACGGGAAGCTACAGTTGCAGTATAGGAAGGGAAGAGGAGGAAGAAAGATGCTGATTTTTTTCCTTTGTTGATGTTTGACTCGTGGAAGTGTTTGGGAAAAAAAAGCTTCGAACAAACATTAGCACAATACGTCAGCCACCTATTAGGTGCAGGATGGATGATATATTTCTGCCTTCATCTCCTTCAACCTGAGAAATGCCCAGAATGTCAAGATAATTTCTTGCTCAAGGTGCGTGCAATTTCTTGCACGTGTCAAATGCCTTTGCTGAGAAGAGGACTCTCCATGATGTCTTGTGTACAGGCTTGGTCAGGTGCCTATTCAGTCATGCAGTGTTTGCCTAGTTTCTGGATAATAAGCAGCTCTTCTCTCAGAAATCAAGACCATTTGGTCATTTTGGGGAGTCTCTGTATTGTCAATGGAGAAAAGTAGAACAGCTACTTAAAGTCTCTGAATTGCGCTTCAGAGTTGCCTCTTTCTTTCTCTTGCTTTTATAGGCTTAGGTGCTTAACATTAGATAAAATGAATCACTTCCCTGGGTCAGAAAGGTTCCTTTTAGGCATGCTCTCAAAGGATGAAATAGCAAGGTCATGTTAATACCGTGCTATTTTGAAGGTTTCCATTTTATTAATGAAAATGTATATATACACTTTCTTACAGTTGGAGGTGGAAAAATCTCAGTTACAAAGTCTTGAGCTGGAACACAAAAAGCTCTCTGCTCGTCTTGAAGAAGAACGTGGCAAGAATAAACATGTAGTATTGATGCTAGTGAAAGAATGCAAGCAGTTGTCTGGCCGAATTGTAGAGGAAGCCCAGAAACTGGAAGAAGTCATGTCAAAATTTGAAGAAGAAAAGAAAAAGGCTAGTGAATTGGAAGAGTCTCTTGCAGCTGAGAAACAAAGAAGTACACAAATGGAAGCTCAAATGGAGAAACAGCTGTCTGAGTTTGACACAGAGAGAGAGCAGTTGCGTGCCAAGCTTAACAGAGAGGAAGCGCACACCAGTGACCTCAGAGAAGAGAGAGATAAAATGATAAAAATGATTGAGCAGTTAAAGAAGGAAAATGAGAGTAAAGCTAATCTTTCTCTTCCTCGTAAAAACAAAGATTGGAGTTCGGTGTCTGTTTCTGTTGAAACAGAAGAACCAAGTTCAAGAACTGTTGCCTGCCAAACAGATCCTATAGCGATGGACAGTAGCATTGAAAATGTTAAGAAATTGCCTTTGACTGTGTCTGCAAAGCCTTCTACAGTGACTCCACTGTTGCCTGGCAATACAAAAACGAATGTGTGCGCTAACGCAGCACTGGTGAAACCTGCCGTTGATAGGCAGTCTTCGTACAGTGAACTTGTCCCTCCCACAACGCCTATTCAAACTCAGAGTCAAAACAAAATTGAGGAAAATGGACCAAGTACAGGCTTATCACCTGATTTACCCAGTAGCACTACCCCTTTTTCAAGTAACACTTCCCCTTGCACCCCTTCAACACCAACTGTTGCAACTCAGAATTACCCATTAACTTCATCTCCGCACGGCTTGCATTCACCATCTGCCACCACGACTGTGCATCCAGGCCTAAATCCGCGAATCCAAGCAGCTAGATTTAGATTTCAAACAAATGCTAATGATCAAGACCAAAATGGAAACACAACCCAAAGCCCTCCTTCGAGGGATGTATCCCCTACTAGTCGTGACAACCTAGTTGCCAAGCAAGTAGCTCGGAATACAGTTACCCAAGTCCTTTCTAGATTTACAAGTCCTCAGAGCAGTGCTCCTTTGCGACCTGGGATGTCCCATTCGATGGAGGTTGGCACGTACCCTCCAGTTGGTAGAACGGGTTTAAAGACTCCCAGTGTATCAAGAATCGATAGAGGCAATCCTCCACCTATTCCTCCTAAAAAACCAGGGCTTTCGCAGACTCCTTCACCGCCACACCCACAGCTTAAAGTTTTAATGGATAGTAGCCGATCCCCAAATGCAAGTGTAAAAACTGACAGCAAAACAGCGACCTCGCCTCTTTCAAGTTCACCACAAGGAATCAGGGTAATAAATGAGGAAATTATTTCTAAGTCCTCACCTCAGCTGCCACCAAAACCTGCTATAGATTTATCTGTGGCACCTGCAGGCTGTGCCATACCAGCCGTAGCCACGTCTCAGGTGGGTGCCTGGCCTTCCCACTTCCCTGGACTGAACCAACCTGCATGTTCAGAAAATTCCTTTGTCATTCCCACCACCATTGCCTGTAGCTCCTCCATAAACCCTGTTAGTGCTTCATCCTGTAGACCATGTGATTCAGACAGCCTCCTGGTAACAGCATCAGGTAAAGGGATTGATATGCTACAAACTTTCTCCCTCTAAAAATTGCTTTTCCTATGTATCTCTACATTGCTTTTTTTTTTTTTTTTAAAATCTCTTTATCTGTTTATTGCTTTCCCTTAAAATAATTTACTTTCATAAAAGCTGAAGTTTCACTTTATGTACTTTCCGCATTTCAGGGGTATGGGAATTCTTTTGCATACTTTAGTAATGTCATAAATTTTTTGTTCTTCCTGAAGCGGGTCTTCAAATTGAACTATTGGGTCTTTGAAGGAAGGAGGTTGTTTGTTAGTTTGCTATTAAGCTCAAAATCACCAATGTTCACAGCAAATTGCGTGAAGTTTATGCTGTGTTAAAGAAACTCCTTTTTTTTGGAATATTATTATTTTTGGACTTTAAAATGCTTCATCAGCCTGAAGCATTTTTTTTTCCTTTTTGAAATTCCTTCTGCTGTTATTCTTCTATGGAATACAGTGTTTTAATGATTTTTGGTGCTTTCTACATCTTTTAGAAAATGGTGCATAGCTGAGGCTGCTGTATTCTGCTTTGTGGCACTAAATAACTGAAGATGGAGATACATCACTGCTTGGATAACAGTGAAGATTCAAATATATCACTTCACACCTAGAGATTTTTTTTCTATAGTTTAATGATAATAGTTTGTAGTCTTTATTAATACTTTTTCATGGCATCTCACGAATGTCAGCAAACTTTTGATACTAGAGAGAGTTGAAATCTAAACCTGTGTTGACAGTCCGGGAAGTGGGGAGTCAGTGCATGTATCTGTTGTTCATTTTGCATTGCAGAGACTCATTTTTAGCAGTTGTGCTTTGCCTGTAACCTTTATGTCTACTTCAGGGTATCTTCTACACAGGCTTTAAGATTTTTCTAACATACAACAAATTATTAGGAAATTCAGCTGCAAAGTGGATACATTAGAGGTAAATAGTTTTTATAGTCGTTACAGGCAAGAGGAGCCAGCACAGATGCCATCAGCTTGAATTAGGCAGTATGTGTCAATTATGTTCTAGATGATCTTTGATAATCATTAAGACAGTTTTTCCATTATTCTTTTTTTAAAAATAAAGAGATTGTAAATCTTAAAGTTCTAGGTCCTTCCAGTTTACCTTCACACATATACTCTCACAGTTTAAGTTGGTGCTTCTAAGTGTAACTTTTCTTTAGGAGCACAGTTAGCCTTTTAAGTAGGACTCTTCCACCAACAGTAGATTTTTGTTCCCTGTGAAATTCATTATAGTTCTCAGAGGCAATCTGCAAAACTAGCATTTTTGTGAAAAGCTGTTTTTTTTTGTTATTGTTTTTAACTAGTGCTGTTTTACCTGCTCAAATGGACATTCTTAATTCAGACTTTCTCTCCATTCACTTTATATTGAAAGGAGTAGAAACAATTTGGATCATCTAAACTCTGTTACTGTGAACACTTGGCACTGCTGTGTTTTTTGTGTAGCTTTTTTGAAGTTCTGCAAATGGAAAACATATCTCATAAATTGAAGTATACAAAGAAAGAGAGCTTAAACTCTAGTGGGTGGTCTGCTGGTTGATTTTGTTAGTACAGAGATTTTAATATTGCCCCATTACTATCCTATATACTTGGGCAGAAAGAATAAACTTTAATGCTTTAATGCTTTACCTGCATTATTCTCATAACATTCAGGAATTTCTTTGTCTTAACTCAAACTTTTATTTATATTTACTATTATTCTTTAATTATTTTTGTATCTAGTTGTTCATGGGAACTTAATCTATTTTACTCAAATGTTCTTATGAACTGCACTAGATGAATTTCAAGTAGCAGATGTCATGTAAGAATGGAAGTGCATTCCTATATATATTTTATGCTTAGAAAATAAAAATAATATATTTTTAAATATAGATTTTTATCTTAAAAAAGACCAGCTAAACCAATTACCAGTTTTAATTAACATAATATGGTCAGTAATGCCTAAATTCCTGTCACTTATTCACAGTTTTGCCTTTTCCTTTGCTTTTTTAAATGTGACCTTTCTTGAGGTAAAAACTAACATATTACAAATACTACTGAAATCTCCATCATGTATCTGCAGTTTCATGCTTTGTAGCCACAAAGTCGGTTATTTTTATTAGTATTCTAGTTGGTTTTAATCTGTTTTTTTTTTCCATAGAATGTTTTCAATGAGTATTTCAATGTCTCTTTTCATTAAGTTTTCACCATGCTTTGTTTCATTTATTTTTAATTGTATGGTATGTAGTGAGCTTCAATAAGAATTTGTTAATACTTTTCAAAAATAGTGCACAGAAAATTAACACATTAAAAAGACACTAAAAGAATCATGATTTTTTTTTTCTGATTTTTGGATTGTCAATAAATTCATACTTCTGTCCTCTGACTGTGGAGTCAGGAAAGTTGATAGTGACCTAATCACTAATGTATCCCTTTTACTAATTTCAAATAAATTTACTAGCTAAGTCGGATTGCTTTAAAAACATTTCGATAGCATCATACTCTGTTGGGAGTATTTTGGCTCTGGATGGAGCAAGTATTGTAAGAAAATTTAAAATCAGAATGCAGGTTGTTTCAGTTATGAGTTCTGTTAAAATAGGAGATGGTACCTTCTTTTAGATATAAGGCATAGTACTGTGTATTGCTCTTTTCATTCCTGGTAAGAAAAGGCACCAGCTTTTGTCATTAATGTTGAACAGACTGCTTGTAAAGATATTACAATGGACATTTATGGTCTGATTCAAAATCTGTGACAGTGTTTTCATTAACTTCAACAGTCTTTGAACTGGTGCCAAAGTGCTTCTGCTCTGTTTGGATTCCTACGTTTCAATGCCTGTAAGAGTTCAAAATGGAAATGATTCTAGGCAGTTGGATTTTCATACCCCTGGGACTTCTGCTTTCACTTTCTTCTTGGTTTTGCGCTTTTTATGTCACTCTTCAATGAAGCTTTTTTTTTTTTTTCACTTCTGTAATGATTGATTTATCCTTTCTGTACAATTGGCTTAGAAGAAAAAAGTGGGAGTGCAAGGGGCTGATCTGGGCTCTGAAATTAACCATCTCACATTCTGAAGCTGATGCCAGAAGCTGTTTTTGTCTGTCCCTCTGCCCTTCATCACTGCATGTCCTACAAGCTTCACATTTCCTAACTTTTTGCATCTGATATCATGTACTTTATTGGTATTTTCTAATGTGACTACATGTTTTTATGGATGAATACAGATTTATTATGTTACTTTATATTTGATAACAGTAGCTAAATGTACATTTATATTATTATCTGGCTTCTTATTCCATAGAAGGATTTCATTCAGTCATAATCTAGTGTAATGAATCTCATTCATTGGCAGATTGCAACGATGCATTTTCATCTCTAAGAGTGTAATGAGAATTAAGAAACTATGAAACCATAATAATGCATGATAAATATCCCCCTTTCCTTTTTTTTTTTTTCATTTTTGATGTCTCTACTAATAATACTTAAAAATGCATTATTTTCAATGAGAAGTGAACCAATAAATGCTATTTCACAGAATCACAGAATGCTGGAGGTTGGCAGGGACCTCTAGAAATCATCTAGTCCAACCCCCCAGCTCGAGCAGGGACACCCAGAGCACGTGGCACAGGGCAGCATTCAGGCGGGTTTGGAAGATCTCCAGAGAAGGAGACTCCACAACCTCTCTGGGCAGCCTGTTCCAGGGCTCTGTCACCCTCACAGGAAAGAAGTTCTTCCTCACGTGGAGATGGAACTTCCTGTGTTTCTACTTGTACGCCTTATCCCTTTGTTTTGTCGCTGACCATCACTGATAAGAGTTTTGCCCCATCTTCCCTACATTCTCCCCTCAGGTATTTGTACATGTTGATCAGATCTCCTCTCGACCTTCTCTTCTCCAGGCTAAACAGGCCCCGCTCACTCAGTCTTTCCTCACATGATAGCTAAGTGTCAGGTTTCCCAAATGCCCCCAAATAATTCAGTTATGAATTAGATTAATTCCTAAAATAGAGCAGTGAACTTAAACAAAGAAGGTTAGGCTTTAGAGTATAACATAAACAATATCCACTGTCACTTAACTAGTGACAAGACAGTAAAAAAAATGCACATCAAGTACCATTTAGAAAAACAATAACAGCTGCAGCACAGTAATTTCCAAGAATAACAAAGTGTTGGAAAAAGAAATGCACTTTTATAATGGAAATGAGAAAGAAAGTTACTCTTGAGTCAGGCTCTTTGGGATTTTATTTGAATTACCTGTTCTCAAATACTTGAAAAGTATACTGAATATTTTTCAATATTCAGAGGATGCAATTTAATTTGTATATTGCTTAGTTTCTTACAAGCTTCTAAGGCAGAAACATTTCAAAATTCTTTGACAAAAGTATTGAAAAACAAATATTAGTAAATGTATTCTTTTATAAAAGAATAAAATATGAAAAATTTTCAGAAGGTAACCAGAATTGGAGTTATATAAAGGTAGATGGAGTGAAAGTTTTTTCTTCAATTTAAAATTAAAGTTAGAAGCTAGTTTCATAGCTATAGTGATGACTATTTCATAAGTATCTACCTATGTAAACAGACTATGAAGTAATATATTTATTTTCTTATTTAGTAATTCTTCACCTTGATTAAAAATTGTGCAGATAATGTGAGGTTCACAAGCACACCGTTTGTGTAGAATTCTGTGGGGAACCGTATGTTTAATTCTGTGTTTCCATAATGCTGAGCAGATCATCCCAGCTTGGCAGAGTCTCTGCCATGTGTTTTTCTAGTTCCAAGTATTGAAATTTGGATAACATTCGACTAGCTGGATCGAACTGGAAGTGATTGCTCTGCAACTCTTCGGTACTGGATGTTGTGGAACCACTGTAAAAGCCGGGTAAACTTGCTGTGTACTGTCAAATTTCAGCCTCTTGTGGCATTTTATATGTGGCCATTCAAATAATGGTTTAGTAAAGAAAAGAGAAGAATAATGTGTATTTTCCAAAGGTAATAGTGAAAATAAGAAGGGTCTTTTTTTTCCTATTTTCTCTTGCAGCCCTTGATCAAAGAAAAATGCACAAAATCTTCTATGCAATATGCAGCAAACCTCATATTCTTAACAAACTCCCTACTAAAGCTCATAAGTAATGTTATAATGGAACATTTAACCGATATAATTCCTAAGTTTTCAAAGCTTTGAGTTGAATATTGCCTTTTAACTGGGTGACTTGAAAGCTTTCACTAGTAATTTTTATGTAACCAATTATTCATTCACACCGGGCCATTTTATAAAATATAATTTAAATATTGCTGAATAAAATGAACATTGCTTAAGACACAGCTCAATAATAAGTACATTTATCTCTGTAAATTACTTCTACATTTTTCTGAAAAAGGCACCTAAAAAGTTAGTTAAAGGCTCTCTATCCTATTTGTGTATATAAAACAGAGTGAGATATAAATACTGAAGCTTGGTTAAGATTGTGAAGAAGGATAAAATTCCATATGAAAATAAATATACTTTTAGAAACCTTTCCTTAAATATTAAAAAAACCTTTCCCAGCAAATCAATAATTAAATTAAAACTTTGACTTGTATAATATATTGAGTAAAGTTTTTGATTTTTAGTAGCATAAATTTTCTGAGACTTCCAGCTGCTACTACAGGTCATAAGGAATTTTGTACTGACCTGTTATAATGAAATTCCATTTTTTTGCATTAGCACTTGTCACCCCTATACGCAGTTTTTATTCTTTAGATCGCCTTCAGATGTATAGACAAAACCTGTGTTAAACTAACCAACCTTGTCATTTTTGAAGGTCCTGTTTTATTTTTAAAAGACCACAGAAAATGCAGAGGTTAATTTATTTGTGTGCCTTCCTTTTAACTTCTATTGCTTTAACTCACAGGCTGGTCTTCCTCCCTAACCCCTTTGTTAACAAGTGGTGGTCCTGTCCCCCTGGGTGGCAGGCCCACCCTTCTTCACCAAGCTGCTGCCCAGGGAAATGTCACTTTATTATCAATGCTGCTTAATGAAGAAGGACTGGATATTAATTACTCTTGTGAAGATGGCTATTCTGCCTTGTATTCTGCTGCTATGAATGGACATACCGGTAAGTGATTCTCAGTTTTGTTGTTTCAGTATTCATGTGGAGTAGTGAAATCTTATTTCATGTTTTAAATAATATTAAATTAGGTTTATTGCACTTTAATAATATGAATTTGAGACTGAGATATGTATTTCTACAACAAAAGCAAGCATATAGCAATACTTTTGAAGATCAAATTTTATAAGACCAAAGCATTTTCTCTTATAGTAAAATCCTATAGAAACTCGTGTTCTAATTCTCCAGTGCCTTCCAGTAGCAAACCACCAAATATCATTATTTTCTCTGTCAGTCTTAAGATCTTTTCTAGCAAAGGCAAAAACTTCAAAGAAAGAACCTCAGTGTGCTGTATAGGAGATAGGTGGGAAAGAACAAGTAAGCAGCAGTCGTGAGCATTTGTAGCAGCAGTGGAAATGATGAAAATGATTTGAGTCTTGGAAAACTTGAGAAATGACATGAACTGTCTTTAATTTTGAACCACATGACACAGCCTTAGTTTGTTCTCCGAATTCTTCTGAGGTAGTGAACATTTTTTCTCTTTCCTCCCTCACTGTCTTAATCCCCTTTGAGGGCGTAGCATCTCTGATGATGTCAACTGTCATATTCATATTTCATGGATTAATTTAGAAAATGAGGCAAATTGATATTTTACTGATTTGTTTCATTGATATGAACTTTGAGCAGTGATTTTCAGATTGTTACAAGGCTCCTTATCAGCAAGCAAAATATTTAACCGTAGTTTTTTATTACTATTGATGTAGAAACCTCCTAGAGATACTTACGTAAAACAATATGCTGTTGTTTTGGATTTTGAAGTCACTGATGTCAATACCAATGTCAATAGTTCCATTAATTTTAGTAAACTCAAAATTTTATTTCATAAGAAGAAATGAAACATGATGCCTTGAAAGTCACTGCTTTTAAGAGTTCTTTGTGCTTTTGTTTAGCAATGTAACTCTTAGGGACATAGTTAGAAATCCATGATTCTCTTTTTAAGTTAGTAAATAGATACTGTTCCATTTTTTTTTCTCAAATGAAATAAAAGGATAAAGTTAGGTTCTCAAGTCCATAATAAGACAGATTATGTATTCCTTTTGACATATTCAGGGTTAATTTTACTACCAGGCATCATGAAAAGAAGATTTTTCCCTGTGTTGAATGGTGTATTTTGTCTTTGCCTGCTGTGTGCCATGGTTTAGTTCCTAATAACATTTTCATCTGACAGATTCTGCGTGGCTGCCCAGAACTTTAACATACTGGAAAAGTCCTTTATCTATTTTATTCTCTTCTTCTGACAGTTAGTAGCTTTGCAACTTTTTTGTCTTAAGCATTTTGGGCCTAGGTTTGTTATACTGTTTGAGCTTTTTCCTTCTCCTCCCTTCCCCACCCCCCTTAAAGAATGGATGTTCTGTAGATTCTTCTAGACTTAAGTGATTTAAGTCCATTTATCATCAGTGGTGTTTGTGGGAAACTGAACGTCACCCAATTCTTTTGTTCTCATCTTGTATTCCTGTATGTTTCCAAGCAAATGTTCTGATTTTCAATTACAGTTACTAAGCAGCTCTTACTTGACAGCAAAGGCAATTTGGTTGCTTGTTTTATTGTTAGAATTCCAAATAACAGAGGCACTTGAGAGGCACAGGAAAACACAGTCATACTAACAAACACACACATTTAAATCCTGTAATTGTTTGGTATCTCATACTTTTACAGATAAAGAATATATTAGCATTATGTTAGCTTTGCACTTCTATTTATAGCTGACAGTATATGAAAAATGCTTAGTTTTACAATCAAAATTACACGGCATTGCCAGAAACTAAACGGATCATAAATACTCTGAATAAATGAATTGCACATTCTGATGTCCTTTAGATATGGAAACTGAGAGTAGCCTGACAGTTGGATTTATAGTATTTTTTTGAAGACTGAAAGGTTTTTGTGTTTAATATGTAATCTTCTGTTTGGTATTTGCAGTTAATTCCAAAATTAAGTGATTTTGAGAAGGAAAAGAATCATTTAACTGTAGTTATTTACAGTATTTAACTGTACTGTAATTTTTCTGTTTCTTTAAATGTACTCTAATTTTTGATAGCATCAAGTATTTTCAATAGTAGGTTACTGTGTTTTCACTTCCCCCCCCCCCCACTTCTTTCATTCTCCGGATGACTTTAATATGTAAGTTTATCCCAGGGGGCAAAAGCAACATGATTTCATTTATTGAGATCATTTTCTATTTGGAGTAAATGGCTAAATATATTTGGAAATTTTTGGGGCTGCCCTTGTTTCCTATAAATCCCATAAATCAACTAACCAGATTTTCTGATTACACTTGGGAAAGAGCTGAATGAAAGAAAAGAGCAGCTCTGAGAGCCAGCACAGTGAAAAGCTCCCCTCACACAGGGCATGGCATTGCAGAGAGCCTGGGATGGGTGCAAAGTGGATGTTCTCCATGCTCACTCCATGAAATACACGGTTTCAGATTTGCAGGGAAAGGTTAATAGGGAAACTGTGTAACCAATGATGTGACAGCAGCCAGCCAGCAATGTTGCGTCCTCAAAGCCCAATCTATACAGAAAAATGACTGTTGCACAAGAAAAGGGAACACTCGAGATATTCTTTCCTAGTGAGTTTTGATTTCAAGGCTATAACCTTCCTGTTCATAAATGGTTGCACTTTGAGAGCTGCAGCTAAAGGTTTTTTTCTATCACACAAAACTCATAGCAGCATCTTTGTTTCTTGCACACACACTGTAGCCTGTTCTGTAAGTCTGAGAGGGAGAACTTCCCCATAAAAATACACGCTAAATACTTCCTTTGTGTTTGACTCACCACTGGGAAACTGTTGATTTTATGTTTTAACCACTAGATTGGGGTAGCTGAACAGATTTTATTGTCAGGCCTTGTTGATTTGATCCATTAACAAGGCAGGAGCTACCTCAAACTATTATGCATTAAAAGGCTTTCCCACTTGATAGTATGCACGTATGTATGTAGATAGTATGTATGTATGTAGCTTCATTGAGCTAGTGTATGTGTGTATCTGTGTTGCTGCTAGTCCTGACCAGTCTTTGCCATGCAGGAGGCAGCTGAGAGAATGAAATAATAAAAGTCCCTGAAACTGAGAGATGTAACTTTGGCCTCGGTTATGTGCTAATTATATGTATTTATGGTGTAATCAGTTCTCTTCTATCCTGATTACTTGGAGACTGTGGCCATGGTTGGTAGAAAAACCTGGGATGGTGTAGGAAGTAAAAAGCTTCATGTAGCTCCATGTTTCCGCACTCAGAAACATGGTGCAGGAATGTGTTGCTACCTGGAGTCAGCTCTGCAGAGCCACCAGATGTGTGCACTGTTTGCCAGCGCTCTGAAAGAGCCACCCACCTCAGTAGGTTTTGGTGGCAAATATTCAAGTCTTCATGTGTTTGTACTAATAAACAGCCATGTTTTCCTTTTGCTTTGACCAAAGCCTTTTATTCTGTGACAACCTCAGTGCCTTTCTTGTGCCTGCCCTTCTGCCCAGTGTCTGCTGTGGTGCGTGGCAGACATCAGTGAGGGGGAGTTAATGGCATTTACCCAAATCATGCTTTTCTCAAGGCCAGCTGAAAACCCACGCAGAGGATGCAGGCTTCCTGGCGATGAGTGACCTTCTGCCGAGTGTGTCACGACCGGTCTCACACAGGGCCACTAGCTCTCATGCTGTGCATTATGAAAAAAACTGTTGGGTCTTCATGCTTGCACCTATCCCTGAGAACAGAGCAAGTCACGGCAATGATTTTCACCAGAAGCAGTATTTTCGCGTAGATAAGCTATGCTCTGGATGATCTGCTAATCACTAATTGCAAGTTAACTGCACTGTTGTAGAAGCGAGCCATTCTGTTTATTCTCTTGCTTTTGCATGGCTAGCAAATGTTCTGGGAAGAAACCAAATGCTAGTCCAGCCAAATACCTAAAATTCTGTGAAGCAAATTTATTCATTGTCATTCAAAAAACTTTAAAGGATTTCAGGATGTCAGGTTCGAATCTTTATTTTTAAATTGTTTACTTTACAACTAGGATACACAGTAGGGAAAAAAAACACAATTGATATCATTTGTAGTATGGTATTCTGCTACAAAAAGATTGAAAATATAAGTTGATTTTAATTGCTGTTGTCTTGCAAGTAGAATTCATCAATGAAGTTTTTAAAAGAGAGGAAGAGATGAAGTCAGGGTAGCTTATCCTTACAAACAACTTAAAAATGGGTGCCATTTTAAATCAGGTTACTTATTTAAGAATTTTAATTTACAATAGCAGTTTTAAAATCTCACATTTTAATGTTAAATTACTCAGTCGGCTCCTCAACGTCTGCAGTATTATTTGGAAGATTTTTAACAGGAGCAAATATGTTAGATTAGTCAAATTTCTGAATAATTTGAAATTCATGTTTCTGATGTCTAGAGATAAGCTTCACTGACAAAGCTGGGCACCAGGATTCTAGCCAGTGTTGGAAAAGAAAGCACTAACCTTGCTCAGAGAGTTGGTCAGGATTTTAGAATGGGCGTTATAGCTGAGTTTATTTTTAGAGTAATAGATTTCACCCTCCATTAGGTAGTGTTAAGAAGACATTATTATTTTGGTCTAGAAGCAGTTCTAATATGGAGCACACAGAGCATTTTCTTCAAAGTTATTTGGGTTAAATAATATTCCAATTTGTTGTGGATGAAAAGCAATCTAATTACTATGCAATTAATTATCTTAAGTTAATTTAGCTGTAGAATGGTAGAATCAGGATTATTTTTATTTTTAGCATGTTATTTTGGAAACATTTTGAACATGAAAGGTTTGGGTTTTTTCTCTGCAGTTGGTAAGCTTAGCTGTCCTATTAGTCATTGCACTGCCCTGTGAGGGTCCTAAAGCAGGAGCAGCCAGACTCTGGTATGAGCTAATTTGATAAATTCCAAGCTTTGGAAATACATAAATTAGTCAGTAAAGGGGTTGCCATCAATGGGGACGTATATGGATCCCTATAGGGACACAGGCCCCTTTTCCAAAGAGTGGTGGTGTCCCCAGGGATTCATTCTTCGCTCACCTGCCAGCCTGGAGTTTGCAACATACCCAATGGTATGCGGTGTCTGCAGTCAAAACGATGGGCTGCTGTTGCTTCAAAATGGTCTCTCTTGAGCAGCTTTTAACCTTTGAGTAATTTTAAGCACTCATTTTTGCTTTATGAGTCTGTGTTTATTCTCAATTTACAGACTGTGTGAGATTGCTGCTGACCGCAGAAGCACAAGTTGATGCTGCTGATAAAAATGGCTTTACACCCTTGTGTTCAGCAGTTGCTCAGGGACATGTCAAGTAAGTAGTCTTAAGATTTTACCAGATTTTACCCATTGGCAGTTATTTTTTATTTTAGTTTCTCTTTACCTACTTTAGTATTTCATTCTATGAATTTCTATAAATGCATTTTTCATATTTTGAAAGAAACTACTGAATCTCGTATTCGTGTTCATAAGCAATTCGGGTGACTTCTGTTTGTTTTATTTAAAATTGCAGCTGTTAAGTTTGTTGAACATGTGTACTGTTTGTAACCACAATGTGACATTGGTCTGCGTGGCAGGCTTATCTTCAAATTTCTTGACTTTCTTCATGTCCTCAGACAATATGGGATTAACATGGGGAGGAACAAAGAAATATTTTTGCATTAATTTTTGAAGTATAGGGAACTATGATTTATCGTACAGAGATACATGAGTATTAATCTTAGTATTCTAATGTGTGATATAGAATCACCCTTTTTTTTCTTTAAGTGGAGGAGCTGGAGGCTAACACTGTTTCCTTTTTGTAGCTTTACTGTATTCCATGGAATCATAGAAAATAGAACTGGAAGTTCCAAGGAACTTCTAGATAACATTTTTCAGAGCAGAGTTGCCCAAAACAAAGATATTTCATAGACATCAAAAGAATTAAATAGTCTGACTAGAAATCTTAATTAAAAGCTTTAGGTTTGCTTTATGCATCTTTATTTTTGCTTCTCTCTCAAATTTCATTCTTTTGCTGTTGCATTTCATATTTTGTAAGGATTTCTGAGACATTAAGGTCTAGAGGTCTCACTCTGGGTGATACTGTATAGTGCTAGGCTTTCACTCAGCAATGGCAAAGTTTGTTCCCATCCTCTCATGATCTTCCATGAGTGTTCAAGCACCATCTTGCCATTTAGAAGACTTCAAGCTTATCAACTAGGTTATACCTTTTACTGTTTGAACCAGAGGTAGCAGATCTCCAGAAGGTACTTTGTGAACAAAAATATATATCTAGTTAATGTTTCAATGTTTTACAGAAAATCTGTAAAATTTAGCTATGACTTAACAAGGTATACAGAAATAGTCTTCATATTTTCTCACTAACAAAAATATAACTTGGAAGGAGGGGAGCTGTTTATTTAAATGAGGAGATATTTCTTTCTCTGACGTACCCTCACAACACTTTGCTATATATAGTCTGCTTTGCTGTGATGTTGCAGGCTTTATATTCTTTTCCCTTAGAGTTACTTATGTAATATGATATCCCTAAGTAATTTTCTTACTTTCACTTTTTTATGTACTAAATCTGAACTGAATTTTAAAGGTAAACGTGGAATAAAAACAGGGCTAGAAAAAGTATCATAGACTGTAAATGCTTCAGTAATGCTCTAGGCTCTTTGACTTATTGATCACTTCAAATTTTGGGCTTCAAATTTTTGGCAAAATTTGGGGTAATGGTATTTAGACAATGTGCATTTTGGTTTATCTGTTTGCACAATCTGTGTTACAGAACGTTGTACTTCTACAGCAATAAGACTTTGGGACTAATGACAGCAATGAACTGCACAGTATTTGTCTGTGATAGGTTTGCTGGCAAGTCCCCTGTGACAGATGTCTATTAACCTTATTCCTGAACTGTGACAGTACCGTTGTTCCAGCCGTAGTTACAGTGTTGGAAAAAAAAAAAAAAAAAAAGATAGTTTCTTGCCATTGTTCAGTTATCTCACCACTTCAGAAAGTGCTATTAGAAGAAACTTTGAAAATCTTTTCACCTATGGCCTAAGCCAGCCCAACCTTGCCTGACTTCAGGATGGAAAGTCAGTGCAGTAGTTCCAGAATCATTTGGTTCCCTGATGAGCCCTTGCAGGACATTCAATAAAGTCTTTTTGAAGCTTTTATCTACACAGCTGAATCCTTTAGATTGGCTAGATTTTCAGAACCTATAAAAATGTTACAATACAATGGCTTGAGTACAGTATAAAATGACAAAATAGATATTTTTAACATAGCAAACTTGAAACTCAATCAGCTGTTTTGGTGAAGTGTCATTTTCAGAAGGTCTTCTTTAGGCATTCAAATTATTATTTTCTCTTTTTACATATTTCTAAACTAGTCATTTTATCTCAAACTTGATTGACTTTCTGCCTAAAAAAGCACCAAAATGAGTTTGTTTGTTTATTTCCTTTGGGGTGTTTTTTTTCCATAAGTAATTTCTTATTTACTTTTTTCTTTTTTTTTTGAAATACTTTGCCATTCCTTTTCCTCCAGTGTGATCCCCTAGTGAGCAATTATGCAGCACTGCACTGTTACAGTCAGGCTTTTTTTGTTGATACCCTTCCATTTTCAAATGGACTGATAAAAGCAGAGCCAGCAAGATGGGATTCTTGCTTTGAAGTGTAGTTTTAAACTGGAGAGGGAATAGATTTGAATTAAGAGTTTTCTAAAGTCTTGAGAGGGAAGGTAAAAAGGGACAAAGATGGAATAAGAATCGGGAAGAAAAACTGGGCCTACTGCTACTGGCTCATGAGGAAGTGCCAGACCTTGGATCGTAGTGTTGATCCCTGATGGGTTGCCAGCTCTCTTCGAAATTTGGCCTGTTCTCTTCTATTTTCCTTAATTCAGTATCTGCAGCCAACACAGCCCAAACTATCCTCCAGTGATAGCAGTACAGCTTCTGTTCAAGAGTACTACCTATGTGACAGAGGTAGTGCCATAGCTGTTAGGTGAAACCTACCAATTTCCTTCCCTGCATAACTGTCCTCCTTGCTGGTACCTAAGAGGTCAGGTAGGGTGTTTTTTTTTTTTTTTTTTTTGGCAGTTGTCGTGAGAGGTTTTTATCAGTCCAGTGAAATTAAATGTTTTAAATTCATAGTTTTTAAATGCATCTATAGCAGTTTAAGTTTTGTGTTTGAATTAACCTAATTATAAAATTATACTTGCATGTATGAAATAGATAAAATAACAGATAGATCTGTAAAATTCATGCAATATAAAACCATAAATATATAAATGTTGTAAATAGCAAAGAGCTTTGAGTGTCAAATAGAGGGTAATTTTATTACCTTATCACTTCCTTTAGGTGTGCAGAATTATTAATTATGTATCAGGCTGATGTTAACCATGCTGCTGAAAGAGGACAGACACCTTTGTACTTGGCCTGTAAAAATGGAAATAATGATTGTGTTAAGCTGTTGTTGGAAGGTGGAGCTGATCGAACAGTAAAAAACAGTGTAAGTTAAAATAGTTTGTAGAGATAAAGTACCTTGTTTAGTACTGAATAACTTTGAAAATCTAGGAAATGTTTAATGTATTTATTTAAACACATTTTTATTTAAAGCTGTGATGCACCAGTTTAAAAATAGTGTTTTGTTCTTTCATCATACTTTATTGTTTAGTCTTTCAAACTGTGTGTTTTCTCTAAAATCTTCTAAGTTGTTACCGTCCTCTTATTTTACGTATTTCAGATTAGCCTATGGTTGACTGCATGTTTTTTGTCAGCACCATGTATGAGAAATAGAACTCCTCTCTTTGACTTACTCTAAAGTGCTGATAGCAATTTTGTTTCCACTGTTTCTGTAAGGCTGCATCGTCTGCGTGGGAGATGGGCGGAAATTTCTCCAAAATTTGCCGGCCCATATTGTAATGTGGCAAAAATAAATAGTGCATGCAGGAGAAGGGAAAAGAAGGGAGGACTGTCTCGAAGTTAAAAATTATGTATTGCTCTTTCCAGAGGGCTTCCTGAAACTCATTTTTGAAGAATTTGAAGTAAATGTGACAATAAATGTCCAGTGTAGGCAGTCCAGAAACACAGCACAAAAATAATAACTTCATAATACATTCTCTTCCCCTATTATTATGCTGATTATTTTTCTTTATTCCTTAATGTCATTATTTAGAAAGCAAATATATTTGACTTGAAATAAGAGAAAGCTACGATGTCAAAAACATGGAAAGATCTGACTGATAAATCGAGTTGTGCCACATGAAACAAATTATTGATTATTAGCATCATAGTGGTTGGATACACGATAAGGAAGCTATCTTTTAACAGTGCGTAAAGCCCTTAGATCACTTGGTTTCCTCTAAAAAATTTAGTCTGCCATGTTCTTGGAGAAAAATGTAAAATTTACGTGCAACATTTTCCTCCTCTCATTTCCCTTCTTCTACCCCACACACATAAAAGCAACTCTGTTTTCCCAAATAATTATTATGTGAGTGTTGCCTATCTTTTTAATTTCCAAAAAAGCATTCCATGCGGCTGCATTGGTGAGATGTTTTCTGTGAACACTTTTCTGTGTGTTTGGTGGAAGTGTGCCCTCTGCTTTTGTTTTATTAGGATGGCTGGACACCAATTCATGCAGCAGTTGATTCTGGTAATGTTGACAGTCTCAAGCTCCTTATGTACTATGGAGAGCCAAGCAATGGGACCTCTTTCAATGATGCAGAGCCTAATTTAGACTACTTTGATGTGGAGAACAGAGAAGACAGCTCCAACAGTAAAGCGAAACCTGTTATTTCTGCAGATCTCATCAACCATGCTGACAAAGAGGGCTGGACTGCTGCCCATATAGCAGCATCGAAAGGCTTTAAGGTCAGTCTATATGAAGCACCAGTAACCTTATGGGATTTAGGAAAGATAAATCACAGAATCACAGAATGCTTAAGGTTGAAAGGGACCTCTAGAGATCATTTGGTCCAACTCCCCTGCTCCAGCAGGGACAGCTAGAGCTCGAGGCACATAAATCCTACTCTTTTTTCTCTTTTTAACTTTGAAGAACTAAAAATTAGGTGTCGAGTCTAAGTTCCCCTAGTTTGTGGTCCAACCTAAATTAACGGAGACAGAGAGGTACTTCCTATGGATCATTTACCCCAGAAGCTAGGTATCCAGTGTGCACAGAATGAATCATCCTCTGTAAGTGGCCATTTCCTTGGGGTGGGGATTATAAGGAGAAAAAAAGTGAGTACCTGACATTCAGGTTTTCAAAGTAAAATTGAAGTGAATTCCACCCTTAATGCCTATTCATTGGTTGTCCTGTGTTTAATATGGATAGTGGATGGATATAATCTCCACAGATAATTGAGGAAAATTTAACTATGAACAATTTTTTTTCTGACAGAGGGAGGAGAAGGAATAAAGTAGTTAGATATCTGTGAGTGAGATACATCGTTTAATTTCCTGTTTGGGCAGGCTTTTTAGTGGACCTTTTAAGTTTTTCATCATTCCCTGTAAATAAATATCGTGAGGAAAGACCTGACAGGGCTTACTGATTATATACAGGAAGATTTCCTGACATAGAATATTACTTGAAGGGTTTGACATCAGAAACTTTACATTTCTAACATGGATTGTTGAAAGTTTTTTTTTTTTATGACAGCTGTCAGTCAGATCTTACTGTGAGACTGTTGCATAGAGAGAAGGTAATGGGAGGATACTAAATAGTGGTTAAAGTCAATTTTAGGAAAATATAGCCGAAGACCTTAGAAAGTGGCTATTGATTAAACAGCTAATTCAACATCTGTTGTTATGTTTGCTTTTTTTCAGATAAACTTGCTACGATACATTTATAATAGCCAAAGATTTAAGAATTGGTTTCTTAAATTATGTTTTACCAGGGACCAGCTACTATTTACTCATCATTTGCATTAGCAACCAAGCCAGTGTTCTTTTATCAGTGTCGGTAGGACAGGTACAGACACTTACTACAGATAACCTTCGTTCATCTCACTTTAAATGGGAGTTTAAGGTATTTGCTATTGCTTGCAGAATCCTAAATGGTTTAGAACATGTAGCTTCCTGCTGTAATAATATAATCCTCTGTAACTTTGAAGCAGGGTTTTATTTATTGTCTAAGAAGGGTTTGCTTAGGTGTTCTCTGTGAAGGCACAGAGACTAGGACTATTCACTTCTGCCTTTCATTAATAACTCTCATTTTTGAATTTCTGAGCATATTTCTAGTCGTCTGTTTAATAAAGTCTCTATTGAGGGTTGAGGGCATGCTCGTAGATGGTGGTCAGCAGTCAGATTCCTTGTTTTGAAGTTGTGATTGTTTGAAGTTGTTGTTGATTAAATGTATTTATTGAGTCGAGACAGATGTCTGGGATACTAGGAGCTTAAAAAAAAAAAAAAAAAGTGGAATAGCTATCCTCAAGAACTGCTTGCACTTCATTCTCCAGTCATATACCTGTGCTTTTCTCATGGTTCAGTGTCCTCCTCTCTGCTTTCCTTTGTATTGTACCCCTTTGACAGTTTTAATTTACTAACTTGATAAAAAATGTTTTTTTTTTGTTTTGTTTTGTTTTTCTTCTGGCGGTGTTAGTGAGATGATTTTTTAAAAGTTCTGACAGGTGCTGGAGCCTCTATGTGATAAAATTACAACTCTTGAAAATAGCTTAAATTACTGTTATGTTTGTGAAATTTGTCAAGTTGTCCAATACTCTGACACAAGTCTTTGTTAGAACAGATACAAAATAGATAACAGCAGCCAAACTTCAAAAAACCACTGTTCTGAATCAGGATTTTAATACCTGCTTCTCTGTGTTTTTCTGTTAAGATTAACCCCAAAGGTTAATAATACAGTATTAACTATTATTGTTTATAGTAGTGATTTTTAATGTGGATGTTTATTTTGAACTTGAAAATGAACATGAAAATGAAAATGAACTTGAAAATGAACATGAAAATGATGATGCTGTCATGTAGGATATGTGAATCGTTGTTGTTTGGTTGAATGTGAACAATCAGAAATTAATTAGTCTTCTGGTTGCAAATGAATCAACAATGGAAATGTAGGTTTTTGAGGGGTTGGTTTGCTAGTCTGGGAGGAATTGTGTAATTGATTTTTTTTTTTTAATTCCTTATTATTTTTTTCTTTCTTACCCTACTACCAGTCCAATCTTGGCATCAATTTTGTGGCATCCCCTAAATGTTTGTGATCTGAATTTAGTATAAATGCACTGTTATTTCACTGCTTTGTTACTTCTATTGCAGAAATTCAGATTTACCTACCAAAGCAGCAGCATGTAAAATGATTTTAGAGGGATCATTGTTCTTTTGCAATGTACCACTTACAGGTCAAGCGTAATGGATACTCCTCCTTTTACTAATGCTTAGTGAATTGTTAAGTGAAATTGGTTGTATAGATTGCATTTGGAAGATTCATTAATTTATCTTAATTTAGCTTTAAAAATGCCTTTTTAATATTGTTTGAACATTGAAGCAAAGATTTTCAAAACAATGTTTAGTTGAATGTGTAAACTAATGGCAAATGTTAAGAATTGCTCGCTTCATTTCATCAGCACTTGATGTTTCGAAACTGTAGAAGCCTGGCTGCCTGCGTTCCACTCTTTCAAAATCTTGGTTTGAGCATTTCGAATCTACTGTAAAATATTTTTACTCCTTGTTCTCACCTCTGTGAGAAACATAACTTGAATACGTGTAATAGAAATTCTGTGAGCTGACTAATCTGTGTGCAAGAATTTCAGTTAGGAGTCTAAATGTGTGTTGGTGGAACTGTCTGTTTAATGCAACAGAGAGACAAGCAAATAATACAGTTCTTACCTTTGCAGAACTGCCTAGAAATCCTTTGTAGCCATGGTGGACTAGAGGCTGAAAGAAAAGATAAGTGTAATCGAACACTGCATGATGTTGCTACTGATGATTGCAAACATCTCCTAGAAAACTTAAGTAAGTAATACTTGCTATCGTCACTATGTAAAAATGTTTTTAATAAAGAGCTTGTGGAACACATGAGAAATACTAAAAAGGTAGTTGACATTTTTTTGTCCCTACAAGATCAGTTTTGTTTCTTAAGTTGTTATTATTCCATATTTTGCGTATTTTTGAAGCCATTAAATGACTTGTGTTTTTAAATCATTGGAAAGGTGGTATATATTGTACACATCAGCAAACATCCATAGTGTTTTTTGAAAGCTATTATTCTCTTATATCTTCATTCTTGCAGAAAAATCACTAGATGGATAAATACTGTGTTTCTTCAGGCTAAGAAAATCATATCTGAACCAGGCATATCCGAACCTGCTTGAAGCAGTTTTATTTGACGCTTGGTTTTTGTTGAGGAGACTGTTTTATTCTTCAAAATGTATGTTAGAGAAAACGTCAAGCTATTTCATTTTTTCCAGCATCAGTAACTTCTGCCAGAGGACCATTCTACTGCCAGAATTTGTCTTCTTCCTTCTTCTATCTAAGTTTGGCATAAGGAATACCTCAGTATTTCCAAGTAGGATGTCAAAATTGAATAAAGCTGACTGACCTGTTCCCAGGTCTTGACAGTATATTTCTGGGGTTAGAAAATTGTCTGGGCACTAGCAAGTTCTACATTTCCTATTCATATGCATAGGCAGAACTATTGTCTTTGTAGAAATATGAATGATATCAGAAAAGCTTCGTTGCCTTGTGTCAGATAAAGATTTGACTTCTGAATTCAAAAAAAGCCAAACTAAGATAATGTTGGAATCTTCCAGAATAAGCTGATAGTGTACTTATCTTGTATTTCATAAATCATATCTGAATTGTATTATCCTTGGAGTAAAGTTAGCCATTTTCATTTTTCAATCAGTCATATAAATGATCCGTACAGATTTCAGTATGCTCCTCTGGAATTGCATTCCATTTTTCAAAGAGTAAGCTGTAAAATAATTTAATTAAATCAATTTTCTAGTATGTGTGTGTACGTTTCCTATTTCTTCTTCTAACGTGTTCTCAGTTTATTCTACAGCAAATTGAATGTACACTTCTAAGTGAATTTTGTGATTTAGCTTATTATTTAAAAATATTTCTTTAGGCTTGCTAGCTTCTCCACTTGCATACTGGAGCTGAAAGCTTCTTTTCCATGCTGATGTTTAAAAATATGCATAACTACAGCAAATTGAATGCTAAGAAAACGTCTTACCACTCTCTCTTCTAATTTATAAGAAAATAGTTTTTAAGGAGGAAATCAATTATTTTAAGTTTTGTCTTGCTTCCTACTTTTTATTAAGTAAATCATTTTTAAAATGTGGTAGGTGGTACTTTGTTGTATAGTGTTGACTCTTCTATACCATGAATTTTGTAATAGCTTTCCTTCACAATATTAAGTCTTATTGGCCTTTAATAGGATTTCTATTGAGCTTGCAGTTTTTCTTAGTTTTACTTTTTTGTTTTTTAACAGATGCCCTTAACTTACCTGTAAGGATTTCAGTCAGTGGCACCGAACCACCCCATTGTGGTACAGAGGAATTTGATATAGAAAACACAATATGTGCTTTAAATATACGCAAGCAGACATCATGGGATGATTTTTCAAAAGCAGTGTGTCAGGCAGTGACAAACCATTTTCAAGCAATCACTTCTGATGGATGGAGGAGCCTAGAAGACGTGTCATTTAATAGTGCTGCAGAATCCAGCATTGGCCTGAGTGCAAGCAGTATATCATCTGTCAAACTAGGTATCTGCATTGATTTACTAAAGAAAGGCAAAACTCATCAGGGTTTTCATGAATTTGTGAAAACTTATTCCACAGTTTTAAGTATATTTTAAGCTGCTTGTGACAGTTGCTTGATCTGTTAGGTCACGACTACATTCATTTAATAAATCATTTTTATACTCAAAGTTACTTATTCTTTAAGTGCTGCTTACTGTAAAGGTATTCCTTTACAAAAACAATAAGTAAATTAAAAAATATTTGAGGCTTCTGGGTCTTTTAAACCTTACAGTAAGAAAGATACTACCTATGATACTGAGAACATTGCCTGCATGACAGTATTATTTAGTTTCAGCTGTGTGGGCAGTTTAATGGATTATGCATTTTAATTTCATTTCCGGGCTGGAGGTCCTAGTTAATTAGTCCTTTACTCAATTTAGCACTCCAGAGAAGAGATCTATATTACTTGTGGAACAAGACCAGTAAAACAGAAAATTAAATCTGTACAGTCAATCTTGACTGAGTTTCCTAAGCGCAGGTTGAGCAGAACAACTCTGGGTTTGTGTAGCTTCACTTACTAAGGTAAAACAGAAACATCTTTAAAAAGAATCAAAATAATGGGAAAGTTGCCTGAAATTGGGAGCTGCTAACAGTTGTGTACAATACAAGTTTGTGTGCTTCATCTTCAAACAAAAAAACAAAATACTGTTCTTGTCTGACTGGGCATATTTTCTTGTTTTGCCTAAAGTGTACTATGAGTATTAAATAACTTAAATATTCTTTACAAGCCAGCCTATTGAACTTCAGTCTTTATCTAGAAGAAAATATCAGTATTATCAGTCTTATGATTTAGTACATAGGATTGATTTATTTGTCAAATTGGCATATACATGCAATCTTTGCAGGCAACCAAATAGACTTTGAGTATGGAACACTTTATATATAGACACAATGAATATCTTATTTATTTTAAACAGGAAACATTTCATGGTCAACAGGCCAGATTTTTTCCCAACCACCATGGGACTTTTTGAAGAGGAACAGAGCTGAGCATATCACAGTGTTTTTGTTGGGTAATTTTCAATTTGTCATATTCAATTTTGAACAATAAAACATTTCATGAAATACATAATTTGAGAATTACTTGGTACACTCTTGGTTTCGGAGTGTTGTTTGGGCTTCATATGCATATATGGTTAATAAAATTATTTAAATTTAAAAGGCCCTACCAAATTTAGAAAATATATTGGCATATAAAAACCTAATATGCTTTTTAATTATATAATAATATTCATTTTACTTATGTCATAGATCTGGGATACAGCCATATGGTTAGATCTAGATAAACCAGATATCTATAGCACATATATCTAGATATAACCATAAATCTATGGTTACAGACATAAATCTGGGTTGCTAGATGAATTCTTTTAATTTCTTCTCCATTTGTATTTGCATAACCTTCAGTTTTAGGAGATTACTGTAGATACTGCATGTAAAGCATGTGCCTATAATAAATGCATATAAACATGAAGATATTCTAAAAGTTATTTGATTATCTCTTTAAAAAGGACCTCAAGAAGGCTGTCTAAATAGTGTGACATATGCATCTATGATCCATCTTCAGACACTTCAGAATTACCTCCGCCTTGTAAGTACTTAGCTTCTCTCCACATGCTATTCATATGTGAAAACTTTTTTTTAATAGAGATGATTAAAATATTGATCATCTGCTCTATGAAAGAATGTCAAGATTAAAAAAGAAAAAAAAAAGGCATGAAAGTTACTATATTAACATAAAGATCCCTCTCACCCTCCCCCCAGTAAATTTAGTCACATGAGGCATTTCTTCTTTAAATAGTTGCCATCTGATTAATTGAACTGCTTAGGAAAATATATTAGTAGTTCTCTGATACCTTATTTCTTTCCAAAGTTATTTCAGTTTTTGATGTAAGCTAGAATGATTGTAAGCTAGAATAAGTCATTAAGTCATTAACATAAGCAATTGAGACGTGATTTTTGTGGTCAGCTTTATATATAAATCCGTGACTCTAATATCTGAAAATGGAAATGAAATTGGGTAACATGATTTAATGAAGCTTTCATACCTTATTTGTTTTTACGTAGATAGTCAAATGAGAACTACTTCAAAATCTGTATAAATAATGCTCTGTCCTTTGATAGCATTTTATGCCATTAGAATAATAGGTGTGTGCTGTAGGTTTCTGATATATTCAACGTTGTGCTATTGCACAGTGATTTGATCGTATTCTGTGAAGTCCTATTCATATGCATTGAATTTTTATAGCTGAAGTAATTTTACAGTTAAGATAGTGCAATCCATTTTTATTCTACACTATTGGTAGCATACTTAAGTTGAAATCTAAGGTGAAAATAACGTTAAGCCCTGAGCAGTGACTTACATTATTCTGTTCGTTGTTTTTAAGGTCATTCTGATTTATATAGTCTAATTCCAAATTCAGAAAATATATGCTTGTGACTCTTAAACACATCCCTGATACCTGATTTTTTCAAGTTTTAATGACTGGTATAATGAAAGAATATTTTTCTGTAGTTTTATAAATTAGGAACTTAATGAAAATATTTCAAAGCTGTAGCATGCAAAAACTGCCTGTTTTGATTATACTACATAAGCTTATCAGTAGTAAGGCTTATCAAGCTTGACCTCCATCAGGTGCTCTTTGTCACATCTGGACAAAAAAATATCCAAGTCTATGAACTTTCAAGCATAATTTGTTGTCTGTCCATAGGTTGAACAGTACCGTAATGTTATCTTCCATGGTCCAGAAGGAAGTTTGCAAGACTATATAGCACATCAGATAGCGGTCTGCATGAAGGTATTAACATAGTGTAAATGTGTTGTGCATGAAAACGTAATATACAATGTAAATGTAATGTACAAGTAAAGTACAGTAGCTTGAAATTGGAGTATGTACCTTTTCAGTAAATCTGCTAATTTTCAACACAGCAAAAACAAGTGGCTGCAGGATCCTCATGTGAAATAGTTAAAGTTGAAGTGGATGCTAGTTTCTCCAAGGAGCAGCTTGCAGAATTGTTCATCAGTAGTGGTAAGATTATTTCAGCAGGACTAATTTTGGTAGCTAGTAGGCCTGTTTGTAATGTAAAAACAAAAGAAATATGTTAAAAAATTTTACGCAGTATGCGCCATGTTTTAACAGAACCTGTTGTTTTTTGGGTACTTGAGGAACAACTATAATAGTCTAAGCTGAAATAGAACTAAATATGATAATTCATTAGGGAGTTCTCTGTATAGTTGATGCCATTTATGTAAAACAAAGAGTTTGTAATACATTTTCTTCTGTCTTGTTCTCTCTTGTTTGTGAGCCTTTAACTGATTGCAGAAGTTTAGATCTACTGATTAAGAAATGAAATCTTGTTACTTTATTGTAACTGTTCTAATGAAAAAGAAAAAAAAACTTTTGAAAAGGTAAGTTTGAGAATCTAAAGAGCAGTAAAAAAGCATATGAGAGGTGGACCACTTGCTTTCAATATTTATTTAATAAATACCTACGCATAAATACTTACGTATGGCTCTGAGACAAGTTGTTGGCACAGCAGACGGATTTCGTGGACAAGCATTAGTGTGTGTGTATTCCAACACATCAGTCAAAGGGCAGAGCTGGATTTCTGTTACCATAAAGTGAATAGTTTTCACAGATACGAATGTGGGCTGAGGTCCTATGATGTGGGTGCTCCACAATTAAATGCTCTGAGAGCGGTCAGGAGGCTGTACCTTTGAAAGGTCAGGGTGAATATTAAATAATAATGACAAAATGAGACAGAGTAGCCAAAGATAAATGACAAGAAGAACAGGCAGAATAAGCTACAAATCAGCAGAATGAGGAGAAATCGATCAGGCAAAAACAGGAAGAAGGGCAATAATAAGGAACAGAAGTGAGGGGCAAAACAAAATTTTATCTGGAGGGCTTTTTCATATGCAAATTGTACCATATTCTTGTCTGTACCTCATGTATTTAAACTCTTTATTTATTTTTTTAGCCATAGTAGCAACCCTATTGTACACATATAGTGATAATGTAGAAGCTTGAAGAGAGATACTTTTTTCTTCTAAATACTTATTAGATTGATTTTGGCTTAATACGGTTTTGGAGTTTGAAAGCATTTCTCAGCTGTTTAGCTCATTTTGCCCCTTTGTGGATTTATTTTACTTTTTCCATCCGTATTTTATAAGGGTTAGTTTTGGGAGGTTTGAGGAAGGTTGGGAGGGAGGTCAAGGCATAACAAAACCAAACAATATAACTTGAATATATTCTTGGTAGCATTCAACCTTTATCTGAAAAATGCCGTACCTTTCTCTTTTATTATTTTGACCTCTTTCAGATCTCTAGATTTTAAACTTTCTTTTCATGCAATACAGTCATTCATCTTAACAATAACATTATTAACAGTTATTTTTCAGAAGCTGTCATTATGCTTCACTTTTGATATTGAGACTGAGCTTCAGCCTGGTAGATCTATTGACGCAGGCCCACGTGCTGCAGTGCTGAAACTTTGAGAGGCAGAGTTTTGAGATGATCTACCTCTCCCATTTTTTTCTTCCTCAGTATTGACAGATTAGAAATACCAAGAGGACTTTGAATGTCCTAAAGCAAATGGATTTTATTTGGAAAAGCAAAACATTGTGCAGTGTTCAATTCTGTCTGTTAGCTTACTTCCTGGTGTTATTTTATTCCATGATAATTTTTTTTTCCAGAAAATCCTGATCACAGTTTGAAGGATAGCATATATCAATGATTATTTTTATTTGGCATTTGAGTGTCACCACATTCTGGGAAAGAAGAAGAGAACGTTAGTCAAAATTTAGCTAGGCTTTGATTTTTGGCCTGCAGGCCAGAAAACCATTCATGATCCATTTTACTTACTAGCTTCTGTGCCTCCAGGAATGCTGTTTCTTTTCAAGGCTTGAATCTATCAGCAACATACTACTCTTAAAAGTTCTTGCTTGTGTTACAGCACTGTATGCTGGTTGAGTCTCTCATTTTTCTGCCTACCCTTTTCCCCATTGTTTGGCTGCATTTTTTCCCCCAGGAGAGTGTTCTCTCCCTCTCTAAATGGCTCCGTCAGATGAAGAGAATACTATTTAGGACTTGGCAAACAAATACTCATCCTTTCTGTTACTCAGCTGTATTTACTTAGTAAAACACAGCAGTAATACTTACGACACTGCACATAAATACATAACATTCCTCAGCTACTGTTGCTGTAGGGACAGTTGCTGCAAAAATGAGAAAACCTCCAATCCCAGGTGGTATTCAGTGAACTAGAGGAATTCAGTGAGCCAGAACTTAGGGAATTTTCAGTTGGAAAAATCCTTAGCACATAGCTTCAGAAAAGGCTTCATATTTTTTTTTCTCTTTGTCTTCTGAGACCTTAGATGCAATCTCACGTTCCTCTCAAAGAACCTACTAAGCTTTCCATCTCCTCTTACCTTCCAGAAAAGCCTCTCTCGGCTTTGCCTTCTTCTTCAGTAGAATTGAGATCTGAAGCCTTTTACTTCATCACCAAGAGTTCTAGCACCAGTGTCTCCAGTTGAGTCAAAACCTAAAAATAGTCAAAGACTGATCTCCACCCCCCTCACCTTCTAGCCCAAATGTCCACTGTGCTAGTGCCAAACTTTAAAGTATGAAGAAACTTCTATTTTCTGCTAGGGATCAATCATTTGCTTTCTTCTGGCAGATCAAATCTGGAAAGACTGTTGCCCTTACTGTAAGTTCAGAGGTAAGTGATCCAAAGCAAGTAAGACTAGAATATTCCACAGAATTTATTAGATTGGGTTTATATATAATTATTAATCTTCAGAAACTTAGGTGATAGTTTGACCTTAGGTCTTGTTGATTAATTTAGGCAGAAGTAAAACAGATGAAAAACAGTGAGTCATGAAGTCCATTGTCTAGATACTGCATGGGGCAACTATCTTACAGTCCCTTAGCATATAAGATATTTTTAAAAATTAGATCTCTCTCTTCTCTGTCTCTTTTTTTTTTTTCACCTTCTTTTTCAAATAGGAAGCCTATTCCAGGATGCATTCCTTTTGGATGCAAACCTGTTTCTTCCAGAAGCCTTAAGTGCTGTGCTTTGTGTATTCTGTGATGAAGATTGTGGTCTCTTCTGGTTTTAGCCCATTCAATTATTTGAGGTTTTTGTGTGTGTGTGTTTTTTAATTGCCCACAAAGTAACCATGATTCAGGTGTTGTGTTAGCTGTTCTGTGTTAGAATATGTATGTTAACATATGTTAGCTCTTCTGATTTTGCCCTGTTACTCAGCTTTATCCTTAATGACAGTATTTAATATCACCTTTCAAAAGTTCTGAAACAGAGCAAGGTGCAATATACTCAAGGTAATCCTTTAATATTAATATCGTAAAAGCCTTCTGTTGAAGCTTTGTGTATTCAAAGGCAGCATAAGTGCAGGCCATAAGATCATTAAGTCTGAAAAGGGAAATTAAAAGTTTTGGAATGTGATAAAATAAAATATACATGGTTTTAATACATATTAGGTTCACGACATGGTATTTTTAATTGTGTCTCAAACTAGCAGTGATTATTTGGGTCATCCTGAAAGAAGGAAGCTCAGAAGAGAGGGCAGTAGCAAACAGTAGGTAGTGTCACAAAATGAGAAAATGTTATGAAAATGGAATATTCCATTTATCAGAGTGGTGTAAAGAGTTCATGTTAAACATTTAAGAGTATTAATAGTCGGAGTATTACAAAAATAATAAGAAATGTGAACAGAGATACTTTTAATACTTTTAATCTGCTGGCTTTTCTGCTGTGTTTATTTTCAGCATATATTTTAATCCTTTGTATATGTGAAGACTGATAGGCATTTCAGTCTTGTTTTTGTTTTTATTTTTAATAATAGCTTTCACTTCTTCTTTTCTTACTACACAAAATAATATTATTTCAATTGTTTGATTTTATGTTTCTAGTTTTAGATGTATTTTGTGGTCAGTCTGCTTCTGTAGAAATGTTAAAAAGGCAAAAAAAAAGTGTTTCATTCTCAGGCAGTGGAAAAATCTATCTACTTGACTAAAAATGCATTTTCCTAAAGAGGCATTAATGTGTTGTTGTTGTTGTTGTTGTTTTTCAATATATTTCAGCCTGTTTGGTCCCTGCTAAACAGCCTCCGGTAAACAAGACAACCATTGTGATTTTAGAAAATCTGGAGAGAGCTTCTTTATCTGAATTACTAGGAGATTTTCTGGCACCTCTTGAGAATCGTAGTTCAGAAAATCCTTGCACTATTCAAAGAGGTATTTAAAGAATTTGAGATAAAGAAATGTTTTACTACATACAAACTGTATTATAATGCATACCAAATGGAGAACTTAAAGGAGAAAAATGTCATTAATTAAATTTCTATGCATTATTGCAAACCTAGTTGTTTTCAGTCAAGTATAGCATAATTTCATAGAATCATAGGATCATAGAATGCTCAAGGTTGGAAGGGACATCTAGAGGTCATCTAGTCCAATCCCCCCTGCACACGCAGGGTCATTTAAGGATTATTTACTTATTTATATTTTTTCTAATTATGTCAATAATTCTTGCCTTTATGTAAGATCACTTAGAAGGTCTGAGTATTTAGGTAAAATGTTTTCTGGTTCATTTTTAGCAAATGGAGTTTCTGATCCCTTTTACTTTCATGAGAACTGCTTTTTATTGGGGACAATTGCAAAGTGTCATCTTCATGGCTCTGACCTGCTTGTTCAGCAACATTTCCGTTGGGTCCAGCTTCGGTGGGATGGGGAACCTATGCGTGGCTTACTGCAAAGGTTTTTAAGAAGAAAAGTTATAAACAAGGTAAGAACAATTAGAATTGGCTTCACTATTTTGTCCATCACGAGGTCTGAAAGTAGTGGTAATGTCAAAAGCTGAGCAGATGATTAAGTTGTTCAGGAAAACAGTATTATTTCATTTTTTGCTGAAAAACAAAGTTAGAATACTAACTTTGTAAAAAAAAAGATGTGAGTAAAAACAGAACTGTGGAATTTTTAAAGTTATTTAGAAGAAGGCAATTCCGTTGTGATAGCAGCTATTGCAGACAGGCAATGTTGGATATTGGGAGAGGGAGTTTAATCAGAACAGCTGCAAAGGAAGATAATCTTGGCAACAGCATTTTGGACAGGCTTAAAAAAAGGAAATTGCTTTAGGAGAAGCAAGAACTGTTGGGAGCAAAGAGGCCTTGTCGGGAACAACAGACCTATTGTCAGTTCTAAGTGTAGAGCTGTACATGTGTCTTGGTTGCCCTTGAGGTGTCACCTCTTGTGTCCCTATATTTCTTCTCTATAAAAATTTACTGACTCAAAGAGATTGTAAAGATGAAATCTGTGGTACCTGAACATTTCAGTTATTATTATGAGGAAAAATGCTCCTAGATAATTTGTATTTATATTCGGCATTCCTATTATTGCTCTGGAAGAATAACATGAAAAATCTCATCAGTAGAACAGTAACACAGCACTCTCAAAAAAAGAAAAGCAACTGCATTTCTCAGGTGACTTTTTCAGGTGGGTAGCTATTAGTCTTTCAGTGTTTTTTCCCTCTGTGAAATGCTGTTTACTTTTCTCCATGAGCTATAAATATTTAGTAAGCAGAAATCGTAGTGAATGTTTGTATGGTTTAGAGTATGAATGGCTTCCAGAAGCCTGGCAAAGGATGGGGGTAGTAATTGTGGATAGGCCGGGAGAGGGGACAGTAGTTCAGGGTCCAGTTTCCTGCAGCTACGTCATAGTGCTGGAAGGAGATACAGGCTGGAGCACAGTGCAACGAAAGCCTGCAGCAGAATTCCCTTTCATGCTCTTGAGGAGAAAAGTTGCATTCTCCAGCTTCAATTGCAGAATATATAAAGTGCAGTGTAAGCTTGTTTATAAAAAGACAGGAACATGTTGATCCTAGATCATACAACATCAGAGAGAAGGACTTTCTTCAGTTCAACCCAGGGCAATGTGCAGACATTTGGACAAGCAGTGGCAACTTGACTTGATGAAAGAACAAGGTTGCATCAAACTTATTTTGCCAAACTTCTATGGCTACCTGAACTTGCAGGACTGTGTTAACAGTTGTCATTTTAGGGTTATTTAATTTAGGCCAAAAAAAGTTCTCAGTCTCACAGATTAGAGCTTGAGAATTAAATAGGCTTCTACCTCAGCTGAAGCCAGTAGAGTTTGGGTAATCATCTCACTGTGGTTTTTTCTCTCTAAAGCTCATAGTGGCTATTTGGAGAAAACAGCCTCTTCCTTTATCTTCCCTAGTTAAGTAATGAAGACAAGTGCCTGGGTTGTTAGTACATTTTACATGTTTTTTTTTTTTTTTTTTTAATACACGCATGTGCCATATGTAATCTCCAATGCCAGTTGGTATGGGTCTGAAAATAGTAGATTCTAATGCTAAAAATAGAAGATTAATCTCAGGCAAAGTAAAACTACATTTATCATTTGAATAATCAGCTATTTCAAAGATCCCTGCTCACGTATTCTAATACCTTGTTTATCCTTACTGTGTTCTCATATTAAAAACACTCTTCCCCTATTTTAAAAATTTATTTAGAATTTTTATATTTAGGAATACAGTTTAAAACATTTTCTACAGTAAAATTAAACTGTTCGCTTGTAGACTTTGTGTTAGCATTTCAAGAAACGCAGACTGGCAAATAACTGTTGCTAGTGCACATTTTAATGCCTCCTTTAATTCAGACTGTTCCAGAGGATAATCCTAGGATTAGATCGAAGACTTAATTTAGGTTTGGATGAGATAGAAGATCTTCTTGGTCAAACAATTTTCCATTAACAAGGCATACCAAAAAAATGTAAATTTTAGAAAGCATCTTTCTGTTATTGCTACCAAATACAAAATCAATATAGGAATCTTCTGAGAATGTGCCTAGATTGAGTATTCCTGTTCAGTGTGCTTGTGTGTTCGTTTATATATCCTATTTATATTATACACTTTGCATAGGATATGGGAGATGCCTTTGCAATTCTAGTCTTAAACGGTGCAGAAAAAAACAGTGCTGCCAAATGTGCCTCCGTAGAAGCATTTCGGTGGAAAATTCAGTTAGATTATTTTGCTTGTTATCAACTGCTATTTGTACACAGAAAGTTTGTTCCACAGTGTTTTTTCCGTTGTTTTAAAGTTTCAGAAAGTAAAAAAACTTTTTAGTTCTAGGGTGTAGAGGAACAACGTGCATCTCCTAACATGGGAAAAAGAGTTAAGCTTTAAAGAATCTCTAAATGAAGTACTGTATGCATGGATGGCATTAACCAAAACCACATCCTCTATTTCATTGCTGCAGGTAGAGTTTTGGTCCACAGAGTTGTCTCATAGTCAGTTTTAATAGATGTCTTCTGTTTGCTATTGCTTCAAAAATAGTTATTGTCAAAAATAATGTTGTTTGCCTTTTCCAAATTTGATGCCCTAAATGCTAACATTCTCTTTATTTTCAATTAAAGGTATAATGAAAACTTTATAAAACTTTTGGAATTGGGAATTAATAACTCTCACATATTAAGAAACAGAAAAAGCACTTATATGCATTTAACTCCAATACCTATGGTAGTTCTGTCATCTTCATTTAAATAATTGTTTGACAAAAAATAAAACTTTTTAAAGCTTTTTTTTTTTTCCTCTTCATTGCTTTTCACTTTTCCTTTATTTCTATTTGTGCAGTGAGGCCTTTACTTTCCATTATAAAAGCAAACTTTATTTCAAATAGTCTTTTTTAGGCTTCCGGACAATATTCTTCACGTCTTGTAAACGTTAGGAAGTTGCGTGTTTTTGTTTCCCATGTCTGGTGGACATTACTTTGCATATGATATAGGATGTTATAGGTCACTATACAAAATACTTGAAATATTTATTGACCTATCTTTCAAAAGATAAGGTATCTTTTAAGATACCATAAGAAGGTATCTTTTATGTGCAGCTAGGCAAATACCATTTACTACAGCAAGAGTTCTGTATGCTTGACAAAAAGGCTTGATTTAGTTTTTGTTTGTTCCTGATTTTCATAATATTAATGTACTGGCGGTCAGGGGTAACAACGCTTCTTGGTGTTTCAAGTGTTCTTGGTAGATGTCTCAGATCTTTTCGGTCACCTTTTCTTTCTCTGTAGTTCAGAGGCAAAGTACCTCCTCCGTGCGATCCTGTATGTAAGGTCATAGACTGGATTCTGGCCGTTTGGCACCAGCTCAACTCTTGCTTATCACGTCTGGGAGCACCTGAAGCACTTATGGGGCCAAAACACTTCTTCTCTTGTCCAGTGGTGCCCGGTCATGGCCAAGTGACAGTGAAGTAAGATTTCTGTTTCCTATTTGACACCGCTAAGCAGCAACGAGATCCCTAATATGAATGTATCAATTGTATTTCCCCTCAAACCCATCCATTTGTCCCTAGTGTTATTTTCTGACATGGGAGCTCCAAGGTATTACTTGTACTAAAATTGAACTTGTACTACAATTCTGCACAACCCCTTAAGGATTTTGTTCTGTATACGAGGGAACAGATTGAACAGATTCAGAATTCTAAGCTGGAAGAGTTGGTAAAGTTTCCTTTTAAAGGCACACATGGGAAATCTGGAGAATTGGAATGCTTTTTCACCCAGCATTTTTAAACACACATACAGTTTCACAGATAAGTTAGCTTCATAAATAATACACATGTATACGCTTCAGCTTCTGTGTATCCACAGACCAACAAAACAGTTCAGTTAATTCAAATGGGCCTTTTTTTATGGATTTCTGCAGAGCTAAAACACAGCAGTACAGCCTATAATTTTTAACAGATCTTTTTTTATATAAGCCCTGTCTCTCAGTCTTATTATTTTGCAAGGCATATAAGGAGGACAAAAAAAAACAGAATTTGGCCTAAAACAGATGATCTTGCTATCTGTTATACTATCTCTTATAGCTGCAAGCTCAGCTTTACTCCTGAAACTCCTAACCTTTATCCTTTGAGAACCATAAGCTGTAACAAATAGCATTTATTTATTTCCTAAGATTCTTTTTTTTTCACTCCTGCGCTAAAACAGTCTAATACTTATAATCTGTGAGAAAAGCAAAAATCCCTCAAGAACCTTGTCTCATTGAATCAAATTTTTGCAATCAGACCCAGTCTCTAAACCAGACAATCTGGAAAATCCTCAGCATCCTGGAAGCACAGTTCACCATAGATCAAATAAACAAAAGGAGAGCGAGGCAGCTGTAGGAATAGAGAGCTCTATTAAGCTGGACAAGTTTAGAAATGGAAGAACACTGGGAAGCTGTGATCATAACTGAATGGCTGCTTTTTCCCACCATGGCAACAAATGGGCTATGAGCGAACATCTGCTGTCAGGGGCACTCTGTACACTGGTGAATGTTCTCTTCTTCATGAAGACATGTTTTATAGTCCTTATATAAAGGAAGAAAAGCATCAGTTGATAAGTAGGTTTTCAAATTAATCTGAAAAAGGTCAAATAATGAATATTAAAAAAAAAAACTGCTTTAACTTCCACCCTCTAAAAGGGTACAGCAAGTAGTCCAAAGTATTTATGTTTCTTGAAAGCACAAAATCTGTTACCCTAAATATAAAAATTGTGGGTTCAATAATTTGTCCTGAAGCCAAAGGATTTATTTAGCTATTTATTTTGCCTCTAGGTGGATGTCCAAGTTGTGGAATGCTGTGATAGCTCCCAGAGTTCAAGAAGCAATACTCTCCAGAGCGTCTGTGAAAAGACCATCTGTACCAGGACAAACAATAACCAAAAAAGGTCCTAGCCAAGGTCAACAAGCTGTTGTTAAAGCTGCTCTCAGTATCTTGTTAAATAAAGCTGTTCTACATGGCTGTCCTCTTCCCAGAACAGGTAACAGTGAGCAGGCTAAAGGCAAGTAGTTGTACATTGTAATTCAAGTGGTACTTAAACTGTTCAATGCCTTAAAAAACAAAACAAGATCAAGAACAACAACAAAAAAAATAATAAAAATAAAAAGCAATCAAGCAAAAAACTTCTAGGAAACATAATTTTAGTTATGATGGAAGGTGTATGGTTAAAACTATTTACTATCGCTAATCTAAATAGTTGCATGAGCAGTCAAATAAGCAGCATTTGCAACAGCGAGATCTTTTTAACATTGTTCTATTCTTGTTTCAGAACTAGATAATTATATGGCAGATTTCAAGGGAGGAAATTTCCCTTTATCCATGGTTTCAAACTACAAAAATTGTGGTAAGAAAAGAGGTGAGAATGCTTCTTGGAGAAAAGTGAGCACAAGTCCTCGCAAAAAATCAGGCCATTTATCCTCCCAGTCATGGAATAAGCAGGAGACAAATACTGAAGGTACAGCTTTCTATTGGAATTTTGAAAAAAGGAGTGATCTCATTCCAAAAAAGAAAAGTAGGGAGGAGGGTTAAGCTGGGTAGATATGAATCTAAATTATTTCCATGTCATGAATTAAAAATTCTAAATAAAACAGCATTTGTTTTTATGTTTGCTGGTAAAATTGTTCACATTTGTTATAGTTATTTCTTTGTGACTGAGGCAGTTAATTAATTCTTTCTTTGCTTGTACTAATGCTTTTCCTGTTTCATAATGGAGTGGGCTGTGGCTGAGGTGATGAGAAACTGAACAGTGGTTTTACCTCGTATGACCTGGAACTGTGCTCTGTCATTCTCCGTCCCACCCCTGGAGGAAAGGAAGCTTCATTCTGTAGAGTTTCTCTCCTCCATCCCTCAGTTCTGCACTTTATTTACAGGACACACAGAAAAGTATTCTTTTTGCATGTACTTTGTCTTCATTTCACAATGATACTGGCTAAAATAAATGCATCTATGCATCCTCACACATTATACACCCGTTGTTCTGTCATTTTAAGTAAGTTGAAGATAACAATTTAGAACTCCTGGAGTGGAACGAAGATCTTTGAGTTTTAAATTGAAGATTTTTGTTTGATTTTCATTTTGCAAAAGATAGAACAGAAAAAATCCATATATCCAAAGATGCTGCAAAGTTTTTAATAGGCTGCCATGTGATTTTAAGTATGTTGCTTGATGAGAAAAGTCAGTATGATTGGGATTGTGCATGTACATGAATGTGGTAGTACTATTAGTAACTGACACTTTTGAAATATCTTTTAAGCCATCAGCAGTTTAGTACTAGATATGTACAGTAGGATATAGTAATATTTGGACTTCTGCAGCAGGAGTGGACGTTCTTTAACATATACTTCTCTCTACTTAAAAATACCATATCCACATGCTGCATCCAGCCAGCAGGCTTCTAGGAGGCAGAATCAAATGGCTAATTTTGCTTTCATAAAATGGTTAGGGAGACAGGAAAGTTAGGAAAGGAGAGATTTTGTTTGTTTGCTTGTTTTCAGTGTTTTAAGGACAGTATGATTCCAGCTTCAGTTACTTCATATAAAGAGAAGACTGATGCCTGGTACTTTTTGATGTTAAATAGAGCTATTAATTTCCTCATCTCTCTCAGGGTGAAGAGTGCTTTTGCTGGCTTGCAGGGCTAATGTCCCAGTTTTGCTTGCTAGTTCTCCATTTGAATTCTGAACAAATCTAAACTTGCTTGAGATCCTTGAGAACTAAAGAGAAACATAACCTGAAGTAGCATGATTGATACTGTATCTCGTACTTGGAGATGCTCTTGGCCTTCAGATAATATTAGTGGGTACCCAGATAATCTACTCTCAAAGTCATTTGGGGATAAAGTAGTAAAAAACAAGATGGTGAATTTGATTTCAAGAGCCTTTAAGACCCTTCCACTTCTGACTAGCAGAATCAAATGTTTTCTCTCATAACAAGTATGAGTAAGTTACCTGATTTTTCCTGTCAAGTCTTGACAATAATTTCTGTTTGAGAGAACCAGCAGATGTGATCTAAGTGCCACGCTCAGGAGCTCATGTGCTGCTTTCTACTTGGTCCTGAAGCTAATCTGAACTGTTTCAAGGGATGTATTTTGATCTTTGGCAGAACCTATTGTGCAGTAATCCTGCAAATGTGAATATGTTTTCCATGTTCATCACAGATTTTGGAATGAAGAATTTGGCACACACAGTAATAAAGTCAGTGTTTTTTTTGTGCAGGTGTAAAAGCTAAGACTATGTTACAACCAAATTGTAAAAAAAGAACTGTCTCCTCAAAGTAAGTTTTAATCTCTTCCATTTTTAACACTTAGCAAATTGTACTGTAAATCAGCACATCATCAGATTATTATCACATTATTATTACATAATCAGCACATTATTGAATAGATTGAAGGTTTTGTTTTTGCTAGTGTTTTGGCTCCATATCTCTTCAGATCAATAATCATAGAACCATACAGGCATTAAGGTTGGAAGGGAGCTTTAGAAATCATCTAGTCCAACCCCCCTGCACACGCAGGGTCACCTAGAGCACGTGGCACAGGACTGCATCCAAGCGGGTTTTGAAGATCTCCAGAGAAGGAGACTCTACAACCTCTCTGGGCAGCCTGTTCCAGCACTCTGTCACCCTCACTGTAATGCTTTTTAATTCTCCTTTCTAGGAGAAGATAATATTTCAGTCCTTTAATATATTTTTAGAATACATTTTAGTAGTTCTAGCCTTGCAGCAATGCATGTTCTTTATGTATCAGAATAGCCTATGACTTGAGAGTATTATGTAAAATTTTTTTTTGCCGTGAAAAGCTGATCTTACGCATTTTTTTCCTGGAGTTATATTTAAAAATAGTCTTCTGGTTCTGTTAGCTTACTGAATAGCAATTCAAAATTCTATAGTATATGCATTTTAGTTTAAATGATACTGAGTTTCTCTGAGAAGTTTGTGAATTAGCCAGAGAGAAGTACATTTGTGACTTCACTTCCAATCTGAAACTTGGATTCCACCATATTCACCGGCATATATAAAAACCTTTTTGCTTACAGTGTGCTTTTTTTTTGTCTTTTTAAACTGAAATGGTTGGGATGAAGTCCAGAAAGGAGAAGGGAGTTAAATTAATTTCTCCATTTAAAAAATGAGAGCTGGATTTGAATATTCAGTTAGCAAGGAATCCTGTGTTCGAATTTTAGAATAGAGAGACTAAGTAGATAAGTAGATAAGAAAATATCTTATGATATAACAAGTATTGCTGACAATAAATTAGAGATTTATTTCTTTGCCTGAGGTGGAAAAAGTCATTTTGAAACAATTAGATGTTTTCCTTAATATTTAATTTTTTGTTCTCTATCATAGCCTAATTTTAATTGTTTGCTCTCTTGGTTTGGTTTTATTTTCCTAGATCTTCAGACAACGATCAATTAAAAACATTAAATCTAGAGCAAAGGCTGTCCCTAGGTTCTGATGATGAAGTAGATCTAGTGCAAGAACTTCAGAGTATGTGTTCCAGCAAATCTGAGCCCGATATAAGCAAGGTAAACACAGGGTGTTTAATAATTTACATCATTAGAATATACAGCTGTTTGGCACATATTTTAAATTTTTTAATTTTTAAATGCTGCATGAAGAAAATCATTAAGTTATTTGGAAATAAGACAGAATCAATAAGCAATAAATTATGGATTTGAGGGTGGGTGTTCTGGTTCATTATGTTATTTCAAATTGCGCCTTCAATGCCTTGTATATAGAGCTTGCAGAGGAGGCTCAAATTTATGCATCATAGATGTTAGAGCCAACAACTTTCTCTGCATTAGTGTTCCCCATGTTACTTTTCATATTATCACTTTTTCTACTGAGAAACTGTTTTGTAGTCTTAAAAAAAAAAAAGGTTCTTCCCAATATTCATTGCATATTTGCTTTGTTTAATGTAATCCCATTAGTCATCACAGAAAGCTTAGAGCTACTCATCTGTGTAGGGAATATTGAATTTTGCTGTCCTGAGCAAGAAAGAACGCACTGGCAACACTGGCGTGTTGTTTTCTTTCCTTCTTTCTTTCTTTCTTTTCTCTTTAGTGGCAGAAGCAGGTCCTATATATGGGGTAGGGAAACGTGGCTGCCAAGAGTCACAAAGATCTAAGCTGGAGTGGGATTTGGGTGACTATAGGGGGCCTATTGGAGCAGAAGGTGGAGGTTGGATCTCTCACTTTTTATCCCACAAAGCATCCAGCCCCACTGTAGCCATTCCTATTTATTCTTTGCCTTTCCCTCTTCCTAGCACAGCTGAAGTAGATGGCAGTGACAGCAGGCTGTGTTCTCCCTGGAGTAGCCGGTCCGTGTCTTCTCAAACACGGACCAAGCACACCGTCTTCTCCGGTCCTAGGCTACTGTCTGCTCAGGCTGTGCATCATGTGCTCCTGGATCAGCCTGGACAACAGTTCCTTAAGTTTTGCTTTATATATTCTGCTTGTTCTTAGAAGTCAGCCAAGTTTTAATTAAAGAAGAAATGTAATGCTTGGGAAGATTTTTTTTGTAAAAAAACCTTTCACCTAAATCCTTTGTTAAGTGTTTTTTCTTTCAGTCCTTGCAGACCATGAGTCACATGCACAAAAGCTGGCCAGCTAACCCCTAGTCAGTTAGCAGGGATTTACCGTCTCTCTGCTTGAGAGGATGGGATGTGTTTAAAGGAATGGTAACCAACTTAAATTTGTTTTAATAACCTGTAAAATGTAATGCTGAGTTGCTGACAATTCAAGGAAACATGGGTTAGATAAGGAAGAGAATACATGTCACTGTCTTTTGTTCAGTTTCCTCATCATGGGTGGAACCATCCATGTTGGAATTTCTGCTGCCAATTCCCTAGCTGCCTAGCAGAGGCTTCTCGAAGGTGCTGGTGCGTGTTATGTTTTTTGTGACCTAATTCAGGCTGGCATGAAAAAGAGCACTTCCACTCTCTCTATTTTCCCCTTCTCTCTATGTTCCTGTTTCCTCTAGTATGTTGGGATTGAACCGTTTTGCAGTGAACTGGATAAGCTTTCCCCAGCATAAAACACACAGTTTTCAGAGGCGTCAAAAAGCGGATCAGACAAGATCTGCTGTTGCCTGGTCACTAGGGTTGATAGAAAATAGGAGGAAAGAAACGTATGGTGGGAGGAGAACAGGATCACTCCTTTTAGTGATGTCCCTTGAGGGAAATAATATTCAATGTGAAACTGCCCTTGAACTCCACTGAATGTATTGCCCTAGAAATGACAGTAATCAATGCTAAGTCTCTCTCTTTCTCTCCTACTTCCTCAAGAGTAAAGATATATTGGTCATTCTTCAGGTATTTGTACATTGCACGGAGTAGAAATTATATGTCAGTCAAGCCAAGACTCCAAAACTTGGCGACTTTAATATAATTTCTGCTGCGAGTGATAAAAAATCACTATTTTCTCATTTTAGATTGCAGATTCTAAGGATGAGCTATTGATGTTAAATGGCTCCCAGAACAATCCTGTATATTCAGCAGGTGATACCAACTCAAGTAAAACATCACAAAAGGTAGGTGAACAGCTGTGAAGGTAGGGACAGAGAACATACCTAAAGTTTCTCTAAAATCCAAGCTCCTGAATGGATCCAAAAGAATGAATGCTGCAATGCCTTGTTTATTGCAAGAATAAATCGTTATTACAAAGGGTATGATTCTTAAGAAACTTACTGAGCACACCATGCCAAGTTTTGTTCTCTGAGCCTCAGTGGAAACTAAAGATGTAGTAAACAACGGATACATTTGCTTCACAGTTTTTGTTTACAGAAAACCATCTCCCCATGCTAGCTATTGTTAATATTCCTTCAACAATAAAAGTTATTTGCATCACATTTTTACAGACATGAAAGCTCTAAAATGCCCATTTTCAATTTCTTTTTATAACGATTAAAACTATTTAATGTTTGTAAAAGTTCAAAGCATTTTTTTAAAAAAAATCTTAACTTGAAATTGCTTATGTGTTGGGACCTGCGCGGGTCTGCCAGGAGCTGGCCAGGGTTACAAGACGCACACTCAATATGAGTTTAGATCTTGCTCCGTTTATTAGCTTGCATGTAATATATTTATATGTTTCTGGTAATTAGTGATGTAACTACAAAGGCTTCTAATTGGTAGACAATGATGTAAGACCCTAACAGCAACCCCCCTTACTTGTTAGCTCAGCTTTTTAGTTCAACAGCTCTTTATTCCCTCTGACCTTGGCCTACTTGCTTATCCTCTAGTCAGCAGTCCCTTTGTGCTTTCACTGAAGCTCGAAAGCCCCGGATTGAACAGGCCTGCTGGGCAGCCATGTCCACGGCTCTCTAACCATTCCTCTATACTTATGGTATATTTTTGTACCATCTTTTGTCATGATTACTCATATATATATGATTTCAAGCCACAGTTCTTGTAAGGGTTTTTATGTAAGTAGAATTGAGCTGCTCTGACTACAAAACTCTTTCTCACGAGTAGAAATTTTGAGGAGGTATTACCAGAATTTGTAAAGGGAAGGATTACCTTTTTTAAAAGGAGGTTATGTCCACTTTCCTTCTGAACTAATGTAAAATTTGCTTTCTCTTTTTTCATTTTCCCTTTTCTGTCTTGCTCGTTTGGAGTTTTGAACACGGCGAGGGCTTGCGCGCGCACAGCTCATCGACCCTTAGCCAGCTCAGCCTGTCGTGCAAGTTCTCTCAGGAGGCCCTGAGAGCATTAGGATCTCTGAAGACCAACCCAGACACTTTTATTTCATTGTGATAAATTATTTTCTGGAGGTAGTCTCTCTTTCCTTAACTAAGAAGAAGCCTAGACAATAGTTTTATTGAGCACATAAGCATTGAAGAGCTGATGTTGGATGAGATGACTTATTGTTCTTACCATATCTTTTCTAATTCAGATACTTAAAATGTTAGATTATTTTCTGTAACCTGTAATTTTACCTAAAGTCCAGAAAGCAATCTCCACTGAATGGAATCAATTTTAACCTTACAATTTTAACCTTTAAACCTTGAGTAAGGCTTGCTTACCTTGCTCAAAACTTAATTACTTGAGAAACACTTTTGAGTGTTCCTTTAAACACATTAATTTCAAACATTGCAAATCAAAGCTTCACATAGTAGCAATGCCTGTATAATTTGGTAAGTCTGCTGGCCTGTCCATTCCTACTGTAAACTTTTCTTAAAGATTCTTTTTTTCTCCCTTATATTCCTTCTTACACAGTAAGAAATATTGGCTAAAATAACGGAACTGCAACCCAAGGTTCTGCTAGAGGGGAAACAATTTTGTTTCCAGATTTAGTCATTACTTACTCTGACCAATGTATGGCAAAGAAAGCTTATGCAGAGACAGAAAAAAAAACACAACAATTTATCAAAAATGTAGAAGAAGGGGGTCTGAGTTTAGGAATAGAAGTTAAGATTTAGAGGCAATGATGTATGGTAAGTCTGTATAGCTGCTCTCGCAGGGAGAGTTTGTTATTAGAAAAGCATCTTTCTCCAAAAGTAAATAGAATTACAAAGGTAACAGAAACAGATTTAATAATACGTGACCAGGGAAGAGACCTTATGTTGAGTAATGTGAGAAATAATTTAAAATACTGTGATTGGCTGGAAAAAAAAGAGTTTTCAAGCATGTGAAGGAGAAAGGACAACAATGATAAGAGATTAAAAAAAAATGTGACATGATGACAGAACCCAAAGGAATAGATGGTATTAAGAATGATAACAATGGACAATGATAAATAGTTGGGTTTCATGCCACCAATCTTTAAATTAAAAGCAGTAGCTGATGGTGAAAATGAGCGTTTTTTTTTTTAGTAGAGCTTCCCAGAGACTGATCTAGATTCGGCTGATACTAAAAGCTGGTGTCCTAATTCTCCCAGACTCACTTTGCTGCATGTGAAGAGAGGCATCTCTTGTGAAAGATATATATCAGTGACCATTATAAATGTAGTTCACCTCTTTCTCCATAATTTTAAAGAAACAAAAGGTGACAATATATCTGACTTTGGCACATCAGGTGCCAAATTTGGGTGCATCTGAATTTTGGGTTTGATGAATATGGTCCAGTTTTTAATAGTGTAGCTCATGAGCATACGTAACTTGAGGGGCTGAAATCATATTTATAATAAAAAAAATCTGTAATATGTATGAAGGTGTCATATTAAACCACAGGAAGCTGTAAATAAAAAGCATTCTGTGGAGGAGGGAGGGTGTTTGTTTTTTTCAGGTCCAACCGCAGTAATTGTTTATTCAGATAAAATTCTTTCTTTTATTCATAGGATGGGATCCGTCCTCTCAGCAGCAGTCGAACTGTGGAAAGCAGCAACAGTAAATCCAAGACAGAGTTGGGTGCTTCAAGGGTTAAATCTTTTCTTCCTGTACCTAGAAGTAAAGTCACCCAGCCTTCTCAGAATACTAAAAAAAGCAGCAGCAGTAATACAAGGCAAATAGAGGCAGATAACACAAAAAGAGAGATTTGGAATTTGCACAAAAAAGAACAAGTAGAAAAATCTAATAAATAAATCTGCCAGCCATACAATTTTCTCAGTGTTCACATAATCACTATTGCAAAGAATCAAGTATTCAAATATGTAAATACTTTTTAAAAATAAACAGTTTCCCTGTAAAGTGTGTACAGGACCACAGCTTTATTTGTATATATATATATATCAGTTGGAAATTATATTGATTTAAAGTGCAGAAATAGGCAGTTTTGCCACCTTCATACTTTTTTATTATGAAAATGATTCTTGTTTAAATAATGATATTCTGGAGTATTACCACTGAATTTTGGTTTTTGTATATACTGTACATAAATATATTCTATTAAGTTCATGTGTTAAACAGCATTCAGATGAGTTGCACAATATGTACAGTAATGGTTTAAAGCTAATGTACATGCATTTTAAAGACATGTTTTTATCTTCACTTAATGAAAAATTAATGGAATGTGGCAATAACTAAAATGATTGGAAATGCAGATCAATTACTTTCAGCTACAAGCCATATTAAGTACTTTGATTTCCCCATCATCTGCCTGCTGAATTGTGATTCCGTTTCTCCCAAGCTTCTCTTCATCTAAAATGTTACGAATTTGCATTATACCTCTTACCTTTAGAAAAGAGATGGAGGCATTAAAATGCAATAAAAGTTATTTTTTTCTCAGACTCATATTCTTTGATGTAATTGAAGAAAATGTGGTCATTTAATAACTAAGTTTTTCATGTAAATCATAAAACTTTTAGATGTCTTCATTAACGTTTTTAAAGTATCCAGGAAATAATAGCATTTTACAGGAAGATATTTTACTGAAAAGGAATTACAGCACAAGCTTACCTACATTATTATTCAGAGATAATGTAGTAGCAATAACAGGAGTTACTATGTAATTATCATTTTTTATCGTGAATTTAAGATATAATTGCTGTGAAATTATATTTGGGTTACAGACTTTTTTTTCCCCCTACACACTCTACAAAGGTAGATCATTTTCCCCTGAGGAAGAATATATATGAAAGGAATACTTCCCCAGTGTCTCCTAACAGTAGCCAGTTACATGTTGGTCAGTTCTAATCGTGTGACTGCACCCACTGTCTAGATACCTCATCTGACAGAGCAAAATGGATAGTTTTCTTAAGATCAATGGATCTTGGATGTCCTATGATGAGTTATCAGGAGATGGCTTTGAAAGGTGTGGACAGTATGGACACTAACATGGCCATGCCTGCACTCTCCAAAGCTGTATTTTTCTCAGTTATGGAAAGGTTTATGTAAGTATATCCTAACACTTTCCTTATGTGTACAGCAGTCATCCCAAACTCATGTGAATAAAGTTTTTGTACCTGCGTATTGTCTGTCTTCCTATCTTTTTGTTTATGTTATCTGTTTAGATTTAACATATTAGAAGTTTTTTTTTAATTGTTCCCCTTATGGTGTATTTAGAAAGTACCATGTCTTTCATCAGTTACTGTTTAAAAGTTCAATTTCTTATTTGGTGACAGTGGTTGAATATAACTGAATTTGGTTGGAGGCAGATTTTCTTTTTATCCTCTGATCTCATGCTTAATTTTGGTGCTGAAAGGGGTGTGCTTCTTTCTACAGTAGCTTCTTAGCAGTGTGAAATAGCGTAGGTCAGAGAAATGGGTCTCAGCAGTTAGCATGTTCCATGCTGAAGCGGTGTGATGGCAGCTTGTGTGAGAAGCTCGCACATTATTTCCTGGTGAGGGATGTGAAATTGAAAAAGTTTCTTGTGGTGATCACACAAGATGCAACATCAGGATTTATGATCTGTTGTAAATCAAACTTTTAAAAAAGGTGTATAAGAAAAATCCTTATGAGGTTCTCAGCTAAATTTGTTCGGCATTGAGGATGTACTGTGGGAACAGCAGTCCTCATTTAGATCAAGAATCAGCAGTGTGGTTCTGTGTGGGAAGATCTTAGGCACAGTGTCCTAAAGCATGTTTTAGATACATTTTAAGACTCAGTATATTGTTCTGTGGGAATCAAAAATCTTCTGTGCTATACTTTGAGTGAAAAATCTACAGAGCACTGAATAACTAACTCATCTGTTCATTGTTTGAAAAAAAAGTCTCTGTTGCTAAATTTAACTTTGCCTTTCCATCTTCCCATTATCCCCTTGTTTCCCCCTGTATCCCCCTGCTGTCCTCATCTCTCTCCATCTGCATCCTTTACCTGGGTGACTTTTCTCTTCTCTCTGCTGTCATTTGTTTTGTCGTTCTTTCAGTTCAGCACAACCTGTGAACTTCGTACATCTTTAATCTCAGTATTTGGCAGGTCTCCTAATTGAATCTATCTCCTGTAGTGGCTGCCAAGCTCTCTCGTTAGGCCACAACATCTCCTGTCCACAAAGGGCAAGTACCTCATAACCATAAAATAGTTGGATGTGAATGTACTGGCCTCTCCGTTGGTGTACTGTTTTGACAGTGACCGTGCTGAAGCAGGGCAAGGCTCTGCTCATGAATTGAAAGCTTGGCTAAATCTCCTGGCCCTTCCTGTGACACTGTAAACAGCACTACTCACATGTTGCAGTATTAACTGTGCTCATTTGAGGGTTGTAAAGGGCATTTTTTCCCATTCCTTCTTATCTCTTAGGGTATAGAGACCTTAAGAAATGTGCTATCTGTGGGGAACCACACTACTTCTCCATGCTCTTCTAATGGACCTCTAAAAACAAAAGCTAATTCAGAATTAATCCTAATGTGAAGAAATGTTTTAGAAGGCACCCTTTCCAACAACTGCTGCATTTAACCACAACAGCTAAACCTGTTGCATTGGCAGCACAGAAATGGAGGTGAGTCCCCAGGGAGCAGGGTGCAAACACAGCGCTCCTGCTGCTGTTGGGCAGCTCTGACGTACGGGCTGTGCCCTGGGGAAACGGGAGAGGTGAACGTTAGAGACTCTGCAAATACACACTGCATGAATAAAATGCTAAAGCTGATTAAGTCACCAGTTAAGCAAAATCGGTTTTTGTAATATCAGGCTTCTTTAAGCCCAGTTAGATATGCAATAATTCCCGCAGTGTTTTCAATAGTTGCTTGCTAATGACAATTACCAAGCTCCATTGTGCTCAATTCCATTTTGTTTAGGCTAATCCTGCTTGGCCATTTCTGTCCCAAGATGTTTTTAGTGCTGAGTCAGCAGTTTTGCCCCCTTTTCCCTCTACTCTTAAAGGGAGCTGCAAGATAATTTCACTCTATTTTTTGGCTTATTCCCTGTTGGCTGTAAATTATCATACATAGTACTAGACCTGGAGTGCACCTACTCTTTTCTCGGATTGCCCTTCTGCTCGCAACTTAAAGCAGTACAGGTGTATGTTTTCAATAAGAACATGCCTGTCAAGGGCTTGTTTTTTCTTGCATCTGATTGCTTTATCAAATGTAGGTCTAGCACATTTTTTTAAAAAATATGCTTTAAATAACACTTAGCCTGTGTTTATGAAGGTCACTGGTGTTTGTTCTTTTCTTCCAATATACTTGAGCTTTGTGCTCCCCTTTTTCCCCCTCCAGTGCTCCATTTTCCACCAGAACAGTGTGTGCAACTTCCCAACTTAGCTTCAAGCAAATCACCCTGGGAGCTGTTGCCCAGTGGATAACGAGTACAAGAATGATTGCTCGTGAACATGCTGTGCTCCTCCTGACCTTTGCTGGGAAGCAGATGGTCTCCTCCTTCTCGTTATGGAGGCTGGTACCAAGGTACCTACTGTTCCCATATGAGCTCAAAGTAGTTTAAGCAGTATTTCTAGATTGAAGAAAAAAAAAAAAAAGGACACCCTCCTCCTCTATTTTCAAAGAAAGGTGAAATTCAGCAGCATTTTGCTTGGGGCCTTGGAGAAAAACAGGTGGTGGCAGCCAGCAACTAGAAGCTCATAGAAGGGTAGTGGTCTACAGCTGCTCAGAAGAGAGTGCTGGGCACCAAGTGCTTCTAGGGGGTATCAGCAGCTGTATCAGCAACTCCTGGCTCCCACTATCATCCCTCCATGCACCTTTTGTTTTTACCTTTTCCTATCTTAAGCTGTCCCTTTGTCGTCTCTGTCCCACCCCTCCAAACTACCTCTACTTAGGAACAGCCAATAACAATAATGTCACTATTTGGGCACGCCTTGAAGTACACTGCGGTTCTTCTGCTCGTTCCCTGCGTTCTGCTCATTTAGCTGTTACGTTCCCTGCAGCAGCGTCTGTCCACCCCGCTGCGCAGCACCCTGAGACAGAAGGAGCTGCTGCCTGGGCTCCTCCCTGGCCTCTGATCCCAGCTTGCCCACACTCGCTCCCCATAGGAGCTCGGGGCTGTTGGAGGAAAGGGGGATGCGATGTGAACAGGTTATGGGTGGAGGGAAGGCAGGATATGGCCGCTTGAATGTGCACTTGGCTCCTGCTCCTTACAAGGGTGAAGCAGAGCTGGGTGCACAGGGAGGAAGCGGCAGAACGGAGAGTGTCCAAGGCTCCCTGTGAGCAAGAGGCATCTCCTACTGGACATCCGGAGGCTGGATGCCAGCAGGGCCAACGTGTGTAACGGCTACCTCTGCATTTCACATCACGCAGTTTATTTCCAAGACTTACACGTGCAGCTCCAGGGTGGAGGGTGAGCTGATCGACACCCCTCGCTGCAGCGCGCCGGGGCAGCGGCGCTACCCGCATCTGAGGGTGTCCCCCAGGGCCCACCCCCAGGGAAGGGCCGCGGGAGCCGCCAGGGCCGCGGGCGCCCGCGTCGAGCGAGGCCGGGCCGGGCCGGGCCAGGCCGGGCCGGGCCGGGCGGCGGCTCCGCCCCGCAGCGCCCCCTGGCGCCGCCTCGCGCGGGCGGCCGGCGGCCTCGCTCTGGAGCTGAACTTAAAACGGGGCATCAGGGACTAACGGACTAACCAATAAATAAATACAATTAAAAAAATCCAAATATAAAACTTTTTTTTTGTACAAATATATTTTTCTTCATAGTACATAATCACTCTTAAAATACATCATTTTCTTCAGGAATGTTTGCAACAATATTAAAATAAATAAAATATCCTAGAGAAAGTTCACTTTCATCATAAAACTGCAAAATGGAGGAGTATAAAATTGATTCATTATTAAAGTCTACTTCAGAGAGGCTTCTTCCTTTCTTTTCTTTTTTTTTTCAGGCCACAGTTAAAAGCAAATAAAGGTGCCAGACCTAAAGATGCAGAATATTAGGGTTCCCCCGCTCAGGGTCCCCTTCTTTATTAAGTGCTGAGGTCTCTCGCCACGAGTGCCTGCAGGGTCTCCTAGGCTCTAAGAGGAAATGCCATTTCTCCCTTAACTGTGGAGACGTGACGATACTGACGGGCTTGCAAGCCCATATCCTCTCTTCCTTCATTATCACCTGCACACATGCAGCAGCTATTAAGAAAGGGCACGTGGCCTTTTCGACTAAGTTGAAATTAGAGTTGCTTCATGAAAAAAAAAATAGGAGGAAGTACTCTGTGCGTGTTGCTGATGTTTTCCCTTAATCTGTTTGCAGGAAGTGAAACTAAAGAAGCATTTTACATTTTGATTTTAGTATCTTCCACCCAGTTTTATCATTTTTCTAACATTTCTCCCACTGTCTGGACTTCTCACCCCAGCAAACACATTACCAAAAGTTACCTGAAATGATCATGTTGGGCTAAGCAGGCTACTTCTGCTTGCCATCTAGTTGGTACCAAATTAAAGCAGCTTTTAAAAGGAAGCCTGGTTTTACCATTAAAAGTGGTAAATCTTCAAAGATATGCAATAACTTGCACATAAATAACCATGGAAGGGAAGTATTTCTGAGGCGCACATGTCATGAGCTGCAGCAAATACCTTTTGCAAGGTTAAATTTGTGCATGGCTCCAGCAAATTCACAAGTGCTGGTCACATCATGGGGCACTGCAGGCAATTCAGTCCAAAAAAAGAAAGTCCATGTCTCACAGTCTTGTTTCCTGCACTTCTTCCTCTGTCTCCTCCTGCAAGGCAGTGATTTGGGGTCTAGGCTTGCGTTTGCTGGAGTTTCTGCGGTGTAGCGGGAGTAGCTTAAGGCGATCAGCGTGGCTCATGGCTTGTCTGAAGGAGCTCTTCTCGTTCAACAGCTTCTGAATTGATTCGTACTGCCTCACTTTATTGTCTTCGATTACCTGAACAAACATTCTCTCCATTAGGTGAGAAAGGATAATGCTGATAGAATTCAGCTAATAAACATGGCAAATAATAGAGGAGGAGAGTGTGCAGAGATCTTCAAAGTCTTATAACAGGAAAAGCACATTTTACGGTTAGAAACTTCTAAATACAACCAGAACAGCAAGTGTCAAAATATGAGAAGGTGCCTATTGCTCAAGTTACAAAATGCTTTTGCATTTATTGGTTTTACTTTCTGGCTTGTTTTTTAACTCTCACGTGGTTTGGCGGAAGTCTCCAGGTAGGGAGTGTTTCCCTGGCATTGCTGAGACTGCCTTAATAATAGAGGAGCTAAGGAAGGCAGGCTAAGGAAGTGTTAACTATGAGGTTATCAAAATAGGGATCTATAGCAGGAAGAGACAGAAAGCAGCCAGCAAGGTGCCTTTGCTGCTTTCTTGCCCAACGAGGAAGAGCTGTCGCTCCTGTGTTTGAAGGAGATGACCTGTTTGCCCTATAGAGCCGTGCCAGGCTCCTCCTGTGAGGAAGGAGATAGGTGACAAATCATACTCTGCAGGTGGCACTGCAATGCCAGCTCATCTCGGGCAGGGGCACAGGGCTCACAGGAGAGAGCTTTTAGCAGCTCTGCTTCTGCTGGCTGCAGGGTGGAAATCCTCGCGCTCACATATGCTGCAGTCCTGCTCTGCCAGGATCTGGTGTGCAGGCAGAGGCTGATGCTCCCTGCACTCACAGAGCAGCGCGTTCAAAAGGACGCGTAACGGTATCTAGCCCGCTTCAGCTTCAGACTGTGTTCCTCCTATTGCGCAAATGCACACCCAAAAAATACGTGGCGGAAAACTTTTCACTATGCTAATAAAACGAAACTCCTCTCTACCAGAGTCAAGAAATTGCAGACGTAGAAACCTCAGTTTTAAGAACAATTACATGACTTTGCAGTTTTCCCTTATTAACAATTCTTATGTCACAAAAGAAACACCCCAGGCCCTAGTGTCTTGTCACTTTGATTAAACAGGAACGGCATATTCAAGTGGCATCATACAAAAGATCAAAGCTCCTGCCCACCAGCCACTTCCTCAAGGACTCCCTCTTCCCCATACAGCCTCTTGCTGATCAAATACAGACACTTCTGCCCTTGCAATAGCAAATATTGTGATATCCTGGGATTCTTTTTTCTGGAGTTCTTGAGCCAATCAGCAAAAAAATGTCGCCCCTATCAGGAGTTAGCTGGTCTAGTCCCTCTGGTTAAAAGAGCAACTCTTGCTCTCTAAGAATATGGCCCGGTGCATCTAAAGGGAGATGTCTATGACTGCTCACATGAAAGAGCACATCAGAGCCTGTTGCTCCTGTGCAGTCAGCGAGTGCAGGCGACTGGGCTGCTCAGCTGAATAAATCACCCCATGTGATCTAGGAGCAGTGGACTTCAGTGACCCAGCCTTTGGATGCTGTGTCTGCACGCTCATGAAATGCAGTGAAACAACATAGCATTAGCTTACAAGCACCACTCACCAAAAATCGCTGGCACTCCAGCATCGCCTCTAGCCTGTGTTCTGACAGTATCACCGTGCAGTCCGCGAAAGCGTGCTTCAGCGTTTTCCTAATCACCTGGGAAGTTCTGAAAGGCAAATAACTGTTGGCATTTTGTCTGCAATGTACATGCTGATAGAGCTTGGAAAGTTAATTATGGTATTTAATACTCTCACTACCCATTGTGAAGCTTACATGCATACATACCCACACATCATAACATCATAACATGGCTCTGCAGTGTCTCATCATGCTGCAATTTCTTCTGTGAGGGTACTTTTAATAAATAAGGCTGTAACTAATCTGATCCTCCATGCAGAGTTTCTAAAATGCATCTCTTTTAATAAATAGACTACACAACACTGTCATTCGTTTGACACAATTTACATTCTTGCTTTCTTGCTGGCGATAAGATCACTCAGATACTGCCACATAGAAGAGTTAGACTTCGGATCTGAGCTGCTCCCCGTTGAGAATCTCAAATAATGCCATTGCTTCAAGAGTCAGATCCTTGAAGAAACTAAATAAATAGTACAGGTTTCACAGTAAAATGTTTGGATGAGTAACTCTGTGATTGATATCACTGATACAAGAAGTATTAGTCTAAGTGTGGATCTGTGAATTAGCAGCATTTAATAAACTCTACTGCATCACCATTTGAATGAATGAGAAGGGTCTGGTTGTCTTTGGAAATATCTTGATGTTTTCCTCACAACCAATAAATATAAGAGCTCAGGACATATTTGACATAGTGGAAAACCAGAATTGGAATAGAATAACCTAAACAAAATGCCCCAAAGGACAACAAGAGACCAACATACTGTCTTCTTAACTGGTCCTTCCTCTGCCTAATCCTTGCCACAGTATTTTTTTTCTCCCCCCCAAAAAAATACATTCTGAGCGCTGATGGTAACTCATCCACATCAGGCTTTTGTGAGCAAAATGACCTGTGAAGATCTTTCGTAAAATATTTCCCTTCAAGATTTTTTTAAAACTTTTTTTCCCCCTTGAGAATTGTGACTGAAGGCTTGATGGTGAAGTGCCAGCAAATATCTTTGTAATTTCCCATTTCCAGAATACATGTTCAGCAATGCACACAAATTGTGACTGTCTAGGTTATCCAAACGATTAAACAGTTTTGGTCACAGATACTGTTGAAGATTCTTCTTTACCAGTGGTAAAGCACTAGTAGATAGATCACTCTCTGACTTATCACTATCTTACAGATCTCTTCTAACTTGCATAAAGCTCTGATCATTTATTTAGCAAGCTGTAAGAATAAAGAAATGTTTAGAAAATAGTCTGCACCTTTCATTTCATTTTTTCTTCAAAAAATAAAAATTAAAATCTTTTTTAAAACCACATTAGAATACAAATCTTTCTGTGAGATTCCATCTCTCTAATCTTCAGTGTTTGCTGCATCCTTGAGGACAAATGGAATATTTTTGAGGAGCAGCACCTTGCAGTGAGTAATCATCTCCACAGACATAAACCTGCTACTAGGGTCTCCGATATTTCTTCCACATCTAATATGCAGCTGCTATTGTCAATTGCTTGTCAATTGCTTCATTTGAACTCAATGAAATATTGTATCACACTCATTTGCACTCTGCATATGTGTATAAATATATATATATACACATATATATACATATGAATGTATGTATAGGTGATATAAACTGAATGAACTCACAAAGGCTTTCTTTTTAAATCCCATCTATCTGACTCAGCAAGCACTTAGCCAAGCACCATAGTTTAATTCTAGTTGTCCAGAAGTTTTAATGACATTAAATGTTTTTTACAGCAGACATGAAGTCTGTTTTTACAGCTCACTTACAAAGGCCCATTTTGTTACTACAGTATCACTTTCTTGCGTCCTTTGGCAATGACTGTTGAATTCACTTGCTATGATCATTGCAGTGTGAACATAAGCTTTGGGGGATAGAGTCTCTCCTAACCTCTCTCTAAAGTTTATACCATCATCCTGGGGCAATAGCCATTATCTTATATTTTAATGGTAATGTAATAGAAAGGAATAATGTGTTGTAAACAGGAACTCAGTGGAGGTCCCATCTGAAATCCTATTGGGTTTGGGCTTGTGTTATGGCCTTAGTAGAGCGCAATTCGGAGCTTACTGCCTTGTATCCAGCTGCAGCAGGTTTGGCTCTCAGTTAGTATTTCGTTTATGACAAGCTGACTTGTAACACAGAACGTACACCCACACAGAGAATAGGACCCCTTGGCCCAGGCCTTGAGTCTGCCTGTGCATGAACACAAGAGGCTAACCACAACCTGAGTAGCCTTTTCCCTGGAACGGCTCAGCAGGGATAACCCGGGTAACAGCACCTGTCTGTGCACCTCTGTTTCTCTCCACATCACCCTGTTCATCTCACATCATCCTGCCAGAGGAGCTGGACCAGTGCAGACAGCTTATTGCTCACAGCCCAGTAAGGAATTGCTGCTCTCCTGGAAACAACCCTACTTCTTACTAAGGATGTCCAAAGGAGGTACATTTTATGCACACTCTTTCATCAAAGGTCTGTTCCTGACACCGAAATCAGGCTAAATGAAGGATCAGGAAAATGACAAACAGGCTCTTTAGGTGGTGCTGCTGTACTGATTTTCTTATTTCATATTGAAGGATAGAATAAACAAATGAAGAAAACGTACACAGGGTCCAGGTGAGCACTTGGTTCATCAAGCAGCAAAATTTTAGCTTTACTGAGAACTGATCGGGCAAGGCACATCAGTTGTTTATGCCCATGACTGAGGACACAACCTCCGTCCACCAGAACAAAATCAAGCTGTCCTGGAAATTGCTCAATTACAGACTTCAGCCCAACCTGAGGGAAAAAAGCAAAGGAAAATGTGTGAGATACAGTTATTCTGGCAGTGGGTATGACAACCATTTGGCTTCAACCTCCTTGTCATTTGTTTCTGACAATGAATAGAAAGTAAAAATGGATAAAAGAGAAAATTTATCCTATAAACTTAGTACAAGTCAGTAGCTGGAAAAGCACCAAGATATTTGGATAATACAACAGGCTGGCATTTATGTTGGAAAATTAAGAGTTAATACTTCACTTGTTTGTCACTTATAATGAATTTTGGCATTTTGACCAAAACATTCTGAGTTAGCAGACTAAAGAAAATAATATATCTGAATCTCTTAATCCAGGAGTGAATCCGTAAGTGATGTGAGTCACTGGTAACATTAAGGAAAGAGGTTCTGAAAGGAAACCAAACCTCTTTTGGGATAAAAGGAATCATCCAAAATTCACATGCTACATTGGAACAACAGAGAAAATTAGCCACGTCACTGCAGCAGCTGTTCCTGTGGCTCAAAAACCATTTCCACCTGCTCCTTTTGTTGCTTCATATGTTCTCTGAGCTTTGTTCACACTAGTAACATTGCAGGCCTGTCTCTAGCACCGATGTCAGAGTGCTCTGAGAGGTGCCTGTGAGAGGCATCTGCTTTGCTCAGTTCCAGGAACTGGAATCCAGCACATGGGAGGTTTCCTGCTTCTTGTTGCACTCCTTTTGCTCTCATTGGGAGGTGAATTCTGCACACCTCAAAGCAAGGCTTTGCATCTTGCATGTTTAAACCATGTTCCTTGGCCTTAGCAGCTCTGTTTACACATAAATGTTTGTAAAATACGAGAACAAGAAAATGTGATTTGCTTTGCTCCAAAATACATTATAAAAAAGCAATACAATCCCAATGATTTGTGAAAAGCCTTCCTTTGATTTTTGAATTACAACATTATCTGCAATTCATTTTCATCCTGGAGCAAAAAAAAATGCAAATGCCTCCTTGTGTTTCCTTTTTACATGGAAACCATATTGAACTGTGCTGTCTGGGGAGAGATTTCGCATTTCTGAAGAGTTCAGACTCCTACTTGTAAGCAAATTAAAGTCACTATTCTGTTCCTTACTACTCTTTTAAACACCCTTGTGCCCTTTTGTAAAATTTTGCAAACAATAGCTGGTAAAAGTGCTTTCTTTTTAAAACTATGCATGGTCTATCTGTGCATTCCTATGGCGCAGTCAGCCCCCACGGCTGAGGGTAGGAGTTAAATTTATCCTCAAAAGCAGGTACAAGTCTGAAGGTGATGAAATACTGGGGTGATGCAGAAGTGGAATGTCTGACACTTGTTCACACCTTGCAATCTGCAGCTGACTTCAAGAAAAGTGAGAGTGATGCTCATCTCTAGGTCCTCAGCAGCTAAATGTGAATCAGGGGTAAGATGAAGGTAACCTTCTCTCTGCGCCGGCTCCCAGCCTTACACTGGCTCATTGTCTCTAATGAGCCAGATTTCAAGCGCATTAACTTTGTAAACAATCAAATCACTCCTACTATATAAAGTATTACAGTTCTTTTCCTTTCCTATTTGTTTTGCACTCTCTTATTAAATGAGCAACTATGCATTGCAGTTTTCTAAGAGTTTTGCCAAACTCCTTAGTAATAAACACTTCCATGTGTTTTTCCTCGCTTTTATGAACAAGGTTGAGCTCATTAACATCCCAGGTTTGATTCATTCCCCAAAGGAAAACAGTCAACCAAAATGAAAAATAAAAGTTATCTTTTCTTTCAGGAATGGGAAGGCTAGGCCACATTCATTTTTTTTCCCTGGTCTCTGCAAGTCAGAGAAGCACAGCACTGAGCAGCACTCTGTGGTCGCTGCCAGAGCCTGCCAAAAAGCTGCTATCGTGGCATTTAACTAAAAATGTCATAGTGCTTTTATTTTACAGTAAATTACTCGCAGAGATCATCTACTTTCCTGTTTTCCAAACACAGGGAATAGACTGTAGAAGCCTCAGAGTTAACCTCCTGGATGTGAAACAGTAAGTTCTGCATTTAGAAGAATTTTGTGATACTTGAGACTTGCTGTGAATAAGGAAAATAACACAAATTCACTGTCAAGGCTGTATTAACTAGGTCTTCTGTATTTTGGAAAGAAACATCTGCTTTCTAGGGTATAGCATTTTCCTTCCCTTAAATCTCTTTTCCTTTTCTTTGGATATTGTTTACACCTATGCAATCTATTAAACACTACCAGAGCCAATAGGTGGCATCTTACAACCATAATGCATGGATTTTATCTCACACCACAACAGACTGTAGAAACTTGGCTCCAAATCTTGGGGAATTTAAAAACAAAATGTTGCTAAAACCCCAATGTAAAAATAGAGTAAAAAGACTCTGTTTGGTTTATAAGATTTAATGTGCCATGGTGCTTATTATTCCATCAAAGAGGCGTCTGCTTCTGACAATGATTGTACTTAAGCCTGAATGCAGTGTCAGGGAGCTCCTTCTCAGCTGGCTATAGCTTGGCCTGAAATACACTGCAAAGCTGTAAAATACTTTGATGAAAGATTTTTCTAACCTGAATATGCATATTTCCTATTGCAAGAACATCAGCCTTCTTTCTAACATAGGCCAGACACACATTTTTCTTTTTTTTTTATTTTTTGGCATTCAAAATGTTTACTGGTCATCTTTACACATTCTGATTGAAAAATGCCTTACACTGATTTCATACAATTGACAAATCATAGAATGACAAAAGATTAGAGGATTTTTTTCTGTATCAACTTCCTCCACTTTTTTTTCAGAGTCATTCAGCAGAGCCAAATATATAAAACCTCACCTTCGCTAAATCACTGCATGAAGAACTCCAGCAGTGCCATATGAAAGTTTATCAGTGTTCTTTGCTAACTTTGACATGGGAACTTTTTATTAGGTAATAAGGAAATGTGGTTTATAGTATAGCATTATCGTTTCTCAGCATTTTATTTCTAAGGCTCTATATAAATTTAACTTAAGACAGCCATTTGACCTACACTGTGCTCTGCTATATGTACTTGACTAGAGAAATACAAATAACATGGAGCGTTTTTACCTCCTCTGCAACTTTCCATATTTCTTCGTCGTTCCATTGCCCATAAGGATCCAAGTTCTTCCGAAAAGACCCAGAAAATATGAACACTTTCTATGAGAAAAAAGAAAGCAAAACATATAGATAGGTGGACTGCTATTCATTAAGCATTTTGAAAATGCTGCAAATTGTAAAGCTTTAGAGGGAAAAGGATACCCCTCTGCAATGCCAGATAGAGCTTATTGCAGATTAAAAAAAAAATCTGGAAAACGCTATTCCAAAAAAGTGATTAAAATATATGTAAACATGTTCAGTTTGGGGAAATTTTCTCACTGAAAACTTGTCCAAACTTGCCTGAAAAACATTTAAAAACTCATTTCAGGAATCTGTGGAACAGAAAGATTTTCTGCATTTCAGTTTTGCAGTGAGCTTTTAAAAATTGTTTTTGATTCTTTACTAAGTGAAATACATTCAAATGAAAAGTGACCATTAGGCCAAAATTTGCATTCCCACAATTGTGTTTCTTGGTAAAAAGAACTTCTGAATATTTGCCTATATTTGGGACACTATTACATTTTCTTTTAACTATTTTTTTTTCTAAATCATTGTAATAAAATAGACATGGCAATCATTTAATTATTTTATATTTCACCATTTTCCAACCCTGTCTCAAAAGCTGGTCTCTCTCTGTTTCATGTCACTGAGATGTGACATAGCATGAACTGATTCGTGAGTGTAGCAGCTGCAATTCATTCACATAAGAGGCTTTCGTGATGCCACTGTCTGGGCTCTTTCCCTGCTACATCTTTCTGTCACATAAGCTGAAAAGGATGCACATTTTTCCACAAGGAAAGTGCACCTTTCTCCCACTGAAATTTGCCACTGAATTGTGCTTTTTCCACCTATCTAGGCAAGACAGATTTAAAGACACATCTATCAGAAACACATTTCATAGCATGCACAGCAGTGACTCAGACAAAATTAAATATTTGTTTAATCTCTTTTTACAGGGGGGTGGGTGTGTCAGATTCTGGTGGAAATGAGGTTCTAAAAGTGACACTGGGATTGCACAACATTTTGTATGAGAAGAAATTAATATGTTGTCTTCCATTCTGCTAAGTACACCTGCTAATTATAGCAGGGAGAACTTGCTCTTAAAGAATGTAAGTACCTTATTGAGAAATATTAACTTTTGCATGGTCTTTCCTTGTACATACAGAACAAATACTAAGTTGTGAGGAAATATCAGATAATTATTTTCTTCTCTTTTGTCTCCCTAGAGAACATACTTATTTAGGAAAAACACAGCTTGAAATCAGTGATTTACAGTCACTTAATATCTTGCAGATATTAAATTGAAGTCTCTGTAACTGACTACTATGTTAGTGAAAACAGCAAGGAACTAGCTGTACTAGCAGAAAGAGTTAAGAGAATATACTTAATAATACTTTCCCATAGTTTGGTCAGTCTATACAACTTCCATCTGACCTAACCTGGGAACTTGGCATTCTTTCATCAGATTCCAAGGCAATTTACACACACTTTTACATGATTATGATTAATTATAAGTTCAAAGATGGCAGACTAAAATACATTACATTTAATTAATTTACCTAATTAAGAGAAGTAAACCATTGCCAATATCTCATTTGGTCTAACAGAGAAGGTCAGAGGATGAAAAATCAAGCAGTTGCTACTGTGCAGGCTCTAGGACCACTTAAACACGATAGATCCCTTCACTGCACTACAAGCAACAGAGCAAGTAAGCTGCAGTGGTGGCCACAGCACACACAGGCAGGAGTGGTTAAAGTACTTTTAGTAAATACTAGGGAAAAAAAGCAGATTCTTGCCTTTAATAATAATTTTTATTATAATAACAAATGCTTTAGTGAAATAAAGCATAACTCTGTGCATTACTTTGGCTATTTTAAATGAGTGTGACAACATTTGCAACAGGATTAGATTCTTACAGGCTGTGGGTGTGGTAAAAAATAATACTGCTGCAGAAAGTGTTAGGCTTGGTTTTGTTCACACTTGGTGCCCCATACATTTAACTAATGGAATAGGTATTTTCATTTCTCAGTGGTAAAGAACAGTTAACTGAACAAACCAGTTTTAAAGAAGATAGGGTTGAATAACATTCCTGATGCAGTACAGCAGGGAGCGAAATAAAAGGAACTACATTCTTCAGAAACTGCTGTTATTTCTAATAATTGTGCTTTCAAGAAGTGGGGCACTAAAAGCAGGGCATTCCCCAAAGTATGCTTTTTAAAATAAGGTAAATACTTCATTGTCCAGACCTGTGGTGCTTTTCTACCCATCTGAACACCTCCGGCACTTTAGAAACCACAGAGGACTTACTTGAGTAAATAGCGAGTTAGTCACATAGGCAGTTTAGAATCCACTTACAGAAGAACAGGAAAAAACAGAAATTTCTGTAAGTGTTATAAGTTTAAAAAAACTTAAAAACTTAAAACTAAAACTTAAAATAAAAAGTGAAGCTTGTGGATTTTTGTGTTGTTTATGGAAGAAGTAGAAATGATGAACAAGGTGGAAGGGGAGCTGGATGGCTTTGGAGACTGGCTGTAAATATGGAACCATTTCTTTCTTGGTCACTTGTTCAAATTTCCCTAGGATGGGTAATAGAGGGATCATATAACAAGAAGATTCTCAGACCTGGCATCCAACTACAAATGTATATGAGCAACTTAATATTTGTTCTGGATAAGGTTCTAGATAAGGATAACAAGGAAAGATCATGCAATGTTATTATTTCTCAATAAGGTACTTACTTATATTCTTTAAGAGCAAGTGCTGTCTGCTATACATCATGATTATCTTCTTCTTATCTCAAATATTGTAAATCAGCCCCTATAAAGGGTACTAGTCCCCTTCTGTGGCTAGAGCCTGTACGTATCAGTTACCATGTTGAATGCCCCCCATATGTGGAGATCAGCTCTGGATGTGATTGAAGTAATAAGAGGAGGCACCCAGACGGACGTAAGCGCATGCAGAGAGAAAAGGACGGATTTACAGAGGCTGCTATGGAGTGAGAAGACCCTGGCTGGGAGCAGTTGCTGTTGAGTTTAAAGACAACCCCTCAGCTCCTCAGACAGACCCATGGGGCAGGTCAGCTTGCTCTGCTCTTTCTGCAAACCCTTCCTTGTTCGGAGAGTCCCCAGGGCTGGAGAGAAAATGCAGCATCAGCAGAACTATGACACTAGCTACACACAATGGGAGGGTAGATTAACAGCAATATGACCTCTGTGTTGCCTTCTCTTCATAGATGTTATAGCAATGCATCAACAAGAACAAAAATTGAATAGCTACCTGAATGCTTTATTATTAACTGACTAGTTAGAAGTTTTGTTTTAATGAGCGTTTTCATTGGACATTATCAGTGGTACTACATTGATATTAATATTATTTACTATTAAGAATCTGGACATAGAAGAAATGAGAACTTTTTGCTAGTCTTTTGTGACCAGTTCTGTAAGGTTCAAGTTTTCTGAAGATACCGGAAAAAAAAAAAAAAAACCCTATCTTTCAAAGAGCTCTCTGGGAATTACGAGTGCTATGCTCCTGCCAAATATTAATCCATTATTCAAGAAACTATATACTGCCCTAAATGAGCATGTGGAGATTTTATTGATCTCCACAGGTGCTCTGCACAGGGGTTGGGGACAGCAAATGGTCCTAGGTATGGTGACACTGACTCATCTCGATCCACTGCAGGAATCCAGCCTCCGCAGGAGCCTCTCTGTGCACTCTCTGAGTTGCTGAGCTCTCCAGCAGGCTGCATTTTACAGAAGCGCCTTGGAATGCTGCATAACAGACATCCCTGTGACCTCTGAAAGTAAACAGCCCTGAAGAAAATCATGCTAGCTATAGATAGACAGGTAGACAGACATAATGAACAAAATGAAGTGGCTACTGAAAAATTAAAACTATAAAGATAAAAGTTGAGAAATTCCACTTTGTTGTGGCATTTCCACAAGCTATGTATCTTGTTCTCTGTGGTAAGCTTGCTTTTTAAATTTATATGGAGCATTTACATGTAGAAAATGCTGTGAGATCTGTCAGGCTAATTAAGTGTCTACAGTGGAATAACTCTACCATGCTTGTTATCGTCAAGAAAACGTCCAAAGTCACTCCTTCCTTTATTCCGACATTGCAGTAATGCCACTACACCACCTTACAGGTCTCTCTTTCCTCCCCATTTATTTTAATGGGAAATTGGCCCAACATCTATTTTCCTTTCAAAAGCAAATTTTTCAAAATTTAACACCATTAAATATTGCAAGACATGACCTATGTGACCAATAAGCAAAACAGTTTCAGTGTGAGCACCTAGGAAATATACTGCTTGCTGAAGCAGTATCAAAAAGGGCTGAATAGAAAAAAAAAAAAAAAAAAAAAGAGTGATGAGCTGTGATTACTCTTCAGAAAGCCTGATAATTGTTGTGCTATGGCTTTATGTTAGAATTACAAACACCCCAGTTCTATGGCCAGGGTTGTGTTTAACCAGTGTTTGATGAGATATAGGAAGGAACTTCCTTGTGGGTGCTGCAGGAAACTTGTTTTGTATAATTTACTAGTTCCTGTAATGCTACTGTAATAACACTGACAGCTGGATTTGATATACTGAATGAAACAGAATTTATCCATGGCTCTGGCTCAGTGTGATCCCAGTATTACATGCATAAAACAGATTACGGTATGTGCTGGCATTTGTACACAGGCAAATAGCACTGAGGTTCCCACCTAGAAAAAAACACTTTTTTTCCCTTTCTTTTAATTTGAAATATTTAAGGATAAAGGAGAGAAAGATTGGAAAGTTTTCATGATGAAGCAGGTCAGTCTCAAAAACAACTACCTCCATTTTCTTTTGGTTACCTAGAGCTCTCTGAAGATTGTGTATATCTATGTGTTTTTATAGGCCAGCCTCCCAGGAAAGTAAAAGCAACCTTTTTTTCACCCATTCTGAAGCTGTAGGTGAGCAGCAGAGAACAAAAGGCTCTCTTTGTTCTGCCAGGAAAGGCTGGGTGGTATATGTAATTTCTCTTCCCTGAGGGGAAAGTGCTGGGGAAAACTTCACTTCATTCTGAATGTGGGAACTTCTGAGGCATAATGTGCAGTTCTTTGGCAAGGGTTTAGGACAGAAGCTGCAAATGCAAACTGAAGTATGCAAACAGCCTGGCAACGCCAGTGACTTCAAGAGAGTAGAGGGATGGGATTTTTTTTTTGGCATTGATCCACATATCATGGGCTTCCAAAATGAACTAAAGGTGTAATTTCAACAACAGGTAGCCAAGGGGTCTCATCAGCAGAGAGGCAAGTTACCACATTCAAGTAATAAATATCTCTCACATTTTGCTGTTGACTGCAGGACAATTTTTTCTATATACTCTTAGTGATTCTATAGCAAGTATTCAGCTGGTAGGATTATTAATCATATTTTTTCCACTGTGACATGGAGGCTACTTCTTGTAAAGCATATGTGCCTTCACTGTCATCATGCCTTATCCAGGTGGTAGATCCTTGCATGACCCTAGAAGGCACCTTCTTGGGGAACGCCTCCTATTTTTACCTATGTAGTACTCATGCTGGCGCTCAACTGAAGCCTCTAACAGCTACTGAAACTAACAAAGCAAATAACAATAGGGATCACAGGGTAGACAAATGATTGGAATAAACAACCATCTAGTCGTTTTTATCCTAGCACCTTGGTTCCTTGGCTTCTTCCTTCACCTCTTGCCAGTAGGGAAATACCACCTTTGAGCTGCCCATTTTCAGGCTATTGGACCAATAGCTTGATCCTCCAGTAGCACAAAAGGAGATTTCTCCTGGTGAAAATTAAGTTCTCTCCCCAGCCCATGCCCAAAGAGGTAGAAAGCAGAAATGCTTCTGTGCAAACTCATCATAGAGGAAGAGAAGGCTGAGAGCAAAGGAATTGGAGACATAAGGGACCAAGTCCTAAAACAAACTGAAGAGAGATTTAAGAAGGACTATGGGAGAGACAAGGAAGCGCGTTCTCTATTAGAAAGGGCTTGGCTGCATAATTATACCCGGAAAAATTCCTAATGGAGACATAGCTTATATTGGCAAGAGCGTCCTTCAACAAATGGTATAACATACCTGTTCTTCAAAAATCTTTGCCAATATAGATGCAGCTGTATTTGCAGTTTGCTGCACAGCTACCTTGACCTAATTTTTTTTTCATGCTTGTAACCAACAGAGTTATGTTGACAGAATGATCCAGAAATAATAAACAAATGAAATTCTACAGGAATAGACAAACATGGGAGTTGTAGAAAGGAGAGAAAAGGTGACAGATCATCTACCAAAGGGCAGCTTGCCCAGCAAGACTTGGATCAGTAGACAGAGTATGATCAAATCAACTAGCCTGTCAGCAACGCTCAGACAGGGAATGAACTCAGTGAAGTCACTAGTACAGTCTTGGCTTCCTTTTCTTTGGGGTGTAACTTGGCAGTAAAGACCTTGCTGCTCTAGCAAGGTGAACACGCTTAAAAAAATCTTGCCTTTGAAGGAATTTCAGAGCACAGCTGCAGATCTGCAGAGAAAGAGGAAAGTTGTAGCCTCTGCATACTTGTTATTCAGGCAACTGAGGGGTGTGGTCTTGGAAATGAACCCTATCACAAAATGTTATCATCAGATCATAAGAAGAATAATCAAATTTTGAGCCCTATTTGCTTTTGCAAAATCAAAGTCATTGTACTTCCAGCAAGATCATTTTGGCATCATTTTTAACATCTATAAAACACAATAAAATGCCATCAGAAACAGCTTCAGAAACAGAATCAGCATCTCCATTGCACTGAAATAGATCAGGAGCCTTTATTTTAGTGGCTTCACTAGATTACTTTGGTTTGTTGTAAATTCTGCTGATACGCAGGCAAGTTTTGCCTACCTACAGAGTGGAGGGCGAAAATGAAGAAACTCCTGAATTCTACTGTGATGGTTATGGAGAAGAAAACCACTACCTTAAAAATGGAAAACCTGACAGCACTTTTTTCAGTTAAATTAGCTGACTGCCCAAAAGTCTTTAAATTTTTAAAAGAAGTGGATCCCCTAGTGAAGAACAGTGCTATACTACACCTATGCTAACTGCACCTCATCACCTTCTAAGACAGTGGACTGTTTGAGAACAAACCTGTAGGCAGAGGAAGTATCTAGCATTTTCTTTATGCTGGGGTTGGGTTTTGGGAGAATAACATAGTAAGTATTTGACAGCTGACAGTGCTGGCCAAAAAGTTGGCCAGCTGACCAATCTTCAGTTGGTGTCTGAGAATTAAACCACACTTATCAGCCTCTGGGACCCTTGGCCATCCCTCAAAAAGGAACAGACTGCATATCCTCCTGCAGTGTGGCTGACTGATCTGCAATTGGTATCTGTCTGCTCAGCAGCAGAATCTTGTCAGTAAAAATGCAGCCAACCATACGTCTGCCCCATTCACAGGATTTCTAAAGGAGTGAATGTTGTTATGAAAGTTTGCATGTGGATAGTAACTGCAAAGTGTTTAGCTTTCAGAGAAGGCTATTGGATGATATAACATGTTATCCCTGTGTCAGTGTTATTGGAAAGGAATGACAGCTTTCAATGACAAAGACACAAAATGTCATTAAAATTATGCAGTTGATTATATAAGTTTTTATTCCTAGTGGTGGAATTTTTACTGTTATTGCATGCAGCTTATAATGTTAATTTTTGGAACAGACAATCTACTGCTATAACTAATGTAAGAGATTCTTTCACTGGTTGTGGCATTAAGTCAGGAAGCCCCAGGATCAATTGTTTGCTCCTCAGATCACATTTCTTGTCCTGGTCCTCAGGGTACCTACACACATATGAATATCTGTTTTTTTTTTTTTTTTTTTCCTCTCTGTCTCTCAATTTTCATCAGGAGTGCTGCAAGCATAAACATGAACTGCTCCCTTCGACATGCAACATGACAGGATAATGAGAGGGACAAATGAAAATTGAGCCTTTCAGGTTGCTGATCGGCTAACGATGCAGTAAGATAAGAAAAAAACAGCACTTTAGTTACTGGCCTACCAAGAATAAGCAGTATATAGAATTTAGCTGCTAGCCATAAGATGCGATTTAAGGCTTAAGGAAACAGTAGGTTAGAACACCACTGAATGCTTGCACAGAGGCCTGCAAATAGTTCCACTTGAATATGCCGTACCTTTCCATTTCTAGAGAAGTTCTTTTCCATGAAAGTGGCAGATAAAGTCTCCAAAGGTAGAGTTCAGGGCAAACCATCATGTCTGTCTTTCTCAGCAAATCCTTGCCTTTTATTTCTGCTTCTCAGCTTTAAACAACTAACTTCAAGCTTATCATTATCTCTATGGATATGTATATTAAATGAAGTAAAATATAGTACACAGTTGCTCTTCTGCTGCCCATGAAACATTCTTGTTACCTGAGGGATTACTCCAAATGCCTTTCTCCACTGCTGCACGCTGACTGTGTTCCACGAGACTCCGTCAATCTGGATATCCCCTGCTGTATTCAGCAGTCTTAAAAAGGCAGAGAGTAAAGTGCTTTTCCCTGAACCAGTTCTTCCTAAAAGGCCCACCTGCAATACAAATTAATAAAAGCAAACACTTATTACTGATCACATACTAACCACAGCCTAAGGAATGATAAAGGCACATAGCAGGGGCTGAATGAAACATTCAGTCAGACTCTGTTTTGTTAGCACAAATTCTAAGAATTAGCTAATTAAAAAATATATTTTACTCTATGTTTTGTGAAAAAAAAACAGAAATTTGCTCATATATTACTTTGTAATGATTAGCCTATCTCCCTGGGAGAAAAGTACTTTAATCAGACTACTGACTTTTCCTATGATTGAAGATGGGAAAACTAACTAACTAACTAACTCTGATCAGACCATGAACTTTTTACTGGATAACTTGAGCCTGGGACAGTGGCCAGCAGTGCAAATTCACAATCCACCCAGCTAGCACTGTTGAATTGCAAATTCTGCTCTTCTTTACCTGGAAGGACAAAAGAAACATAATTTGCCTTTTTAAAAATGTTATGTTTCCTTTGTGGGATTGTACCTATCTATCATTCGAGCAGGCCGCACCTGCAGTAGCCACTGACAAATACTGAGTTACACTAACGCTTTTTTTTTTCAGCAGCACAGTTTTACACAGGTATGCTGTTCCCTTCCTGTTCCATCAGCTGTTCCATCAGCTGTTTTTGTCAGGGTGACAGTATAAACATGAAAGTAACACGAATGATTCTTCCTGTCACCCTCTGTAACACTGCCTTGCTTAACACTTGCCTGCTTATGGGGAAGAGACAAATTCTCTTCACTTAAATAGCTCTAATTCTGCAAATATTTCCCATGAGTACAAGATTCATTACTGAAATTGGATCAAATTTCTAAATCATAATCACTGTAAAGAGAATCTTTGTTCTAATTGCGCTGCCACCCTCTCTGTACAGCACAAAGTATCTTTCATTTGAACTACCCCATGCCTTCGGCAGATTTTCCAGGAAGTACCTGAATCAGATCGCAGCGGCACCGTACCCCCACACTTCAGGAATCACAGGTACCTCTCTTCCAAAGGCAATTTCAGAATGGTGCTACCGAATGTAGTACACCTGCTTTTAAATTTTGCTGCCCTCAAACTTAGTAGATGAAGCAGTTAGGTCACAAAAACCAATACAGATCCATTAAATCTGACAGACACTACTACTATGCAAAGTAAGAAATGTCTCATGGCAAGGGATAGGAATTGAATGCTGAATATGCATTCTTATCTATGAGAGAAAGTAAAAATTGGCTTCATCCATAAGGCTTCAGCTGAGGAGATCGTGCAAATCTTTCATTCCACCCACTGAGCATGATACTTCAGCATGAACTTAAAGCTGTGTCTAACTGCTATCCTGAAAATAAGTTTTTTTCCTGAATGTGACCCTAAACATGCATAAATATTAATTAAAGATTTGTAAATCTTTTAAAGAATAGAACTTTTGATTATGAATTATATAATAATTTGGTATAGTGTACAGCACTCATCAAACAGTTGAGACAGAACCTCTACTCCTCTGACCGTGGGAGCTACTGATGCATTACCCTTGGCACACTGCTCCGTATTCTTTTGTGCCCTGTTGCACCTGGGTCAGTCTGCCCCTAGGATCTATGTTCACTAGCAAACTTCCCTCTCCACAGGAGAGGAAGGCAGCCAACTGCATGCACAGTGATAGGACTTGGAGAACTGCTGCACATTTATATTTTATCACTATATTCTGCTACTAACAACGAGAAAAAGTCCTCAGCGTGCTTAGTTATCTGAGAAATCCTGAGACTAGCTACAACCATCTTTTTTTGTTAGTAGCTGTAGCAGTTAGTAGTCTTACATATGAGTTCTTATCAAAATGAGACATAAAACATTTCTGTTCCTTGGGTGATTTAGATAATTACTTTGTTTTGTGGCAGTTTCATATTTCCATTTACAAAAAGTTTAATAAACTTGGCCTACTCTTTAGTCAATGAGTAGGTTTATAATGACATTTCTAGACAAACTTAATGGAAGTCAGGTCAAACACAACAAAACAGTCTCTCACCCTCTGCCCTGAACTTATTGAAAAGGAAACATTTTCTAATACAGCAGCTCCTCCTTCAATATATTTGGCTGTAAGGTCTGTCACAGTCATTTGGCCTCCGGACGGCCAGATCTTCTTGTCTTTTGCATGTTTGTTTTCAATTATAAGGACATCTGAAAGCTGGTCATCCTTCTGTGGCTTCATGTTTTTCGTCTCTTCTGTTGGCATGTCAATGAATTTAAATATTCGGCTGACAGACCGCATCTAAGAATAAAACAAACAGTGTTCTAATTGCGTCTAATACTTAGCTATCAAAGCAAATATTATCAAATTATTCCTAATTATCATCCAGAAACAGAAAGTTTCTTTTCTCTCCAAGTTATACTTTGATATAATTTTAAAAGCTAGGATTTTTTTGTGTGTGTGTAAAACTCTTAATTCTTTATTTTGTAATACTAACCTTGACCAAACATTTTTAAATGATTCCACTTGCCTCTTTTCTTAAAGGGACACAATAGCTTTTTTTATCTTTTCAAACGTACTTTGAAAGTATAAAAGAACTGCCTATGGAAAAACAAAGTATCATCACAAAAAAAACATCTTGGACTCCTACTCCTGTAGGGGATTATTCAACATGAAAATGAATTTCCTTGAGTAATGATTAAATTTCCAATGATCAACAGAATGCGTAGAATTTCAAAACTGCAAAACCTTAGCATCGAGTACGGAGAAAAAAGATTGGACATTAACATTTGAGTATTTATGAAAGGTTTTTCATTGCTTTGTACCAATCACAAATTGTATCACAATTAATTTTATATCTGTAATTATACATATTAGTTGAAGTAATCAAGTATTGTCAGTCAGGGAATTTAGATAGAAGCTGAAATGCACCAGTGGCAATCTCAATGAATTATGAAAACAGCATGGGACTAGGCCATGACCTTCTGGGTCAGTCATATCATATAATCCTTTTTTCATTATTGGATTAAACATAAATTAGTAAACAGCTCCTGAATTAATGAATTAATCTCCTTCACCAGGAATTCACTGTTCAGGTGGTTAGAAAACAATTTTTTTTAGGTCTATATACAAGTTTGTTCTTGTTCCTGTATTAATTCAAATATTTAAGCAGTTCTTTTCCTTGCTACTTTCCCCATTCGCTCATAGAGGGTCGTCTTAGTTTTAACCAGCCTTTGTTCCTCAGGACTAGAGAAAATACAAGTTTAAGTCTTAATGCAAGTTCTCACTCCTCCAAACATGCCTGTTTGAATTAATCTTTGCTATTTGATAAGAATATATACAGAATTGTGGATGAAGTTTTTCAAGGATGTTGTACAAATGCAGTGGTATTTTCCTATCTCTTTTAAGATTATCTTGATAAACACTCCTAGGTTCATATGTTTTTTTCTTCACAGTTCCATCTTGTAGTTATCCTGTGACCAAGCAGTGATCACCAAAGAAGTTTCACTCCACTGTGGCCTTTCTATTTGAGGGGATCCTAACTTACACCAGAAGTTATTCTTAGTGATTGATTATTGAATTCTACTTCATATTTATTATTTGAGATCACTTAATGCTTTTCATTTCCCAATGTCCTTTAGAATGGCATTGCGCTTCAGCTTTGTGTCTTTAGCAGATTTCTTCAACACATTTTTTTTCTTTGTTGAGAGCATTAAAAAAAGAAAAGATTTAAATGAGCTCAATCACAAATCTAATCTTTGTTCAGTAGCACCCTTACAGCTTAATGTAATTTCTCTTTATCCAGATCATTAACCAGTTTATATTTCTTGTAATAATTTTGTGCGCCACCATTGCAAGCTTGGTGGGTTTAATTAAAATTGCTATTACCAGATTTCCAGTTTCTCATTCAGTTGCAGAGGAGTTCTAATTCCACCCAATTTGAGTGCATTCATCTGGATTATTTCAACCCAACTTTACATCTTTATCTGAGATGCCCAACTGCAGAACCAAATTATGTGAAGACTCTGAAAGTGTCAGAAGAGCAGACAGTGAGATGGATTGAAAACTGGCTGAACGGCAGACCTCCGGGGGTTGTGATCAGTGGTTCTCAGTCTAGCTGTAGGGCTGTTTTCCCCAGGGTTCGATACTAGATCCAATCCTGCTCATCTTATTCATCAATGACCCGAGTGAAGGCACAGAGTGAACCCTCAGCAAGTTTGCTGATGTCAGGAGGGGCCAATACACCAGGGGATTGTCCTGTCATTTGAGTGACTTTGACAGGCTGGAAAGGTGAGTGGAGAGAGACCTCAGGAAGTCCAACAAAGGGAAGTGCAGAGTCCTGGATTTAGTGGGGAATAACCTCATGCACTAGTACAGTCTAATACTAGAAGGCTGGAGGTTGACCTGTTGGAAAGAAGCCCTGCAGAGAAGGACCTGGGAGTCCTGGGGAACATGTTGACATGTTGTCAGCAGTGAGCCCTTGTGGTCAAGAAGGCCAATGGTATTCTGGATTCCATTAGGAAGAGCATTGTCAGAAGGCTGAGGGAGATGATTCCTCCCCTCTATTCAGCCCTGATGAGGCCACATCTGGTCCCTCCACTACTTGGTCCAGTTCTCAGCTCCTCAGTGTAAGAGATATAGGGAGCTACTGGAGTTAAACCAGTGAAGGGCTACTAAGATGAAAAAGGGATTGGAGCATCTCTCATATGAGGAAAGGCTGAAAGAGCTAGGACTTTTTAGCCTGGAGAAGACTCATGGGGATCTTATTAATGCACGAAAATCAAATGTGTATAAAGAGGGAGGTTGTAAAAAGGATGGGGGTAGACTCTTTTTAGTGGTGCCTAGCAGTGGAATGGGAGGCAACAGGCACAAACTGAAACACAGGAAGTTTCTCTCTGAATCTAAGGACAAATATTTTTACTATGAGAGTGACTGAGTGTTGGAACAGAGATCCAGAGATTATGGAAATCCCTTTGTACATCTTTGGCCTTGTTTAACTGCGTTTATATTGCCCTAACAACATAATTCTATCTCATATGTAATCATTCCCTCCAGCTCCTTAATTCAGACTGAAATACTATTAGATGGATTTTCCATGTGGAAGTAAATGCATATAATACAAAGGAATACTGAGATACTTGTTTACATCTCTGAACATCTTGAAAGAGAATTGTGGCAGAAGAGCATGTTAGCACCCAAGCCTATGGGTTGCAGTTTCCATCTCAAAAGTGTGCATGGTAGAAACGCATGATCACCATGTTGGTATATGAATATCATCTCATTTTGGGGATACAAATAGGAAGACCTTGGACGAGACTGACAACTTCCTTCCTGTCTGACTGCTTTTTAATAAACACCCATAGTGAACACCATGCATTTATTTGAATTGTTTTAATTGTTTGATGCTATATTTCATTTTCAGAAATCTTGCCTTTTTAATAGTACCACAGCTTCACAAATGAAGCTCTTTCTAAGCTTTGTCAAGAGCAGTGAATTTTTGTATAAGAAAGGAGCCCCCACAATTGCGTGGAAGATCCGACCTCTACATACTGCCTAATATCTTCTAGAAAGCCATCTGGCCAAAGGGGCTTGCTTAATAATGGGTAATTTCATCTCTATTTCCCAGGCACCCCATACAGATTGATCAGTCATATCACATATGCAGACTTTTTTGACAGCTTAAATACTTTAAATCAATTCAGAATGATGTTTCCCTGGCTCTGTAATTTGCATTATGATTTTGATCTGGGCAGAATGCTGCATAAATGTCAGTAACACTTTACAAAGACATCCATTCTTCCTTTTGCAGGAAGAAATCTTCTGTCACTCATAATGACAAGTATAGTGTAAGTGACAGCAAGTTTTTTGCCTATTACTCACATCAATGTACCTGCTATATTCACATTCTCCACCTAATGCTTTAGAAAAAAAGACATATATTTACTATTTTCAGCTAAAAGTGGGTAGATCATAATAAACTAATTTTAGTCTTGCCTAATTGTATTTTACAAAGATTTTAATAATACCAATTCTTTACTTCCTCATTTGAAATCCTCTAAACTCTTCTTAATGTTGGATAATAACCATAATATAATTATGTAATATATATTCCAGAAGTTGAAGAACTAATTCTTTTACAACTAATCTAATACAATTAATCTCGTAAGGTCCCATGCTTTTCTGCTGTAAAGAGAGCAGTAACCTTCTCCAGACCAGCTTCACATAGGATTCACACTATAACTGAGAAATGCTACAAGAGATTGGTCCTATGGCTTATGTTGAAAAAAAAAATCCCTTTGCAGATAGTTACTGTGAAAACAGGAAATTCAGGAAAACTCTATATTGAAATTTCAAATCTTTTGCTGTTGCATTTTGGAAGCACTTATGAGATACATATATTATTCTACCAAACTGCAGAAATGTAAAATTTAGCTCAGGTGAAACTTATACAGGAATATCTGTTCTTCCCCATGCTGTTTTGCAAGCAAAAAAGGGAGTGTTCTTCCAGATTTTTATTGATTCTATTCCCTTCCAGATGACCAACTCCTCTTCACAAGGATTGTTATTCTGATGCAGATTTTCTTCTCAACTATTTTGGGTAGTTAAAATACGGAAATTAAGTATTCTCAGGTTTTCTGCTAACAGTAATAAAAATATATTAAGATCATTTCCTAGTTAAAATATTAGTTGAATAGGTTAAAGAAGAAATAGCAAGGAAAAGAAAAAGCATGAAGATCAACTGTAACAGCACCATTATTTTTCTTTGGTCTTCTCACCACGTACATTACTTCAATACTTCAGCATCACTGATGTACTGGGTGGGGCACTGTGAGGTTTCGCAAGTGTATTTTTAATCTCTCTTATGGGAATTCTTTTTATATCTCCTTACATAAGTAATCTTGGCAACACTGTGAAAGTGTGGCAATTTCTTGTTCCCTGATAAAAGGAATTGTCCTTCCCAGTTTAAGCACTGCTACTGCAGGATGCACATCAGTGAAGGAGGAGATTATAAAGCATTAAAATAGTCCACTGGGACTACTGCAATGCTTATCTGTGAAGGCAGCATTTACTGGAAAACTTATTTTCTCCTTCCTTATGGAAGTAAAAATTAAAAATATTGCAAGACTGCCTGATGGAATAAGAAAAAGACTGAAAACCAGCAAAAGGAGTAAGAGCATAAAGATCAAAGTGAGAAGATAAATCTAGTCTAACTGGTAGCTTTAAATAAAACAATGGATAGCTGTCAGAGTGACCACATATGTTTAAAAAAATAGCAAAGCAGATAAAGTATCAACACGGTAGAGAACGAAATGCCAGAACCATTATGGGGTATTTAAAAAGACAATGAGAACTTTTCAGTTAAAGTCAAATAAAGTTCTACAGAATTTGCTTCAGAGGAAAGAATATTCATGTTATGTAGAAACTAAAATCCTATCTGGAAATCCTCAGATTGCTTCAGTGAGCATCACAGAACGTTCATGAAAGAGATAGGAATAAATCAAATTTGACACCTGACAATTTGGTCAGTATTTTTTCTGGGACATACTTGACTTCTTCACATGATCCTGTTTCCTTATTCTCCTCCCTTCTTTTCTTTTATTTGCACTTATTTCACTAATGCCCCTATCTTGCATATCTTATAAAAAACCTAAGTGTGAGCTTAATATTATGCACCAACTTTCAACAGATATGTCCCCAGCAGTGGGCTTCTTCCACTTGCATAAGACTCCAGTTTATCTGGCAATCAAAGAACTGCCACAAGTACCTTAAATACTCAGGCATGCCTGCACACATGGATGTCACCCGTGCAGGGCAAGGGTGATGTCATCTAGAGCCGTGTGTGCCTATCTGTGACTCTCCTTGTACCAATTCTAGCCTGTTTGCTCCTACAGGGAACTTCAAAGTAGCCCTTGAGAGAGAAAGTGAGTATAATCAAATAGAACATTTTCAGAGCACTAAGTAAAACACACATGCAGACCTTTGCAGGATATCTTAAACCAAATTACTGCAAAAGTCTTTAAGGAGGGAAGTGCTAAATGTAGAGAACACAAAGAGTAGGAAATAATACATCTGCATCACCCAGCGAAGTAGGTTCATTATCCTGAAGCTACGACGTCATTATTATTTGCTTGCGCACAGAAAAAGCTTTTGAATGTCAGGAAAACAATCCTGCCAGGAACATCTATTAGTTTGGCATCTGGGATACCAAAAAATACAAAGGTGTACAGTAATCCACTGCCTAAAGAAGTCCAGACTATCCATCTGACTAGCCCATCCAGACTAACTGATGAGCTTCATAAGACTGTCATTTACAGAACCACTGCTCCAGTAAAATACTTTGTTTTTAAATAGAGAAAAGTGTTCACAAACTCATAAAGTAATTTAAAACTTTTTCTCCCCAGGGGAAGGGGTGTTACTTCCTAATTGTAATTAATAGATGACATTTTAACATAAATGTATTTTAAGGAAGTGGAAACTCTTTACTAAAACTATAGTGTGTCACACATCCTCCGCATATCATATTTGGATTTTCAATTGCCTTTGTAAACACCTTCAGTTTGTATGAAGCGGAACAATATGTGAATATGACTCTCATAAATGTTTATGTTTACAATGATCACATTATGCCTTGCAAGGCCAATTCATAGTCCACAAATGAGAGCTAATTGAATGTTGCTGCCATGTTATGCCTCATCAATGTGCTTTACTTCCTATTAGTCAAAGAGATGCCAATCTCCATGTTTTGCAGTTAGGACAAAGGAGTCCTTTCACAAAGTGCTTGTCCTTCAAGACATGCTGTTCTAGTAAGCAAAGAAAGAATCATCATGAAACAATTGGTGGATAGGGAAAAAAGTGTGTCCCCGAATGGTAGTCAGTTTTCTGGACTACCACCACTCATACATGTAAACAGGAGATTATGTATTGCAAGTGGTTAATTCCCAGTTTTGGGGCTCTAGAGGATTTCCTTCAGGATGAGGGTAGTTGAATCACTTAAGTAAGTAAGTATATGTTTACTTGGCAAAAATTCCCTCACCATCACCATCTTCCCCAATTTCTTTTTAAACAACAGCTCATTAAACAACAACTCATTGGGATATAATAGTCTATAAAATCTGCCCTAAGAGCTATTTGTTCATGCTGAAATGGTTGGCTGGAGAAGTTAACTTAGGATCCAGAGATGATATGGCTGGGTGTGGAAGATCTACTCATAAAAAACATTCTTAGATGTAATCATGGTTTTATGACTCCTGTATTTTATGGTAAGAATAGTGTCCAAAATGAAACCTTCAATGCATGAAGTGTAAGAAAGATGTAGCTGTTATATTTCAAAATCAAACTTTTATTTTATACATATAAGCTGAAATATAATTTTAAAAAGGCAAGAAGAAATCTATTCTTTCACAAGTTTCCTGTCCGCTCAACAGGAACAATACATAGATCAACCCTGTAGAATATTCTGTCTTAATGTTTACAGTCTAAATAAATAACTAAATAAACACATTAGAAAGGAATGCTAGTACAAGTTCAAAACCTGATGCCAGAAATTATTTCACACTAAACCAGAAAGACCCCCACGGAAGTGCAGGAAAGACTTTTAAATCACTATTGATTTTGCAGGGAAGGAGTTCAAACACCTCCGTTATGATTTGCAGTGCAAAGCCCCAAAATAGATCCAGAAAGATCTGAATAAATATGTAACTATAACAAAATAAACCCAAGTCTTTTATAAGCTTTTCCACCACTGGTACGCATGCAATCAGAAACTTCAGTTTTTTGCCTTCCCCTGTTCTAATCCAAGAGAATTTTTGATCACAGAATGCTTACCAAACTGTCCACATCTATGCTTGAGTTTACTGTCCATTGCAAGGTTCCCATGATGTTCATGGCTAAAGTAAGAATAATGCCAGCCTTGCTTGGTCCATCACCTACAGAAAGAAAAAGACATTCTATTTATATCCAAATAGACACCAGAAAATTAGAATGTATATCTTAAAATATATATTCAAATGAAAAGTTTTTTTCCACTAGCATTTCATGAGAGAAACATGGACTGTGTGATTATATAAATGTTTAATTACCAGTTAAACTCCTGCCTTTGGGACTGGATTTACTAAAAAAAGCAATTGTACTTTGGTGGAGGGAGAAATTAAATCTTGATACCTAAGCTGGGAACACAATATAGACTCAATAATTGTGACCGCAATTTCCTCTGTCCAACGCATGTGAATCTATAAAATGACTCCTATACATCTATCTAATGTTGAGAGAATGAAAGGGTATCTTCAAATAAAACATCACACCCCAAAAACTTAAAAATTCAAACTAATTGATCCAGTTTACATTTGCAGCTCTTGATTGAATAGAGAACACATTCTTCTCACCGTTTCACCAAGATGTAGGCATAAATTTCTCTCTTAAGCAAGCGTGGAATTCCCCTGCATTTTATGAATTCACATGACAATGTGCAAGCACTATAAACTGTAGCACGGTTCACAGAATAACAGAATGGTTGGGGCTGGAAGGGACCTCTAGAGATCATCTAGTCCAACCCCCCTGCTCAAGCAGGGTCACCTAGAGCACGTGGCACAGGGTGGCATCCAGGCGGGCTTTGAAGATCTCCAGAGAAGGAGACTCCACAACCTCTCTGGGCAGCCTGTTCCAGGGTTCTGTTACCCTCACAGTAAAGAAGTTCTTTGAGAATCAAAATCAAAAAATAACTGTAACAAAAGCTTACTGAATGTATTCAAACATATTGATAGCTTTTTAGCTATAAATGTTGAGTTTTTTAAGTGCTGAGTTTTCCACTGAGTTTATTTATTTCAATACCTTCAAAGAAAAAGAAGTAAAGAGGTTTGGGAATATTCATCTCTGAATTTCTGTCATTGACGTAACTTCAAAAGATAATAAAATTTACCGTGTCTTAAAAACATGAGAAAAAATAAAGAGAAACAATGAAAAATGAGAACAACATTTACCTCTACTTACTAAAGGGTTTGAGTTATAAAGATGATAACCCCTTATCCAAACTTTTCAGTACACTAGCACAGTTACATTAATATGGTTTACTTACCATAAGGTTACTTTTGCAGCAATTACTGTCAAAAGAGGAAAGTGCTGGACCCTCAGATATGTGGATATTATTTTCAAATCAATCCCTTCAATTATTCTTCTACAATATCACATATAATTGTGGTATAATTTCTATTTTAATTAATTCACATTTACTATTATATGACATACTTAAATCACCGACTCCAATATATGCTAAATTGTGCAACACTGTTTTCTTCTCAGAGGTTTCCAAACAGAGTTGTTAAACAGAAGCAAAACTTATATTTTGGTATTCTTGTAAAGATAAAGTTAATGTACCTGTAGTTATGATAGAGATGAATGTCACAGCAATAAAGAACACAACAAAAATAATTTCTATCCTCATCTGGAACCAGCGCAGAGTTGACAAATAGAGGAACCAGTTTGCTGTATGTAGGTTCAGGGCTTTGTGAAATAAGGTTTCAAAATATGGCTGTCGCCCAAAAGCTCGCAGTGTCCACAGTCCTTTTAAGCTTGTAACAAGATGTGTGAATATTGGACTCCGAGCTGTATTTAAATCAAAAATATTAGAACCATTCATAAGCAAATATTTGTGGTATAACGCAAATACACAGCCCTAACTTCCAACTCATAGCAGTATAATTTTTGTCATTGGTTTAATTTATGCACACTGTTGGAGTACATGACTGAAATAATCCTAGCACAGGATATATAATAACAGTGTTTGCTTGAATGGGCTGCAATTCCACTCAGCATGACAGCAGGCGATCACTTTAATTCTTCATAGTTAGCATGTTACTTGCAGAAACTCCTTGTCTGTTTAAGAAGCGACAAGAAAGAGAACGTTCCTCCCAACCCAGAATGAATTCCTAAAATTCTGAGAACCCCACTGAGCAATTTTTTTTTTCACAGACAGAGTACTTGATCTGGACTCCAGTGTACTTACAAGAGCAATTTTAAGCAGACCTTGCACTACATTAAATATGACAAGCCAATGCTGGATCCCCGTGAACACTGAAGAAATTTAGATTTAGCCCTTAAGAACTTCAGAATTATGCTCTATGTAAAACCAAAGATGATCATCAGTGTTTAAGGTTCATGACTGGCTGAAGATCTGCCAGCTTATTGAAAAGTCAGACCACAGTGGCTGATATGCAAAACCATATTTCAAATTCAATTGGATTTTCCATTTTATTTGGAATATATTCACTTTTTAAAGGTTGGAGAGAAATCATTTATTATGAAGCGAGAATTCTTCACAATCAAAACAGAAACTGACAGCTGTTCTAAATTTTTCACATAAAGAAACAAATTTCTGAGACACACCAAGTCTAACCAGAAATTTTCAATTCATTCTCAAGAGAACTTAATGTCAGAACTTTATTTGTTTTCAGCTGCAGTGGTGATAATACCCAGCTTTAAGTAAATCTTCTCCATTGCACTTTGGTAGCAGGTCACTCAATATTGGCTGGATTAGTAACAGCAAAGTTTTTTTAAGAGATATGTGTGTTCTGCTTCCAGAGACAATGGGCATTTTGCAAGAGAAAAGGCAAAGAAGAGGTGAAAAGGTGAATCACTCCTCAATTGATTTGTTGTGGATTTAGAAGTCTACCAATTTTGCTGCTCATACCTTCAGATTCCAGTTGTTTCAGCTGCTGAGAAGTGTGGAGGAAGTATGCCCTTAACACAATAAAGGCTCCTATCACAGGCACTGATGCCAGGAAGATGTAGGGTTGTAATATTGAGACTACCGTTATAGCGCCAATCACAATGAGTATTAACTGCAGAATGAAAGAAAAATACTATTGATATAGTAAACTTGTCATTTTATAGATTAGAGATTGGTGATGAATCTCTTTCCATGGCAACTATGTATTGCTAAAGGAACATAAAACGCTACCCTAACTAGGATTTGAAGCTGAGAATAAACCTCCATGGGAAGATGTTGAATAACTGAGACCAGATCCATAACTTACAGGAATGGCTACCATCTTCTATAATAGGAAGAAGAAAAGTTTTCTCTAGTTACAGACATCTAAATTACGAAAAAGATGGCAGCTATGCACTCACTTTCCAGTTAAAATTGTATGAAAGATACTCGCCATCTCTGTAACCACCTTCCACTGTCCTTGTCTTTCTGGACCGAGGTACGCTAGCTAGCCTGAACCTAGGTGCCAGTGTCCTGCAGATTCTGGGCCAACCAGTAGATCATGCTGAGGGTCAGAAAACAAATGGGAAATTGCACATCATCAGTTGTTCAAGTGACTATAACCTAGAAATGAAGCTGGAACTTCTAGTAGGAGTTCACTGATCAGATGACAGAGATAAGACCTGACAGAACTTGTAGTATGAATTTTTTTAGAAGAAAATTGATGTTTTACAGTCACAGAAGATGAAAGAAAATGTTTCAAGGTTTAATCTATTTACACCTGCCAGAGACTACAGCCACTGCCATAGGACTTCATCCTCAGTAGCTAAAGACAAATTTAGACAAATCAGGCCTTGGTCTTTACTTCAGAAGTGCCTTAAGTGTACAGGCTGTTTCTGTCTCATACTTACATTTGATGAAAATCAAATAGATAAGTGTTTGCAGAATAGCAAAGCTCTGCTTTGTACCATTCACACTAAAAAAATACATGAAAATGAAAATTTAACAGATAAAAGCAACCGTAAATGAACAAATGGGAAGAAACTTGTGGTTAGTGCTTTTACTATTTCTTTTGCATGATTTCAAGGAAAGATTTATATCCAATATTCCAAGTCCAATGTCTTTTACCAACATATAACTGTATTCCTGGTTCCTATCTTTTGTTTTCAGTAGAAGTTTAAGCGACACAATGGCAGCACCAAAGTTTATGAAAAAATCTACTGTATCAATTGAGCCATTTAAAAAAATCTTTCATTGTTTTCCCATTCTTTTTAAAAAGAGGCTGACACACATGGACTAAATTGTGCAGGCTGTATATCACTGTTTTGTAGTGATTATTTCAAACTGCACAATTTAGTATCTCTTCTATCTGTAATTGTTAAGCAGCAAATGAGCTATTTAAATGATATTTATCCAAATTATACAGCTTTCTGGTTACTTGAGCTCATATAGTCACACAGTGATTGTATCACACAATTTAATTCCTGTTTTCATCATTTGCCAAAATTTTGCAAAGGCCACGATGATGTCATATTGTTTTAACAACTGCTCCAACATAGTTATTTCAATAAAAAGTTGAATGTAAGACTTATGTTCTCCTGCAAACAGAAAATAAGTGCAAAGTCAAATGGAAGATGACTCTTTAAAATGGCAGAAACATAAATCAGCACACAAGCAGGCTATATTGATATACATTCAGGAAATGATGGAAGAGACATAACACAGCTGAATTAGGAATGTGGTGACCACAGGTCAGAGCAGGAATAAAAGCAATATCAAAACAGATCAGGGAGACAAATTCCAGTGCTTCCTGTGTGCCTCCCTTTGAATAGGGCAGCTCATGGTAGCTCCAACACTTCAACAAGGATTTAGGTCAGTGGTGACTACAGCAGCTGCTCTGGTTAACCAGTAGATGCAATAGATGCTACCAGTATCTCACATAAAGGATTTCCAGAAAACATTAATCTCACTGTCTGCACTGGGAGAAGACAGAATGATTTAAAAACTAGCTGAAATGCTAAGTAATCATTAGCGGGATGCAATGCATATCCAAGAGGTTTGGAAGCAGGCCAACTGGTTGTCAGCAAACACTGCGGATGCTATGTATTGCTACTCATGTGGAGGTTAATAGCTTTTCTTCTTTTACGGACAATTGGATATGTGTCCAGTGACCAGAAAGTAACTTTGGTTTCTTTCATCCTGGGATCTTGTTGATGTTGGATGAAAAGTGCTGCACTGTAAAAGACAAGGCCCTATGATTTGTCTACTACCCATGTAAGCCTCAAGGAAAAATGTTTCACAATATCCCCGGTTCCAATAGAGAAGGCGGCAGTGTCCCTATACATAAGATAGTCAGCTGAATCACCTATCAGCTGATCTACATGGAAGAGTGAAGGAAAACTAGCTCACAAATTCTGTGCTAAATTCTTAGGTAAATGTCAGGCATTGTTTGCATATTGCAAAGACAATTGCTATTTCTTCCCCAGCAATGTTTGGCAGTTAGCAAGTCTTCCTCCCTGGTATATTTGGATTTGGACATCCAGTAATTTTAAAAATTAGCATTTTTGTTATTCTCTGAACCTTGGGATGAGTAATCTCATGCGCCAGTGCAGGCTGGCGGGCAATCCTGGAAAGCACCTAGCAGTCCTTGTGGACAAGTTGAACACAAGACCAACAGCCTCCTGGGCCATAGTGTCATCAACAGAGAGGTTCCTCTCTCATCTGCACTAGTGAGAACGCATCGCGGGTATTGTGCCCAGTTCTGGGCTCATTAGGACAAGAGAGACAGGAGCATACTGGAGCAAGTCCAGTGAAGGGCCATAAAGGTCTTGGAGCATCTGACCACAGGAGAGGCTGTGAGAGCTTGAATAGTTCAGTCTGGAAAAGACTGAGGAGGCCCTTATCAATGTTTGGAAATTACTGGGAAGAGGATGGCAAGGCTAAAGAGGGGCTAAAGAAGTTGAAGCCAGATTCTTCTCAGTGGTCCTGAGTAACAATACGGGAGAAAATGGGCACAAAAACATTTTCACTGTGAGGATAGTGAAACACCACATCAAGTTGCCCAGAGAGGTTGTAAAGTCTTCATTCCTGGAAATATTCAAAACCCAGCTGGATGTGGTGCTGAGCAACCTACTTTAGTTGACCCTGATTTGAGCAAGAGTGTTAGAAACGTTCCAAGTCCTGAGTCCAGAGGTCCTTTCCCATCAGCACAGGAGGAGAAAGCTGCATGTATAACTTCTCTGTATCTTTCAGATGAAGATACACTTGCTTATTGGCAGTGTCAGGGAAGTTTTAAGCTGCCAAATAAATTCGAGTGTGTAGTGAATTGAGAGAAATAACTTATGAGAGCATGACTGGCAAAATGTGTTCAGGACAATGGAAAGGTTCAATGCTCTTCTCCAGAAGAACTTGGAAAGATTGTGCAGCTTATCACACATTTTGAATACATTCAAGATAAGAAAGAAATGAAGGGCAATGCTAGCAGATAGGAATGGAAGAGGTCAAGGAAGTAAAGTCATGAATATGATGAATATAATAAATAGATAGCATGAAAAAATGCTCGTCTTGAGCCAAGATAACTGAAAGAAACTATGGAATGCCCTTTATGTCTTTGAAGTTAAGTGTGGGTAGCAGCAGGGTGTACTTGTGTTGTACAGTTTTTCAGGGCAAAAGTATTTCTGAACCTGAGTATTTGAAGGGTTTTGCAAAACACTGGAGGTAGATATATGGACAAGTACTTAAAAAAGGAAGCAATGAAGTTGACTAACAAGATAGACAGCCATGTAAACAGATACATAGATTTATAAAAGAAAGAGAATATTGAGATGTAACTTCAATTCTTAATTCTTTTAATTAACACAATTTCTTTCCCATGATGTATGACTGAAACTTTATAGTGTTATAAGAGAGCAAAATGTAAAACTTTTTATTTTACAAACCTGAACAAAGTCAAATATTGTAAGTGGAAGTAAGTCATCCAGTATTGCTGTATCTTTTGAGAATCTGTTAAGTATGCCACCTGCAGATTAAGAAACAAACAAACAAAGACAAAGCAAATATTTTAGCACAAGTAACTACCACATTTGTTAGCTTTAGCAAAATATTCACCTTTTTTTTCTGAATGCAAAATATTAAGGAAAAATAAAACATTTGTTATAGTAAAAGCAATTCTATTGCAGTTTAATGGAGCTACAGTTCATCCTGAAGAAATTTGGTTCTGTAACCCTGATCATTTGCACAACTGCATATCTGTTTGTACATCAGTTTCTTAACTTCTAAGTTATTTAATAATCAAATAACAGAATTAAGAATATAATGGGGAAATTAAGGAACCCCACTATGGTGTATTTTCATTTACCAATGTCTTCCGCAATATAACATGCACTGGTAAATAGGGTATAGGATAGAGATTTCATACACAGTGGGAAATTGTACCACCAGTTATACAATGTACCAACTGTACCACCAGTTATACAATGAACTCTATATCAACTTCAGAATCAAATATGAATGCGAGAAGCATTATTCACACTGACATTTTATGTCACTTCAATAGGACTCCTTATGAAATAAAGCACTGCTTATTATTCATCTTTGTCACTCACCACGGAGTTGACTATATCTTTTCTATTACAGTTTTAGATAAATTCTATTCATTAAAATCTTCCCTGATTTTATAACCTGAAACAATTAACAATTTTCTCTTTCTACTTCAATGTAGAAGGTGATATTTCAAAATCAAAGCTGACAACTGAAATATGTCATACTTAAAGTGCAATCAGAGCTCATTAAAAGATTCACAAATTATTTTATGTGGCAAACTTTTAACATTCAACTTGACTGAAAAGTGAAATGGAATATAATGGTATCCTTTAACAGAATGAAAATTGTTTAATTAAAATAAACCCCATACATGAATCAATCAGTTCCCTTCTCAGTTACCTGCTTTCAAAGAGTTGAATGTTGACATAGGTGCATGAAGAACTGCGTGCAACATCTTTTGATGAAGAGTTTTAGACACTGTTATAAGAGTATGCACAAGGGGCAAACCTCTGAAGATTCCCATGGCGAGCAGGGTATCTGCCACTCCCACATAAATATAAAAGATGTAGTAGGTGCTAGTGTCAGTGACGATCACAGGAGGTTTGTCAGAGGTACTGTTTTCTGACTGGGTTGTATTTGCTTCTGAAGTTGAACTGGTGATTGCAAATTAAAAATAAATATGTTACCTGCATCTGTGATTTTGTTTCTGTCATTTTCTCTCTGAAGTACAAATAGTTCTGCATTGTTTATTCAACATAAAACTATGCTAATTATGATAATATATTTTTCAATAATTTATTAATTATTGCCCTGCATTTATGAAGTATAATTTATGAATTATCCCATGTGCCAATAAAGCAAAGTTACTCTCTATGTGGTCAGATGTCACAGCAAGATATAGCTGAAGACCCTCTTAGATATTTTTCCCAAACTACTATGTTGAACAAAAGTGATTTTTTAAGCAAGCAAAATGCTTCAGATATAATTAAGACCTACAAGACCTATTCTAAGGGCCAGTAACATAATTTCCCCCAAATCTGCTTCACTGTACTTCCTGTGCTCATACCTACAGACTCAGTGTTGCAGGACCAGAACAAAGATTGTTGGCATTATTCAAGAAAAGACCACACTGATTCTCAATATGGTTTAATCTTCAATTGCTTGATCCTGTGACTTTTGGGAATTTTCCATAGGTGAACTGCACCGTGGAGTCTTACAGAAACTGTTCACCTAATATGTTCCTAAGCACATGTCTGGCCTTTCATCTATGAAAGACAGCAATGAACTGCAGCGTGTATAGAAATATCAGGACCACAAACCTCTAGACTGAGCCAACTCAGGCTGTGCCTTGTGTGCAGTTATGTACTCAGCACTATGGCACAAATCATTTGACTGCTAGCGCTTAGGTACCAGTTTAAGATGATCAACTATATCAGGTATTCGGATCATTCTCTTTGAGGATGATGGCTGTTTCACTGAACAAAAGCTAGTGCCTATCCATACATACTTTTGGCAGAACTTATCTAAATATTTATAGCAAAAATCAGCACAAAGAAATCTCCAATCCCACAACAGATCACCATCAATACTTACTTTTGAATAAAGAATAACCCAACAAGAGAAGCAGCTACCTATGACCAGAGAACAAAGAGTTATTATTTTTCTAGTCACATTATGTCACATCTTGTCACATTTCTTTTATTCACTTTTCTTCTTTCCCTGACTTAGTAACTGTTTGTAGAGAGAGCATTATAAATGGAAGTCAAACTTTCCTGAAGCAAAATCCTTCCACATAAACCATGTGCATCCCACCAGGAAAGCTACATTTAGACTTTTATCACAGTTAGGCTCTGGAGTGGCTAAATATTCTTTTATTGTGTGTTTCTTTTTTAATTAACAAAGGTTTGCTAATGCATTCTCAGTGAGAAGGCATATTCACTATATTTTAACATACTTCAAGTTTTAAATATTCTTATTTCTTGATAGCTCTAAAACAGCAAGTCTATTTTTCAGTATCCTCAAAGGAAGCTATTCAGATATGGATATCAAACATTTTTTATTCTTGCCTTGTTGTTCTTGCTAACTGATAACTGTATCTGAGACATCTACATTTCTGATCTTACTTGGTTCATTGTTTTGTATAATTCTCCACGTAATCTATTTTCATATTTTTTA